>NC_089584.1:117780569-118087283 GCF_019320115.1 Miscanthus floridulus
ATAAAGCTCATTTGCATTGGAGTTAAACACAGAAGCAAAGCAAATGAACATAACACAAGTGATATGACATATAAATAATTCAAAGTAGAGAGCACACATGTCACATATCACATGAATATCATGATTACGTAGATATCACTATCACATAAATATAGTTCGATGCATGAAAGTAAACACATGAATGCATAATAGTCTATCACACATAAAAAACCAAATATAATAGATAGACTACCCCTAAATGTATCACTCCCCCTAAGTCTAACATACTCGATCCCTCTCCTCCTTTGGTGTCAAACACCAAAACCTAAGGGTCGGTCGGTGGGGCTGTAGTGGACAAGTCGAGCGCTGAGGTACGAGGAGCGAGCTAGAACTGTGTGCCATCATCATCTAATCCTGAGCTTTGAGCTGTATGACCCTTTGTAGCTGGAATCAACGCTGAAGCGGTCTAGGTTAGATTAGGGACTGGTGCGGCCTGTGACTCTGTAGGTATAACTGTAGCAGGCGGCTCTGATGATGCAACTAAAGAAGGGAGCGTCTCTATAGTCCCAGTAATAGGTGCAACTATGGAAGGACCAGGGACATGTAGATATGATGGAGTAGGCTGCCCTGTCAACTCACTGAAGGTCGCACCAAGGCTCCTAGAGACTAAGGTATCTGGCACAAGCAGTGAGGAAGTCTAAGCCAGTGTGAAGCCCGTCTAAAGAGGTGTGAACTACGGGGCTGGCACTGGCGAGGCAAACCACTAGGACACCTACTCTATTGGTGAAGGAAACTGTGTCGCTGGCTGTCCCTGACTCTGAAGCCCACTAGGCTGTAAAGCTAGAGTTGTAGAAGTGGTGGCAGGCTGGCCGATCTGGGGTGAAGGCTATGGCGGTGGAGCCCCAATAGCAGTAACTATATGCTGTATAAATCTAAGTAACTACTGCTGCATGAGGAGCTACTGCTGATGCATGGCCTACTGCTGCTGCTGTATAGCCTGCTGCTTTGCTGGATCGCCTGCTGCTATCGCTGAAACTCATCCTATCTGGCTTAGAACTATGCAAATGTAGCAGTGGTCTCCTGAGCCTGGCGAGCCTAATCCTGCCTCATCCGCTTAAGTATAGCAAGTAGAGCAAGATCTGTCTGTGGTGCAGGTGGAGCTGAACTAGAGCTACCGGCCTCACGGTCATTGATGAGGACATGACACCCATGCATATGTCCATGTTTGGTGCATGGCATGGAGGGGTAGGAGGCCAGCAAAGGTTTCCAAGTCAAGAAAGAGGTCTGAGGCTAATTCGGTTCGAGTCCCCGAGGTGGAGGCCCAAAGCAACTCAAGTTCCAGTCTATCTCGGGTTACATGACCAGTCTGCCTTAAACTGGTCACCCAAGATGCATCCAGACTCTGTTTTCGATGATACATATATGGATGAAAAGCTAATTGGATAAGGAAGCCAACCCAATTGGTTTCACGTCAAAAGACCTTCGTAATCAATAGTAATCGTCGAAACAAGTTAGCATCCAGAATCTGCTAGGGTGCTGCGACACCGTCTTTTGGTCCGTTGGACCATGTATCATGTTTGGGCCCATTAGGGGGCGCGTCCAGGGGAGTGATGCCCAATACTCTATAAATAGCAGCCATCGCTCTTCTTAGGGTTTGGGGTTTTGTTTAGTTCTTGATTTCCTCGTGAAACAGACATCGTTTTACTGCAACTATCGCCGCCAAGGCCGCTTGCTGTGAACCAGGGCCCTAGTTCTTGATCTTGTTCGCCTATGGCGATTAGTCCTTTTGAATAAAGACTTGAACTCTTTCTTGATTTCATAAGCTTCATATTTATTTGCAATTTTAGATTGCATTTATCTCGTTCTTACTTGTGTTCTCGATTCGCTTGCAGAAAAGCCTTCTCGGCGAGGTCAATCGCGTTCGCGTGGTTGATAACCAACGGAGCAGTGGTGTAACGGTTGCGGGGTTGAAAGGTCCTTATTTGGTTTTGGTAATTGAGTGACAACTTAGGTGGACTAATTGTGTTTATGTGAGATACACAGGTGATTAGTCCATAGGTACATGTGTGTGAGCAACATATGCCATGAAGGTGAAAATGGCTTGGAGATGTTGCAAAGCTCACACATGTGATGATGAAGGAGCTTAAATGCACATGAGACATGCCATTGAGTCATGTGATCAAGGTGGAGAAGATCAAGACAAGACTTGGCTTGATGGACCGGTTGCAAGCGTGAAGGGCAAGTCGAAGGCTTTGGAGTGATGGACCACGTGGCGGTGAAGCTTGAGCAAGACTTGGCGCCGATGGACGATGGCAACGGTGAAGAGCAAGTGAAGTCAAGATCGACAAACCAATATGATCACGTGATGATATGAAGTGGATCATATCATTGTTGATTGTGTTGGTGCATGTGTTGTATCGATATTGAAGGAGATGGAATGGAATGCGCAAGGCAAAAGTATAACCTAGGGCATTTCATTTCACCGGTCATAGGTGTGTAGAGAAGTTTATGACCGGGTTTAGGATAGATGGCCGTACTATCAAGAGGGGCAAACTTGTTTGCATATCGGTCATCTAGTGCCACTCGAGTGATCTAACTTTGCATTGTCGCTAGGATCGAGTGGCATGGCAAGTTGAGTGGCTAACATCCTTTGGGAAATGATTGTGAAAATGCTAACACACATACACATGATGGTGAACACTTGGTGGTGTTGGCACATTTACAAAGGAGGTGGTGTTTGCAGGGGTGAGATGGGTTTGCAGTGCCTCTTACAAAGGAGCAAGAATGACAATGCGAAGAAACTCTATGCTCACATCAAGTGCTTCAAGTGTGGAAGTATAGGACACTTTGCCTCTAAGTGTCCTAACAAGCTTGAGAAGAAGGCTCAAGCAATCAATGAGAGACAAGACGATGAGAAGCACCACATGAGCAAAGAAGAGAAGGCTCAAGCAAAGAGAAAGTGCTACTCATGCCGGGAAAGGGGACACATGGCACATTCATGTCCCCTAGGTAAAATTTCTAAGCCTATTTCAATTGATGATCATGATATGCTTAGAAAGGATGGTAATGGTACCTCTATGGTTGCTATTGCAAAACATCCCGCTACTCATACATCGGCGCTTTCGGGAAAATGGAATGCCTATTTTCTATTGCGCCGGATGCAAATTCTTGGTGGTTAGCACATTGGAGCAAGGGTGAAGAAGTTAGAAGTGAAAACACCTCTTGTATCCACCTCTTGTGATGATTTATTAGATATGCCATGCTCTTCACATATAGATGCTTGTTCTACTTCTATGTCTTGTGAGACTAACATTTTGAAGGAGAATAATGAGCTCAAAAATGAAGTGAAGAAATTGAGCAACAAGTTAGAGAGGTGCTACAACTCTCAAGTCACCTTTGAGCATATGTTGAAGACTCAAAGAAACTGTGGTGACAAGAGTGGAGTCAGCTTCAAGACTAGCAAAGTCAATCATCAAGAAAGCCGCAATGACACAAGTGGCATTAGCTTCAACAAGAGCAAGATCAAGGGCAAAGATGGGGCAAGAGAAGATATGAAAGAGAGATGAAGAAGCAAAAACAAGAGAAGCTCTCTCATTTCATGTGCTTCAAGTGCCATGAAGTGGGACATCTTGCAAATGGTTGCCCCAATGAAGAAAAGCTCAAGTTGAAGAAAGAAGAAGAGAGGCTAAGGCATGTCAAGTACTTTAAGTGCCGCACTTGGGGTCATCTTACCTCAATATGCCCAACCAAGCAATTGGTGAAGCAACAAGTGAAGCCTCAACCAAAGCCACAAGTTGAGCAAGAGAAGACACCCCAAGTTCAAATCATGATCAACCATGAAGATGGTGGTAATTTGATGATAAAGAAGAAGAAAACAAGAAGGGGGTGGAAAGGCAAGGCATCCAATACAAATTTAAGATGCCAAGATGATGAGCAAGAATGACAATGCGAAGAAAGTCTATGCTCACATCAAGTGCTTCAAGTGTGGAAGTACGGGACACTTTGCCTCTAAGTGTCCTAACAAGCTTGATAAGAAGGCTCAAGCAATCCATGAGAGGCAAGGTAATGAGAAGCACCACATGAGCAAAGAAGAGGAGGCTCAAGCAAAGAGAAAGTGCTACTCATGCCGGGAAAGGGGACACATGGCATATTCATGTCCCCTAGGTAAAATTTCTAAGCCTATTTCAATTGATGATCATGATATGCTTAGAAAGGATGGTAATGATACCTCTATGGTTGCTATTGCAAAACATCCTGCTACTCATACATCGGCGCTTTCGGGAAAATGGAATGCCTATTTTCTATTGCGCCGGATGCAAATTCTTGGTGGTTAGCACATTGGAGCAAGGGTGAAGAAGTTAGAAGTAAAAACACCTCTTGTATCCACCTCTTGTGATGATTTATTAGATATACCATGCTCTTCACATATAGATGCTTGTTCTACTTCTATGTCTTGTGAGACTAACATTTTGAAGGAGAACAATGAGCTCAAAAATGAAGTGAAGAAATTGAGCAACAAGTTAGAGAGGTGCTACAACTCTTAAGTCACCTTTGAGCATATGTTGAAGACTCAAAGAAACTGTGGTGACAAGAGTGGAGTCGGCTTCAAGACTAGCAAAGTCAATCATCAAGAAAGCCACAATGACACAAGTGGCATTAGCTTCAACAAGAGCAAGATCAAGGGCAAAAGATGGGGTAAGAGAAGATATGAAGAGAGATGAAGAAGCAAGAACAAGAGAAGCTCTATCATTTCATGTGCTTCAAGTGCCATGAAGTGGGACATCTTGCAAATGGTTGCCCCAATGAAGAAAAGCTCAAGTTGAAGAAAGAAGAAGAGAGGCTAAGGCATGTCAAGTGCTTCAAGTGCCGCACTTGGGGTCATCTTACCTCAATGTGCCCAACCAAGCAATTGGTGAAGCAACAAGTGAAGCCTCAACCAAAGCCACAAGTTGAGCAAGAGAAGACACCCCAAGTTCAAATCATGATCAACCATAAAGATGGTGGTAATTTGATGATAAAGAAGAAGAAAACAAGAAGGGGTGGAAAGGCAAGGCATCCAATGCAAATTCAAGATGCTAAGATGATGAGCAAGAATGACAATGCGAAGAAAGTCTATGCTCACATCAAGTGCTTCAAGTGTGGAAGTACGAGACACTTTTCCTCTAAGTGTCCTAACAAGCTTGAGAAGAAGGCTCAAGCAATCCATGAGAGGCAAGACAATGAGAAGCACCACATGAGCAAAGAAGAGAAGGCTCAAGCAAAGAGAAAGTGCTACTCATGCCGGGAAAGGGGACACATGGCACATTCATGTCCCCTAGGTAAAATTTCTAAGCCTATTTCAATTGATGATCATGATATGCTTAGAAAGGATGGTAATGATACCTCTATGGTTGCTATTGTAAAACATCCCGCTACTCATACATCGGCACTTTCGGGAAAATGGAATGCCTATTTTCTATTGCGCCGGATGCAAATTCTTGGTGGTTAGCACATTGGAGCAAGGGTGAAGAAGTTAGAAGTGAAAACACCTCTTGTATCCACCTCTTGTGATGATTTATTAGATATGCCATGCTCTTCACATATAGATGCTTGTTCTACTTCTATGTCTTGTGAGACTAACATTTTGAAGGAGAACAATGAGCTCAAAAATGAAGTGAAGAAATTGAGCAACAAGTTAGAGAGGTGCTACAACTCTCAAGTCACCTTTGAGCATATGTTGAAGACTCAAAGAAACTTTGGTGACAAGAGTGGAGTCGGCTTCAAGACTAGCAAAGTCAATCATCAAGAAAGTCGCAATGACACAAGTGGCATTAGCTTCAACAAGAGCAAGATCAAGGGCAAAAGATGGGGCAAGAGAAGATATGAAAGAGAGATAAAGAAGCAAGAACAAGAGAAGCTCTCTCATTTCATGTGCTTCAAGTGCCATGAAGTGGGACATCTTGCAAATGGTTGCCCCAATGAAGAAAAGCTCAAGTTGAAGAAAGAAGAAGAGAGGCTAAGGCATGTCAAGTGCTTCAAGTGCCGCACTTGGGGTCATCTTACCTCAATGTGCCCAACCAAGCAATTGGTGAAGCAACAAGTGAAGCCTCAACCAAAGCCACAAGTTGAGCAAGAGAAGACACCCCAAGTTCAAATCATGATCAACCATGAAGATGGTGGTAATTTGAGGATAAAGAAGAAGAAAACAAGAAGGGGTGGAAAGGCAAGGCATCCAATGCAAATTCAAGATGCCAAGATGATGAGCAAGAATGACAATGCGAAGAAAGTCTATGCTCACATCAAGTGCTTCAAGTGTGGAAGTACGGGACACTTTGCCTCTAAGTGTCCTAACAAGCTTGAGAAGAAGGCTCAAGCAATCCATGAGAGGCAAGGCAATGAGAAGCACCACATGAGCAAAGAAGAAAAGGCTCAAGCAAAGAGAAAGTGCTACTCATGCAGAGAAAGGGGACACATGGCACATTCATGTCCCCTAGGTAAAATTTCTAAGCCTATTTCAATTGATGATCATGATATGCTTAGAAAGGATGGTAATGGTACCTCTATGGTTGCTATTACAAAACATCCCGCTACTCATACATCGGCGTTTTCAGGAAAATGGAATGCCTATTTTCTATTGCGCCGGATGCAAATTCTTGGTGGTTAGCACATTGGAGCAAGGGTGAAGAAGTTAGAAGTGAAAACAAGTTGGTCGCGAAGACGCTGGCGTCGGTCAACTGACCGGACGCTGGGTCTAAAAGCACCAGACGCTGGCTGGCTGCATCCGGTCAGGCTGACGTATGGTGACGTAGAAGCTGGAGTGTGACCGGACGCTGGCTGCGTCCGATCAGGTGTGACCGGACGCGTCCGATCGAGGTCGGTACCTTACTGGAAACGACCGGACGCTGGGGGTTCAGCGTTCGGTCAGTTGAAAGCTGCTGTGTCTGGTCAAGTCAAGTGATCATTGGAACCAGGACACATGGCGGTCTGTGGGCGACCGGACGCTGAGGTCCAGCGTCCGGTCAACACGACCGGAGCGTCCGGTCAGCCCGACCGTTGCCCAGTGAAGGGGTAATGGCTAGTTTAGCCCTTGGGGCTATAAATAGAAGTGGCCTTTGGCCATGGCTGGTGCTGAGCACCTCAAGGGACTTAGTGTCCATGCTTGTGAGTGCTTGAGAGCCCTCCATCACACATATACTTGATAGTGATCATTCGATTGTGTGAGTAAGCGATTCTAGTGCGATTGCATCATGAGGTTGCATCGAGTGACACTAGGTGATCGAGTTGCAAGCCTGTGGTGCTTGTTACTCTTGGAGGTTGCCACCTCCTAGATGGCTTGGTGGTGGTCTCCGTTGAAGCGCGCAAGAAGCTTGTGCGGCGCTCCGGAGAAGTGCTTGTGAGGGGCATTGTGCTCTCCCCGTGGGAGCCACGAAGAGCAACTCTAGTAAAGCGTGTCATTGAGCTACCCTCACTCAAGGGGTAGGTTCTTGCGGCGCCCGACATGCGGGCTTGGCGGGTGATGCCAATTAGTCGCTGAACCACCAAGTGAGCGGTCGACACAATGGGGACTAGCGTGTTGGCAAACACGTGAACCTCGAGAGAAAAATCACCGTGTCAACCTTATTCTTCCCGTTGATTTGCATCCTCATTACACAAGCTTGCAATTACTTTTATACATATTAAGCTTGTGTAGTTGCTCTTGTAATTAGATAGCTTGTGTAGCTTGCTAATTACCTTCTTGCTTGTGAAGCATAGAAGTAGCTCCCTTGCGTGGCTAATTTGGTTTTAGTAACCTTGTTAGTCACATTGCTTAGTTTGTGTAGCTAAGTCTTTGCGCTCTCTAATTAGGCATTGGTTGCCTTATTATTGAGCATTGCTAGTGAGCTTAGTTAGCTTTGTGCTTTTGCTTACTAGCATGTGTAGAAGCTCCCTTGTTGCTTAAAGTACTAGAGGCATAGGTTTGTGTGACCTTGCTCTTAGCATTGGTTAGGTGAGCTCTAGCTAGCCCGGCACCTTTGTTGCTTGATTAATATCTTTGAAAGGTGCTAGAGAACATAGATAGAGGGGTATAGTCTTGGCTAGACCGATAGTTATAATTCCGCACTTGTTTCGGTTAGTCGACGCGATTAATTTTAGAAAAGACTATTCACCCCCCCTCTAGTCTGCCATCTCGACCCTTCAGGGGTCCGAATCAGTCTTGGTTCGAAGCCTAGATCGTGAACGTCGAGTCTCCACCAATCGACACTATCATACCTTTCAGAAGATCGGGCCTAGTCTACATCAAGTGGTATCAAAGATCTTGTTGCCCATTAGGTATAACTTTATTTTTTCCCTTTAGATTGTTACTGTTTTTGCATTACCTATAGTCTACAAAAAGCCAAAAAATATACATCATCACATATTCTCTAGTCCTATAGCCCCGCTGTGCCTTTGCATTTTTTTAATTTCAATTTGCTTTATTGAACTGTCGTCCCTCGTCGTGTCTTAGTGTTCGTTGTGTTCTGATCTTGTTCTTGGTCTAGTGTCAAGTCTTGTTTCCTAGTGTGGCTTGCATCAGATTGATCTCTAGTTTTTCTTTGGATCTGAAATAGTCACGGAGTGGGTTGCGTGATTGAGTTGTTTTGTCTAGCAATTCCTTCTACGACTTCCTCGGTTAAGTATTTTTCTTCCACGGTGGAAATATCTAAAGTCTAATCTCTTATGTGTGGCACTTTTGTGAGATAAAAAAACATAAAACAAAGAAAAAGGCAAAGAGGTACAAAAACCAAAAGAAGGGAAAAAAGCCGTACCTAAAAAAAAGAGAGAGAAAATAAAGAAGGAAAGAAAAAGAAAGTAAAAGTGAAAAAAAAGTTCAGAAGTGCTTGTATCCTTTTGAGTCCTTGTGCTGAGTTGTACTGTATTGCTTGCTTGAACTAGGTTCAGGACGAGTTTAGGCCAGCGACATAGACTAGCTTGGGACTACTTTTCAATCTTGCAATTTTTGAATTAAATTATTGCTATTCCTTGCTACTATATTGTGCCTGTCCAAGCTACACTTTCTTCTAAACAAGTATAAGTTCGCCTTGCAACTGTTACACTCAAGCTACAACGGTATCACAGTCACCGACCAATTGCACCGCCTGTTGCTTTGGTAAGAACACTTGTAAGACCGAGGTAAGATGCTTGAGAGTTGAGTGCCTTGTTTTTCTTTGTCCACAACCTAAGTAGTTGGTAGAGATAATACTTTTGTGTTGTATTTTGCTATCTTCTCACAATGACAGGTTGTTCGTATCCACCGACTTATGATGGTATAGGTGCTGATAAGTACATGGAGTGGGGAAATTGCCATAGATAACATATTTGCTACTCGCTTTATGTGTCCTGGGAGGAAGGTAAAAAATACAGCTAGTGTTTGCGACATTCTGCTTTATCTTGGTGGGAGTCTTTAGATCCTTCTGATAAGCCTCAAACTTGGAATGATATGAAACTTCTTATGTGAGAAACCTTTGTTAATCCACCTCCTATTTTGACTTCATATGATGAGGTGCACCATTTAGAGGAAGAGTGTATTGTTATTCCTCCTGCTATGCCTAACCTTTTGCAAGGACAATGTAGAAAAGAGCGAGGATGACGTGATAGAAAATGAGAAGCTCACGGCCTCATGTGAAAATTCAGAACCATCAACTATTACCCCTGTTGAACATGAGAGCAAAGGTAATGCCCATGATGCTAAACTCACAGTAGGTGAGAGTTTCTCTTGATGTGCTGAATTTTTCCACCAATCATGCTATGATAGAGCAAATTTTAGTGGAGCATTCGTTTGATTTATCTTTGTCACAAGATGATTTGCTTGATGTTTCTTGTGACGAAGATGACTTGCATGATGATATTTATGTTATACCCATGTAATCATTGAAGAATGATCACGCTATATATGTGCTAAAAATGAGAACTTGTGCTGAAAATAGACTTATTATTCATATGCTAGTGAAGTTGATGAGCTAAATTGTTGTCTTCTTTAAATACTTTGGGTTACATTGAATTTGATGTTCCGTATAATATTAGTTCTTTAGAGGAGAAACTTTATGCATATGCTGATTTGCCATGGTTCTCTAGACATACATATCATGTTTTGGTAAATATAACAACCAAGGGCAATATTTGATACAACAAGTTTACATTTGTATAAATTCGAATTCTCCTTTTGTTGTACAAGATTATGATCGTTTAGAGGGCAGCCATAATAATACAAACATTTTCTCATGTTCCTCAAAGAAACAAGTTCACTTCCAAGAAGGGAGTATTGTTGGTTGTTACCTATGTCTGCTAGACCATCTATTTTCTGTAATATTTTTGGTTAGTTCTAATCTTTTGCAGGATAGTGTTGACATACATCGTGTGCATTCGGATCAAGGAGTCTACATGCTTGCTAAATTTTTTATGCGAGATGACATGCTAGAAACTTAGAAACATGGTTACATTCCTTCTCACAATTATTTTAGTTCTCTTTGTCTTTGCAACCCCGTTCTTCTTTGTGTTGTGCAGGATCAGTTTCAAGCACAATCGACGCCGAGGACGGCTTTTCATCAAGAAGGGGAGGATGATGAGGACATGACACCCATGCATATGTCCATATTTGGTGCATGGCATGGAGGGGTAGGAGGCCAGCAAGGGTGTCCAAGTCAAGAAGGAGGTCCAAGGCTAATTCGGTTCGAGTCCCCGAGGTGGAGGCCCAAAGCAACTCAAGTTCGAGTCTGTCTCGGGTTTCAGGACCAGTCTGGCTTAAACTGGTCACCCAGGACGCATCTGGACTCCATTTTCAATGATCCATATATGGATGGAAAGCTAATTGGATAAGGAAACCAACCCAATTGGTTTCACATCAAAATACCTTCGTAATCAATATGAATCATCGAAACAAGTCAGCATCTAGAATCTACCAGGGTGCTGCGACACCGTCTTTTGGTCCGTTGGACCGTGTATCGTGTTTGGGCCCATTAGGGGGCGCATCCAGGGGGTGATGCCCAAGACTCTATAAATAGCAGCCGTCGCTCTCCTTAAGGTTTGGGGTTTTGTTTAGTTCTTGATTTCCTCGTGAAACAGACATCGTTTTGCTGCAACTGTCGCCGCCAAGGCCACTTGCTGTGAACCAGGGCCATAGTTCTTGATCTTGTTCGCCTGTGGCGATTAGTCCTTTCGAATATAGACTTGAACTCTTTCTTGATTTCATAAGCTTCATATTTATTTGCAATTTCAGATTGCATTTATCTCGTTCTTGCTTGTGTTCTCGATTCGCTTGCAGGAAAGCCTTCTCAGCGAGGTCAATCATGTTCGCGTGGTTGATAACCAATGGAGTAGTGGTGTAACGGTTGCGAGGGTCTGAATTAGTCTTGGTTTGAAGCCTAGATCGTGAACATCGAGTCTTCACCAATCGACACTATCATACCTTTCAGAAGATCAGGCCTAGTCTACATCAGTCATGACGCCGAGGAGGCATCCGAGGGATATCCTGGTAGTCGTCATCTGAACTATCACTGGGGTCGCTCTCGACCATCCCCTCCCGCTGAGCATCAAGCTCCTCCTCCTCTATAGCTGCTATATTGCTGATGGTCTCATCCTACTAGGTTCTAGTCTCAAGCACCTCTAGGCGATGGTGTGACTGGCTAGGTGCACTCAGCCTACTGTGACGGAGCATCTGGGTCATGTTATAAGCTAGAAACTCTGTAGTAGCACCAGAATACTCTGCCAACATCTTAGGAGGCCTCACTATAACTACCCTATGAATCAAGAATGTAATCCAGTGAGCATATGGTAGTTGCCTATGACCTCTGAACCCCTCTACAATAGTATCATCCATCTCTGATAGTAAGAGATCCCAAATATCAAATACAGTCTGCTGCATCAGAGAGTTCAGAAGTCATAAATAAATGTGAGTCAACCCCTCACGATATCCCATCCTTAGAAGCAGGGTCCTCCTCATGATAGCATCAAGCACTCTAGCTATAGGCGTGAGGTCACTAGGTGTCCTGCTCGACCCCTCACCGAATGGCTTTGTGAAGCAATGGCGGACCAAATCAGTAGGAGACAAAACCACCATGTGGATGTCTAGGAGGCGTTGTCTGACCATAGCACACCTTATGTAGCCGGATGGGTTGCTCCTGAAGCTTGAGAATCTCCCTGACCCTAAAGCCCATTAGCCTATAATCTCTGCCTCTGAAAGCAAAGTGAATGAATCTGTGCTGCGGGTCAATCCAAAGTGTAGCATAGAACTCTCGGACCCAAGATGGAACATATCTACCTATCCATCTGAGTAAGTCTGTTAGCCCTAGGAAGTAAGATAGGTAAGGGTGAATCTGCTCTCCAGCTGCTGCTATAATGGCCTCAATAGAACAAACCCTCTAAGACCTGAATGCCGCCCCATTGTTAAGACATGCATTATAAAAATCCTCCTATAGTGGTGTATAGAAGCCCTTTGATGCACGCTCATCCCTCCTAGGCAGGAACCACTCCTTGAACTATATAAACCTGAGCTACTGCACCTGCTTAGCCGTGGCGGCCCTCAAATCTAGATGAGTCACTAGAGGCGGTCCCTGTGGTCTAGGAGGCGGATGAGAATGCCTCTGCTGTGTCTCTAGCCTCGGTGTCACCTGGGTACAGGTATGACTAGAGCAGCAAAGTTGTGGTGCCTGCTCTGTCTTCTCTACCTGCTCTCCCTCCTGAGTCTACTCTACTGGTTGTGGCCCCCCCTGAGGCTAAGGCTCCTCCAAAGTAACACGGCATCCCTCAAGCATGACAGTCCTAGCTAGACTACCATGTCGATGCTCAACCTGCTCAATAGCTACCCTCTATGCTAGTGAAAGCTGATCTACAATATGTACTCCACTCCTAGCACCTCCTCTCTCTACACGGTCTGCGGTGATTGCAACTGCTGCTGCTCTCTCTATGTTAGTATCTGCATACTTCCACTTCTTTGACGCCAGCTTCTTTGTCACCTTGCCTTTCACATCAGTAGGCAAGCGAGGTGGAGGCCTTGGATCCTCATCACCTGGACCACCTCCAGCATTCTTAACATATGCCATCTAGAATGATCTGCTACCTCGAACAAGAAACAACTATCATCGACACTTCCGAGGCTTGGCCTCGATCCGTACTCACAAGCTTGGCCCCGAGTTGACTGACAACTAACAACAAGACCTCAACAACATCGACTCGCTGCACGATGGAATAGATAGGATATATATGAATAATTTAAATATACATCTAAAGATATGAAACCCTAAGAAGCAAGAATTAGGTATGAAATTGAATCGAGGGCTTGCTACCCGATGAACCGGCGAATCGACGAGAAGAGGAACGAATCGGGGAACCATCAAGGGAGTCCCTAACATAGCTGGTGATGTTCGAGCACCGAGGAGTCCCCGGCATAGCTAGTGATGTTCAAGAGCCGAGAAGTCCCTGGCGTAGCTAGCGATGTCCGAGCACCGAGGAGTCCCCGGCATAGCTGGCGATGTCCGAGCACCGAGGAGTCCCCGACGTAGCTAGCGATGTGTAGGGTCAAGATGGCGGACTAGAGGGGGTGAATAGTCTTTCTAAAATTAATCGCGTCGGCTAACCGAAACAAGTACGGAATTAAAACTATCGGTCTAGCTCAAGACTACACCCCTCTATCTATGTTCTCTAGCACCTTCCAAAGATACTAATTAAGCAACAAAGGTGCAGGGCTAGCTAGAGCCTACCTAACCAATTCTAGGAGCAAGGTCACACAAACCTTATGCCACTAGTACTTTAAGCAACAGGGAGCTCCTACACATGCTAGTAAGCAAAGCACAAAGCCAACTAAGCTCACTAGCAATGCTCAATAACAAGGCAACCAATGCAAATTAGAGAGCGCAAATACTTAGCTACACAACTAAGCAAAGTGGACTAACAAGGTTACACAAACCTAATTAGCCACGCAAGGGAGCTACTTCTATGCTACACAAGCAAGAAGGTAACTAGTAAGCTACACAAGCTAACTAATTACAAGAGCAACTACACAAGCACAATGTATATGAAAGTAATTACAAGCTTGTGTAACGAGGATGCAAACCAACGGGAAGAACAAGGTTGACACGATGATTTTTCTCCCGAGGTTCACGTGCTTGCCAACACGCTACGTCCCCGTTGTGTCGACCGCTCACTTGGTGGTTCGGCTGGCTAATTGGCATCACCCGCCAAGCCCGCACGTCGGGCACCGCAAGAACCTACCCCGAAAGTGAGGGTAGCTCAATGACACGCTCAACTAGAGTTGCTCTTCGCGGCTCCCGCGGGGCGAGCACAATGCCCCTCACAAAGCTCTTCTCTCGGAGCACCGCACAAGCTTCTTGCGGGCTTCAACGGAGACCACCACCAAGCCATCTAGGAGGTGGCAACCTCCAAGAGTAACAAGCACCACCGGCTTGCAACTCGATCACCTAGTGCCACTCGATGCAACCTCACGATGCAATCGCACTAGAATCGCTCTCTCACACAATCGAATGATCACTATCAAGTATATGTGAGATGGAGGGCTCCCAAGCACTACTACATAAGCCACCAAGGCTCTAGTGTGCTAGCTATCCAGCTGCCAAGGCTGACCATGGCTTCTATTTATAACCCACGAACAAATAGAGCCATTACCCCTTCACTGGGCAAAAGTCGGGACGACCGGACTCGGTCCGATCGATGGACGCTGGACCTCAGTGTCCGGTCATGCGATGCACGCACATGTCCCCTTCTTCAAACATGTTCGCCCAATCTCAATGGTCATCTATGACGGACACAGCTTGAACTGACCGGACACAGCAACCCCAGCGTCCGGTCGTTTCCAGTAAGGTACCAGACATGACCGGACACGTCCGTCGGTCACGATCAGACGTAGCACCAGCGTTGGTCACTTCCAGCTTCTCTCTGCCTGCGTCATCACGTCACCCTGACCGGACGCACCCTGTCAGCGTCCGGTCACTTCCAGCGCCAGCGTCCAGTCGATGACCAACGCTTGCCCGCTGACTGCCACTACTGACCGAACGCTGGAACCCAGCGTCCGATCAATACGTGACCAGTGTCCAGTCCACTCTGTGAGACCCTATCTTTTCAGAACAGGGCGCCGGTGGCACCGTCGGACTGTCCGTACTCTATGGGCGGACACTCCGCCGGTGGAGTTTCGAACCCTTCTCACCTTCGTTCCAATGCCGAGGTGATCCACATCAACTCCAACTTCACCTCCTTTGTAAATGTGCCAACACCACCATGTGTATGTGTGTTAGCATTTTCACAATCATTTTCCAAAGGATTAGCCACTCAACTTGCCACGCCACTCAATCCTAGCAACGATGCAAAGTTAGATCACTCGAGTGGCACTAGATGACCGATATGCAAACAAGTTTGCCTCTCTTGATAGTACGACCATCTATCCTAAACCCAGTCATCAACTTCTCTACACACCTATGACCGGTGAAATGAAATGCCCTAGGTTATACCTTTGCCTTGCGCATTCCATTCCATCTCCTCCAATGTTGATGCAACACATGCACCAACATGATCAACAATGATATGATCCACTTCATATCATCACGTGATCATATTGGTTCATCGATCTTGACATCACTTGCTTTTCACCGTTGCCTTCGTCCATCGGCGCCAAGTCTTGCTCAAGCTTCACCGCCACGCGGTCCATCGCTCCAAAGCCTCCGACTTGCCCTTCACGCTTGCAACCGGTCCATCAAGCCAAGTCTTGTCTTGATCTTCTCCACCTTGATCACATGACTCAATGTCATGTCTCATGTGCAATGAGCTCCTTCATCATCACATGTGTGAGCTTTGCAACATCTCCAAGCCATTTTCACCTTCATGGCATATGTTGCTCACACATATGTACCTGTGGACTAATCACCTGTGTATCTCACATAAACACAATTAGTCCACCTAGGTTGTCACTCAATTACCAAAACCACACAAGGACCTTTCAATCTCCCCCTTTTTGGTAATTGATGACAACTCTACAAAGATATGGAAATTAAGCTCTTTTGGATTCATGTTGCTTGCCCAAGCAATTTTACCATGTGAAAATGATTTTGGACAAGTACCACAAACCCGAAATGGTAGTATTAGCTCCCCCTACATATGTGCTAGAGTGTTTGATTTGAAGCTCGCACATATGCATAGATTAAAATTGTGGGAGAGTAATTACTACAAATGATGCTAAGGTGTATAGAATAAACCTTTGAAGCGTGTACCAATCGGAGTTGCACCTTTAAGTTCATCCTTAGCACCATGGTTAGCTAGATATCACTTGGAAATAAAAGCACTAGATACCTTGTGAGATCAACATTAAAAGCAAGGTACTAGCATTACTTGAAAAGCATACCAAGTGTCTAGCTATCATCCTATGCATGCTAGTTATCAAATCATCATTCAAGTTCTACAACTAGCATACACCACACAAGCATGCATATTGAATTTGAAAGCTTATGCAATGCAAGCAAGCACATGAATATGCACATATCAAATGCAATCAATCAAAGTTCATGAGCTTGCTCCCCCTACTTGTGTGCTTCTCTTGTCCAAGAATTTTGATCCATCTCTTTTCTTCAATGTTGCTCCCTCTTTGTCCATAGTCCATGTCCAACCTCTACTTCTTTGAGCTTTTATATCTTATCTCTCCCCCTTGTATAATCTCAATCTCAAAGCTTTCATATCTTTGTACAATCTCTCCCCCTTTGTCATCAATTTCCATAAAAGGTGAGCTTCTCATTGATGCAAAGGTATACAGTTTGGGGTAGATGGTTGAGGCTTGAATCTTGCATTTTTTATGGACATCACTTGATTGTTGGAATGACACCACTTGTAGATACCACTTGTAACTCATACCACTTGTATCTTGTGTAAGGCTTCTTGAGATACCACACATAGGATCTTTGATCTTGATACCAATTTGTGTGACACCTCCCCCTATGTGATAGCATGGGTCATCCATTTGATACACTTGAGCTCTTGTAGGTGAGGGATGCATTCTTCATTTGATGATCACTTAAAGTTGAGGATCACTTGTGGAACCATTTTCTTGCATGATTGATATTATGTGTAGATGTGATATCACTTGAAAGAATCTTCTAGTATGGAACCACTTGTTGGATTTTTCAATAAAAACCATTTCTTGAACATTTGCTATCTTCATGAGTACCACTTATAGGATATCACTTGTGAGTTGATCTAGACATCATTTGTAGATTCTTGATAAAATACTTGAGTCTAGATACCATTTGAAACAAACAAACTAGATATCCATTTGCATTGTTGTCTTGTGCTTGTACTCTTATCACTATCATGAGCTTCTATGATTGACTTGAACTAAATTGATTTGCCTAAGCTTCAAGTCCGGTTTGAACCAATGACAAGCTTCTTCACACCTCTTGCAAGGGTTATCTTGCCAATGTTGTACTTGTCACTTGTTAGCAATCCAAATTGAGTCAAGTACTTGGGTTCACTAGCTCATGAACAAATTCATGTACTAACCACTAGATCAAGTAATCATTCAAACAATAGTGGTAGGCTATGAATTTAAGCATTTCATTTGTTATGCATGATCCTATGAAGCATGTACTATATGCACTAACCGCATACTAGTAAGGGATGAAATGATCATGCACATTACAATGATACCTTTGCTATGTTGGAGTAGAGGATAGTCACATAGATTCCAATTCATTACTCCAATAGCAATGTGAAGTCCAATTATAAGCTTGGTGAAGACCAATAGATACCATGTTGAATTTCATTCTTCACCCATATGAAATGAATACCACTTATGATCAAGTGCACTTTCTTGTTGTGGTTGGCTTGCTTTATCTTTTGATCTTTGCTTGCATGAGAGCATCAATTTGAGAATACCACTTGAAATATCATGACTAGCTCTCTTTTGGGTGTTGCTTGCTTTTCTTGATCAACCCTTTTGATTGCTTCAACTAAGCATCTCAAATGTTCCTCGGATCACCACTTCCATGTTAGCCTTCCAAGTACCACACTTGGTTCACCTACACATAGGCGGCAAGCCCCTACACTAGGGAGAAGTGACCTCTCTCCAAGAATCATTCTTGATACTCACTTGAAATGACTTGATTGATTGATCCAAGTGATGGACTTAACTTGGTGAGTAACCTTGATTCCTTCTTTAAGTCCTTTTCTTTCTTCTTGTTTAAGTCATTTTCTTTCTACCAAATGATTTCCAATAGTCACTAGAACTTAAACTTCAACTTCATCTTGAGTTTGATCTTGATCTTTCAATTTGAGTACCGAATGTGTGCAAAGTACACTCCACAATCAAATAGCCTTGTACTCTTTGCTTGTCATGCTTCTAGATCATCTCAAAACCAAACTTAGGTACCTCAAACACTTGTAAACATGTTTTCAACTTGAGGACCTTTCAATCAAAGTGACTCTAGATCAATCCAACATTTGTCACTTTTCTGACAGATTTTGTACCCTTCAAAGAAATAAGCATATCTCCCAAAGTACAAATCCAAATACCACTAAATTTGGTGGAGGTGTGCAATACTAAGTTACCTAGCAGCTGTAAAAATTTTAGCTTCATTTGACTTCTAGATTGCTACCAGATTTCAATTCTTCCACCACTGCTACATGCTGAAAACTAGCTGCACTATAGCTGACAAGATCCACTCCAAAACCGAAGCATTTCTTATCCAATTCTCATGAAAATTGTACAGCATCTTATACCATAAGTCTAGAGCATGTACACCAATTTTTATGCCAATCCAATAAGTGTTGATTACTCAAACATGGCTAAGATCACAGCTAGCTCAGATTCTCAATTATAGGACAGATTTCAACAATTGAGCTATACTTCATCAAATGTGAATCAAACTTGAAACTAACTTGTTTGAATACTTCCATAAGACATATATCCATTCAAATCACTTACTAAAAGTCATCTCATGAATTATCCAACACAAATCAATCAAACTTGACTACTAATCAATTATCCATTCAATCATCTCATAGCAAGTAACATGCATATTTATCCAATTCAATCAACTCATATGCACCCAAATGAAATGATCAACAAAAGATATACCTTGGTTAGCTCATGATCATCCAACTTGTAAGCTTCAACTCAATTATTTACAAACCATCAAATATATCCAATAAATTACCAACAACTTGAATTTGACACTTGTATGTTGTAGCACATTTGGACTTCACTCAATTTGTCATGGCATTAGGACAATGATCATCACTTAGCAATACTTGGCTCAACTACATAATCAACAAGATGAATATCATTTGAACCAAGCCTCCAATGTCGATGGTACCTACAAACAATCATCCACTTTTGATGGTACCCAAACAACTTTGGGTCCTCTCAAGTTAGGTGCAACATACTTAGGCATAGCCTTAGTATGAATAACGAGATGTTTTGCAATAGGAACCATAGAGGTACCATTACCATCCTTTCTAAGCACATTATTATCAATAATTGAAATAGGCTTAGAAATGTGCCATGTGTCCCTTTTCCGGCATGAGTAGCACTTTCTCTTTGCTTGAGCCTTCTCTTCTTTGCTCATGTGGTGCTTCTTATTGCCTTGCCTCTATGGATTGCTTGAGCCTTCTTCTAAAGCTTGGTAGGACACTTAGAGGCAAAGTGTCCCATACTTCTACACTTAAAGCACTTGATGTGAGCATAATCTTTTCTCATCTTCATTCTTGTCCATCATCTTGGCATATTGAGTTTGCATTGGATGCCTTGCCTTTCCACCCTTCTAGTTTTCTTCTTCTTTATCATCAAATCACCACCATCTTCATGGTTGATATTGATTTGAACTTGGGGTGTCTTCTCTTGCTCAACTTATGGCTTTGGTTGAGGCTTCACTTGTTGCTTCACCAATTGCTTGGTTGGGCACATTGAGATAAGATGACCCCAAGTGCGGCACTTGAAGCACTTGACATGCTTTAGCCTCTCTTCTTCTTTTATATTCTTGAGCTTCTCAATGTTAGGGCAACCATTTGCAAGGTGTCCCGCTTCATGACACCAGTAGCACGGTGGTATGAGAGAGCTTTCTTTGTTGTAGCCTCTTCATCTTTCTCTCTCTCTTTCTTTCACCTTTTGTCATCTTCTTGAAGCCAAGGCCACACTTATCACCATAGTTTCTTTGAGTCTTCAACATGTGCTCAAAGGTGACTTTTGAGTTGTAGCACCTCTCTAACTTGTTGCTCAATTTCTTCACTTCACTTTTAAGCTCAATGTTCTCCTTCAAAATGTTAGTCTCATAAGACATAAAAGTAGAACAAGCATCTATTTATGAAGAACATGGCATTTCTAATAAATCATCATAAGAGGTGGATACATGCTTCTTGCCTACATCACAAGGGTTAGCAATATTTTGCAATTTATCATTTGATCCATATGATGAGCTCTCATTATTTTTAAGTTCTTTGTAAACATTTTAATAAGAGAAGCATGTTGTTCTAATAATTCATCATGAGATACAAGTAGTGTCTCATGGTTCAATTTTAGCTCATCATGTGAAGATTTAAAAGCATCAAGTAATTTCTTTTGTTCTTCACAAGAGTTCTTTAGAAATGAGTTTTCATTTTCTAATTTCATTGTTTTAGCTTTCTCATTTTCTAAAGACATGGTCATGCTAGCAAGTCTACTAACAAGATCATCATATGAATCAACATGATCAACCACATTATCATTTGATACCTTGGTGTCACCTTGTGACATGAAGTAATGTGGTGATGTAGGAGAGCTTGTAGTAGTAATGTCATCTGGGCATGATCCATCATCATAACCATCAAGTGTGCATAGGGTAGCATCATCATTTGCAACACTTGTGGAATCATCAATCTTATCAAGTGAACTTGTAGTAGATCGATCATCATCATCACGGCTCAATGTCACCGCAAGAACCTACCCCGAAAGTGAGGGTAGCTCAATGACATGCTCAACTAGAGTTGCTCTTCGCGGCTCCCGCGGGGCTAGCACAATGCCCCTCACAAAGCTCTTCTCTGGAGCACCGCACAAGCTTCTTGCGGGCTTTGACGGAGACCACCACCAAGTCGTCTAGGAGGTGGCAACCTCCAAGAGTAACAAGCACCACCGGCTTGCAACTCGATCACCTAGTGCCACTCGATGCAACCTCACGATGCAATCGCACTAGAATCGCTCTCTCACACAATCAAATGATCACTATCAAGTATATGTGAGATGGAGGGCTCCCAAGCACTACTACGCAAGCCACCAAGGCTCTAGTGTGCTTAGCTTATCTAAGCTCATAGCCAAAGGCCGACCATGGCTTCTATTTATAATTCCACAAACAAATAGAGCCGTTACCCCTTCATTGGGCAAAAGTCAGGACGACCGAACGCAATGGTCCGATCGACTAGATGCTGGACCTCAGCGTCTGGTCGTGCAATGCACGCCACATGTCCCCTTCTTCAAACATAGTTTGCCCAATCTCAACGGTCATCTATCGACCGGATGCGCAGCAGCTTGAACTGACCGGAGTAGCAACCCCAGCGTCCGGTCGTTTCCAGTAAGGTACCAGACTTGACCGGACACGTCCGGTCGGTCACGATCGGACGCAACACCAGCGTCTGGTCACTTCTAGCTTCTCTGCTCTGCCTGCGTCATCACACGTCACCCTGACCGGACGCACCCTGTCAGCGTCCGGTCACTTCCAGCGCCAGCATCCGGTCGATGACCGATGCCTGCCCGCTGACTGTCACTACTGACCGGACGCTGGAACCCAGCATCCGGTCACTTTGTGACCAGTGTCCACTCCACTCTGTGAGACCCTATCTTTTTAGAACAGGGCGCGGGTGGCACCGTTGGACTGTCCGCACTCTACGGGCGGACACTCCGCCGGTGGAGTTCCGAACCCTTCTCACCTTCATTCCATCGCCGAGTTGATCCACATCAACTATAACTTCATCTCCTTTGTAAATGTGCCAACATCACCAAGTGTCACCACCATGTGTATGTGTGTTAGCATTTTCACAATCATTTTCAAAGGATTAGCCACTCAACTTGCCACACCACTCAATCCTAGCGACGATGCAAAGTTAGATCACTCGAGTGGCACTAGATGACCGATATGCAAACAAGTTTGCCTCTCTTGATAGTACGGCCATCTATCCTAAACCCGGTCATCAACTTCTCTACACAGCTATGACTGGTGAAATAAAATGCCCTAGGTTATACATTTGCCTTGCGCATTCCATCTCCTCCAATGTTGATGCAACACATGCACCAACATGATCAACAATGATATGATTTACTTCATATCATCATGTGATCATATTGGTTCATCGATCTTGACATCACTTGCTTTTCATCGTTGCCTTCGTCCATCGGCGCCAAGTCTTGCTCAAGTTTCACCGCCACACGGTCCATTGCTCCAAAGCCTCCGACTTGCCCTTCACGCTTGCAACTGGTCCATCAAGCCAAGTCATGTCTTGATCTTCTCCACCTTGATCACATGACTCAATGTCATGTCTCATATGCAATAAGCTCCTTCATCATCACATGTGTGAGTTTTGCAACATCTCCAAGCCATTTTCACCTTCATGGCATATGTTGCTCACACACATGTACCTGTGGACTAATTACCTGTGTATCTCACATAAATAAATTAGTCCACCTAGGTTGTCACTCAATTACCAAAATCACATGAGGACCTTTCACGATGTCCGAGCACCGAGAAGTCTCTGGCGTAGCTAGCGATGTTCGAGCACCGAGGAATCCCCGGTGTAGCTGGCGATCTCTAGGTGAAGTGTGCCCACTTAGTCTCCGAGCATGAAGAATCCGAGCATTGAGAAGTAACCAACATAGCTGGCGATGTCCGAGCACCAAGGAGTCCCTGATGTATCTGGTGATGTCCGAGCACCGAGGAGCTTCCGACGTAGCTGGTGATGAAGCACGAGCGACGAACAGTCTGATCAACTAGCCGGTGGCAAAGTGAGCATTGAGTAGAAGCGACCGGTGAATAGTCCAATCAACTGGTCGGCGACGAAGTCCATGAACCTAGCAGTCCGACCAGTTGATCGGTGGAGAAGTTTGAGTACCAGGTGGTCTGATCACCTGGACGATGATACTGCAATACAAATATGTAGAATGGGTAGTACATGATGTAAAAATATATAATCTCCGGAGAAAAATCATCAGTAATGGTGAATAAACAACATATGCAACTCGACAATCAGTTGGTGTGAACACTTAGTGTTATTCTAAAGATGTATTTATATTTAATATAAAACCGTCCGACCAGTTAGTGTGTAGCTGAGTCTCCAGCCCTAGCTAGCCCGTTAACCATAACGCGGAGCGCGGAGCCTGTGTGTGCATGTAGGAAGAACAAAGCGTCGCTAAGGAGCCACCGTCGGCCACCCATAACGCAGAGAGCATATGCTTGTTCACGTATAAGGAGGAGCCGAAGATAGGGCCGTCTCTGGGGACATCCGAGCAAACATGGAGAAAACAGCTTGGAGAAAAATTACGGCGATATACAAAGATCGGAGAATATTTAGAAGAATATTAAACCATGACTTAGCTTGATTCATCATGGCTGGGTGGAGGAGTCGGTGAGTCATAGTATCCGAGGAGATGGATGTTGATGAAGTAAACTAGTTGGGACTCGTCCCTGACTGGGTCATGATCGCATTGAATTCGTTCCCGAGTAGTTCTATGTTGAACCGAGTAGCTTGCATAGGAAAGCATCCAATTAGGTTGCCTGTTACTTGCTTGCGTGGTCATGTAGATGCAAGTACGTGAAGCCTACACGTGATGCATGTATATGCAAGTTGATCTCAGCCATATCCTGGTTTAGCTTGCATGATGTCATCTTCATGGTACTGTAGATTGCTTTTGTTCATAACGGATCATGATTGACTTGCATGACTGACGTACGGCACAGGTAGATGCAGGCATAACGATTTGACCTTTTGTCTTTATCTATGAGTCGTGTTGGAGCAGCACCACTAAGCCCTGTCAGATAAGTCTTAGGGGGGTCAATTGTGAGCTATAAAAAGGTTGTTATGAGCTATGCGCTGTGATTTTTTTTATGAGCTAGAAATAGGCACCCGCCAGCTATGGAAAGCCAAAGCCAGGCGAGGATTGGAAGGGCACTCCACGTCTAAAACTTTGCGGAATGTGAGGGCATTTTTCCACGCAGGCATAAATAGCAACCTCATTTCTTCATGTTTTGGAGGACCGGTTTTTATCTTCTTCTTTTTTTGTTGCCAAAAATCGCTTTGGGGACTAGATTTATGTTATGTTTGGTTGTTTACTCATGCGTGCCAAAGAATGTCAGACCAGATCTTAGGTATTTTAATCAAAACTAGCCTTCATTTGGTTGGGTTCTAAATTTTGGCTCGTCATCCCTCCTATTTGCCTATTTTAGTTCATTTTAGTGGCTAAAGTTGGCGAGAACCATGGCCACCAATTTGGTGTAAAAATTTGCCTTGGCTAATACATGGCATATTTAGGTGAAAAACTAAACATACCCCTCAACCTTTTAGTGATGCTCTTACCTTTCATTAAAAAAAATCAAAACAACATTCTAACTTGCCAAGATTCCACGGTCCTACAATCCACTGTCTCGCAAAATTTTACAGTTTGATCATTGTTGCCTTAAATGCATGCTAGAAGACAACGACCAAACACCTAGAATCTAGATAGGGCATATTTGTTTGTTTTTAACTTTTAGACTATAAATTTCCATTATCCATGATCTATAAGCTACTTTTCAACATCCATAGGTCTGTCGGTGTTTTGTACCACCGAGAGTGCTTGGCCTTGTTCGTTTCGCTGAAATTTTAGCTTATGCTAAAATGTGTAAGAGAAAAACATTGTTCGTTCCATGTAGGGACTGTACAAGTAGTGCTGCAAAACAGGGTTGTCGGCAAAAGATGCTCGGCAGTCCTCCGAGGGGTATCCCACGAAGGTAGATTGATAAGTGGAGGTGCGTGTAATCAGGAACCGGATGGTGACACAAGTCACAGAGACAGCAATTTAGACTGGTTCGGGCCGTCTGATCGACGTAATACCCTACGTCCTGTGTCTTTGGTGTATTGCATTGAGATGTAGATATATGGAGATGTCGACTAGGAGACCCCTGCCTCTCCTTATATACTCTGAAGGGGTAGGGTTACAAGGAAAATATCATATTTTATACTATACAATATCTTGCGGTGCACGTCGACCAGTGTCGTGCACGCCTTGATCTTGTGGGCTGGGCCACCTCTGATGGTGCGGCCCATGTCTTGTCTTGTGGATACCGGGTGAAAGGATCAAGATGCCCAAGAGGGAGGCGAATTGGGCTAATTCTAAAATTCTTTGCAATAATTAAACCCTACAGTTAGCCCACTTCACCCCTTGTGCCTAGAAAGTGTTTCTGTTGTTCTAACGCATAAAAGTTTAGCAATCTATGTTCCAATCCTACTCTAGCATGGCAATTCTATGAATGTAAAGACAAAAATTAAATTGCTCACAGTAAATGCTTAAAGTAAAGAGAGAAGGAGAAACGCGGCGATATTTTATCGAGGTATCAGAGAGTCGCCACTCCCCACTAGTCCTCGTTGGAGCACCCACGCAAGGGTGTAGCTCCTCCTTAATCCGCACAAGGATCAAGTGCTCTCTATGGGTTGATTCTTCAACACTCCGTCGCGGTGAATCACCCACAACCGCTCACAACTTGAGTTAGGTCATCCACAAGCTCCGCCGGATGATCACCAAGCTCCCAATCACCACCAAGCCATCTAGGTGATGGCGATCACCTAGAGTAACAAGCACAAACTCTCACTTGACCATGACAAGCCTAATGAGAAGGGTGGATGCACACTTTGGTACTCTTGCTTTCACTAATGAGGCATCTCTCTTAGATTCTCAAATCTCAATCACCTAACTAGAATCTTGCTTTCTTAGCACTCTCAAGGGTGTTTCTCAACTGTTGGACCTTGCTCGTCTAGGTGTTGGAATATGCCCATATTTATCAATGGGGAGGACACTCAAAATTTTTCTCACAACATCGGATGGTTGCATTTGAGTAAGTCCAAGCCCATTGACTTTCTCTACAAGAACATTCAAGCGTGAGTACATTTCATTAGCACTCTCTTTAGGAAGCATCTCAAAAGAATTAAGCTTTTTTCATAATAGGATGATAGTGTTCCTCATGCTCGCTCTTAGTTCCCTCATGGAGCGCACAAATGTCCAACCATAGTGCATGAGCGTCCTTGTGGTTCCTCACCTGGTTAAGCACATCTTTGTAAAGGCCTCTAAAGATGGTGTTTTGAGCCTTTGCATTCCATTTCTCATAGTTCACTTTATCGCCTTGAAGGTGCGTGGGATCCCGAGGTTTTGGGAATCCTTGTGAGGTGGCTCTAAGTATTCCAACATCTAGAGCTTCTAAATACGCCTCCATGTGGATTTTCCAATAAGGAAAATCATCCCCCCTCAAAGATAGGAGGAGGTCCATCCCCGTGAGATATCTTTCTCTAGGCGGTTAAGCCTAAATATGTGAGCACGAGGCTCCGATATCAATTGAAAGGATCAAGATGCCCAAGAGGGGGGGTGAATTGGGCTAATTCTAAAATTCTTTGCAATAATTAAACCCTACGGTTAGCCTAGTTCACCCCTTTATGCCTAGAAAGTGTTTCTATTGTTCTAACGTATAAAAGTTTAGCAAACTATGTTCCAATCCTACTCTAGCAATGCAATTCTATGAATGTAAAGTGGATGCATACTTTGCTACTCTTGCTTTCACTAATGAGGCCTCTCTCTTGGATTCTCAAATCTCAATCACCTCACTAGAACCTTGCTCTTCTTGGCACTCTCAAGGGTGTTTCTCAGCTATTGGAATGAGTAAAAGTAATCTATTGAGTGAATAGAGGAAGTATTTATAACCCCTCATATAAAACGAACCGTTATGTGCCTCTACGGGGTGACCGGACACTCCGGTCATGGTGACCAAACGCTCCGGTTAGTTTACCCGCCTCTGTGCAGTTTAAGTTGTGACCAGACACTGGCCAGCATCCGGTCAGCACTGACCGGACGCATCTAGTCACAAAAACTACCCTCTATAACCTTGCTGATGTTGACTAGACTCTAAAACCAAGCGTCCGGTTAGTAGCAGGAACCTAACCAGCGTTCGGTTAGCACTGACTAGACGCTTTCGATCAGGATTCTCCCTCTCTGGAACTTTACTAGAGTTGACCGGACTCTGGCACCTAGTGTCCGGTCACTCACCTCTCAGCGTTCGGTCGCATCCAGACGACTTCACCTTGATCAAATAAACTGACCGGACTCTGCGCCAGCATCCGGTCACACCAGAACCAGCGTCCGGTCAACATTTTTGACCCTCCATTCACTTCCAACTCGCAATCATATGTGAATGAAGTTTGCTCCAATTGATCTAAGGGCTTTTTAGGAGCTATCTAGTGCTAGATTTGACAAGTGTTCACCACACCTAACCCACTAGACTCACCTAGGTTAAGCTACCCGTCCATACCCCCTTAATAGTACAACCAAAGGAAAAATAAAGTCCTAAACTACTATAAGTGTCTATTCAACATCAAACAACACTTAGAACTAGTCTATCCTTAACCTTGTCGTCCATCCTTTGAAAACTGAAACGATTTCCATCATAGGAGCATGACAACCATGATTGCCTAATCAATTGCCATTAGCATGACCTAACTTAATTGCATCTACAAAGCACACGCTAGTCACAGTAATCCTGTATTGTCATTAATCACCGAAACCCAACTAGAGGCCTAGATGCTTTCAATCTCTCCTTTTTGGTGATTGATGACAATACCACCTCGAGTATGTGAAAGAGATGAGGTTTTCAATATGCTTGGTTCATATAAGCTTTTGACAATAAGAACAAAAGAGATAGGCAAGCTTATATGACCCAAGCCAACATGATGTACTCAAAAGATATAAAATAAGCATGAGTATAAGTAATAAAGCTCATTTGCATTGGAGTTAAACACAGAAGCAAAGCAAATGAACATAACACAAGTGATATGACATATAAATAATTCAAAGTAGAGAGCACACATGTCACATATCACATGAATATCATGATTACGTAGATATCACTATCACATAAATATAGTTCGATGCATGAAAGTAAACACATGAATGCATAATAGTCTATCACACATAAAAAACCAAATATAATAGATAGACTACCCCTAAATGTATCACTCCCCCTAAGTCTAACATACTCGATCCCTCTCCTCCTTTGGTGTCAAACACCAAAACCTAAGGGTCGGTCGGTGGGGCTGTAGTGGACAAGTCGAGCGCTGAGGTACGAGGAGCGAGCTAGAACTGTGTGCCATCATCATCTAATCCTGAGCTTTGAGCTGTATGACCCTTTGTAGCTGGAATCAACGCTGAAGCGGTCTAGGTTAGATTAGGGACTGGTGCGGCCTGTGACTCTGTAGGTATAACTGTAGCAGGCGGCTCTGATGATGCAACTAAAGAAGGGAGCGTCTCTATAGTCCCAGTAATAGGTGCAACTATGGAAGGACCAGGGACATGTAGATATGATGGAGTAGGCTGCCCTGTCAACTCACTGAAGGTCGCACCAAGGCTCCTAGAGACTAAGGTATCTGGCACAAGCAGTGAGGAAGTCTAAGCCAGTGTGAAGCCCGTCTAAAGAGGTGTGAACTACGGGGCTGGCACTGGCGAGGCAAACCACTAGGACACCTACTCTATTGGTGAAGGAAACTGTGTCGCTGGCTGTCCCTGACTCTGAAGCCCACTAGGCTGTAAAGCTAGAGTTGTAGAAGTGGTGGCAGGCTGGCCGATCTGGGGTGAAGGCTATGGCGGTGGAGCCCCAATAGCAGTAACTATATGCTGTATAAATCTAAGTAACTACTGCTGCATGAGGAGCTACTGCTGATGCATGGCCTACTGCTGCTGCTGTATAGCCTGCTGCTTTGCTGGATCGCCTGCTGCTATCGCTGAAACTCATCCTATCTGGCTTAGAACTATGCAAATGTAGCAGTGGTCTCCTGAGCCTGGCGAGCCTAATCCTGCCTCATCCGCTTAAGTATAGCAAGTAGAGCAAGATCTGTCTGTGGTGCAGGTGGAGCTGAACTAGAGCTACCGGCCTCACGGTCATTGATGAGGACATGACACCCATGCATATGTCCATGTTTGGTGCATGGCATGGAGGGGTAGGAGGCCAGCAAAGGTTTCCAAGTCAAGAAAGAGGTCTGAGGCTAATTCGGTTCGAGTCCCCGAGGTGGAGGCCCAAAGCAACTCAAGTTCCAGTCTATCTCGGGTTACATGACCAGTCTGCCTTAAACTGGTCACCCAAGATGCATCCAGACTCTGTTTTCGATGATACATATATGGATGAAAAGCTAATTGGATAAGGAAGCCAACCCAATTGGTTTCACGTCAAAAGACCTTCGTAATCAATAGTAATCGTCGAAACAAGTTAGCATCCAGAATCTGCTAGGGTGCTGCGACACCGTCTTTTGGTCCGTTGGACCATGTATCATGTTTGGGCCCATTAGGGGGCGCGTCCAGGGGAGTGATGCCCAATACTCTATAAATAGCAGCCATCGCTCTTCTTAGGGTTTGGGGTTTTGTTTAGTTCTTGATTTCCTCGTGAAACAGACATCGTTTTACTGCAACTATCGCCGCCAAGGCCGCTTGCTGTGAACCAGGGCCCTAGTTCTTGATCTTGTTCGCCTATGGCGATTAGTCCTTTTGAATAAAGACTTGAACTCTTTCTTGATTTCATAAGCTTCATATTTATTTGCAATTTTAGATTGCATTTATCTCGTTCTTACTTGTGTTCTCGATTCGCTTGCAGAAAAGCCTTCTCGGCGAGGTCAATCGCGTTCGCGTGGTTGATAACCAACGGAGCAGTGGTGTAACGGTTGCGGGGTTGAAAGGTCCTTATTTGGTTTTGGTAATTGAGTGACAACTTAGGTGGACTAATTGTGTTTATGTGAGATACACAGGTGATTAGTCCATAGGTACATGTGTGTGAGCAACATATGCCATGAAGGTGAAAATGGCTTGGAGATGTTGCAAAGCTCACACATGTGATGATGAAGGAGCTTAAATGCACATGAGACATGCCATTGAGTCATGTGATCAAGGTGGAGAAGATCAAGACAAGACTTGGCTTGATGGACCGGTTGCAAGCGTGAAGGGCAAGTCGAAGGCTTTGGAGTGATGGACCACGTGGCGGTGAAGCTTGAGCAAGACTTGGCGCCGATGGACGATGGCAACGGTGAAGAGCAAGTGAAGTCAAGATCGACAAACCAATATGATCACGTGATGATATGAAGTGGATCATATCATTGTTGATTGTGTTGGTGCATGTGTTGTATCGATATTGAAGGAGATGGAATGGAATGCGCAAGGCAAAAGTATAACCTAGGGCATTTCATTTCACCGGTCATAGGTGTGTAGAGAAGTTTATGACCGGGTTTAGGATAGATGGCCGTACTATCAAGAGGGGCAAACTTGTTTGCATATCGGTCATCTAGTGCCACTCGAGTGATCTAACTTTGCATTGTCGCTAGGATCGAGTGGCATGGCAAGTTGAGTGGCTAACATCCTTTGGGAAATGATTGTGAAAATGCTAACACACATACACATGATGGTGAACACTTGGTGGTGTTGGCACATTTACAAAGGAGGTGGTGTTTGCAGGGGTGAGATGGGTTTGCAGTGCCTCTTACAAAGGAGCAAGAATGACAATGCGAAGAAACTCTATGCTCACATCAAGTGCTTCAAGTGTGGAAGTATAGGACACTTTGCCTCTAAGTGTCCTAACAAGCTTGAGAAGAAGGCTCAAGCAATCAATGAGAGACAAGACGATGAGAAGCACCACATGAGCAAAGAAGAGAAGGCTCAAGCAAAGAGAAAGTGCTACTCATGCCGGGAAAGGGGACACATGGCACATTCATGTCCCCTAGGTAAAATTTCTAAGCCTATTTCAATTGATGATCATGATATGCTTAGAAAGGATGGTAATGGTACCTCTATGGTTGCTATTGCAAAACATCCCGCTACTCATACATCGGCGCTTTCGGGAAAATGGAATGCCTATTTTCTATTGCGCCGGATGCAAATTCTTGGTGGTTAGCACATTGGAGCAAGGGTGAAGAAGTTAGAAGTGAAAACACCTCTTGTATCCACCTCTTGTGATGATTTATTAGATATGCCATGCTCTTCACATATAGATGCTTGTTCTACTTCTATGTCTTGTGAGACTAACATTTTGAAGGAGAATAATGAGCTCAAAAATGAAGTGAAGAAATTGAGCAACAAGTTAGAGAGGTGCTACAACTCTCAAGTCACCTTTGAGCATATGTTGAAGACTCAAAGAAACTGTGGTGACAAGAGTGGAGTCAGCTTCAAGACTAGCAAAGTCAATCATCAAGAAAGCCGCAATGACACAAGTGGCATTAGCTTCAACAAGAGCAAGATCAAGGGCAAAAGATGGGGCAAGAGAAGATATGAAAGAGAGATGAAGAAGCAAAAACAAGAGAAGCTCTCTCATTTCATGTGCTTCAAGTGCCATGAAGTGGGACATCTTGCAAATGGTTGCCCCAATGAAGAAAAGCTCAAGTTGAAGAAAGAAGAAGAGAGGCTAAGGCATGTCAAGTACTTTAAGTGCCGCACTTGGGGTCATCTTACCTCAATATGCCCAACCAAGCAATTGGTGAAGCAACAAGTGAAGCCTCAACCAAAGCCACAAGTTGAGCAAGAGAAGACACCCCAAGTTCAAATCATGATCAACCATGAAGATGGTGGTAATTTGATGATAAAGAAGAAGAAAACAAGAAGGGGTGGAAAGGCAAGGCATCCAATACAAATTTAAGATGCCAAGATGATGAGCAAGAATGACAATGCGAAGAAAGTCTATGCTCACATCAAGTGCTTCAAGTGTGGAAGTACGGGACACTTTGCCTCTAAGTGTCCTAACAAGCTTGATAAGAAGGCTCAAGCAATCCATGAGAGGCAAGGTAATGAGAAGCACCACATGAGCAAAGAAGAGGAGGCTCAAGCAAAGAGAAAGTGCTACTCATGCCGGGAAAGGGGACACATGGCATATTCATGTCCCCTAGGTAAAATTTCTAAGCCTATTTCAATTGATGATCATGATATGCTTAGAAAGGATGGTAATGATACCTCTATGGTTGCTATTGCAAAACATCCTGCTACTCATACATCGGCGCTTTCGGGAAAATGGAATGCCTATTTTCTATTGCGCCGGATGCAAATTCTTGGTGGTTAGCACATTGGAGCAAGGGTGAAGAAGTTAGAAGTAAAAACACCTCTTGTATCCACCTCTTGTGATGATTTATTAGATATACCATGCTCTTCACATATAGATGCTTGTTCTACTTCTATGTCTTGTGAGACTAACATTTTGAAGGAGAACAATGAGCTCAAAAATGAAGTGAAGAAATTGAGCAACAAGTTAGAGAGGTGCTACAACTCTTAAGTCACCTTTGAGCATATGTTGAAGACTCAAAGAAACTGTGGTGACAAGAGTGGAGTCGGCTTCAAGACTAGCAAAGTCAATCATCAAGAAAGCCACAATGACACAAGTGGCATTAGCTTCAACAAGAGCAAGATCAAGGGCAAAAGATGGGGTAAGAGAAGATATGAAAGAGAGATGAAGAAGCAAGAACAAGAGAAGCTCTATCATTTCATGTGCTTCAAGTGCCATGAAGTGGGACATCTTGCAAATGGTTGCCCCAATGAAGAAAAGCTCAAGTTGAAGAAAGAAGAAGAGAGGCTAAGGCATGTCAAGTGCTTCAAGTGCCGCACTTGGGGTCATCTTACCTCAATGTGCCCAACCAAGCAATTGGTGAAGCAACAAGTGAAGCCTCAACCAAAGCCACAAGTTGAGCAAGAGAAGACACCCCAAGTTCAAATCATGATCAACCATAAAGATGGTGGTAATTTGATGATAAAGAAGAAGAAAACAAGAAGGGGTGGAAAGGCAAGGCATCCAATGCAAATTCAAGATGCTAAGATGATGAGCAAGAATGACAATGCGAAGAAAGTCTATGCTCACATCAAGTGCTTCAAGTGTGGAAGTACGAGACACTTTTCCTCTAAGTGTCCTAACAAGCTTGAGAAGAAGGCTCAAGCAATCCATGAGAGGCAAGACAATGAGAAGCACCACATGAGCAAAGAAGAGAAGGCTCAAGCAAAGAGAAAGTGCTACTCATGCCGGGAAAGGGGACACATGGCACATTCATGTCCCCTAGGTAAAATTTCTAAGCCTATTTCAATTGATGATCATGATATGCTTAGAAAGGATGGTAATGATACCTCTATGGTTGCTATTGTAAAACATCCCGCTACTCATACATCGGCACTTTCGGGAAAATGGAATGCCTATTTTCTATTGCGCCGGATGCAAATTCTTGGTGGTTAGCACATTGGAGCAAGGGTGAAGAAGTTAGAAGTGAAAACACCTCTTGTATCCACCTCTTGTGATGATTTATTAGATATGCCATGCTCTTCACATATAGATGCTTGTTCTACTTCTATGTCTTGTGAGACTAACATTTTGAAGGAGAACAATGAGCTCAAAAATGAAGTGAAGAAATTGAGCAACAAGTTAGAGAGGTGCTACAACTCTCAAGTCACCTTTGAGCATATGTTGAAGACTCAAAGAAACTTTGGTGACAAGAGTGGAGTCGGCTTCAAGACTAGCAAAGTCAATCATCAAGAAAGTCGCAATGACACAAGTGGCATTAGCTTCAACAAGAGCAAGATCAAGGGCAAAAGATGGGGCAAGAGAAGATATGAAAGAGAGATAAAGAAGCAAGAACAAGAGAAGCTCTCTCATTTCATGTGCTTCAAGTGCCATGAAGTGGGACATCTTGCAAATGGTTGCCCCAATGAAGAAAAGCTCAAGTTGAAGAAAGAAGAAGAGAGGCTAAGGCATGTCAAGTGCTTCAAGTGCCGCACTTGGGGTCATCTTACCTCAATGTGCCCAACCAAGCAATTGGTGAAGCAACAAGTGAAGCCTCAACCAAAGCCACAAGTTGAGCAAGAGAAGACACCCCAAGTTCAAATCATGATCAACCATGAAGATGGTGGTAATTTGAGGATAAAGAAGAAGAAAACAAGAAGGGGTGGAAAGGCAAGGCATCCAATGCAAATTCAAGATGCCAAGATGATGAGCAAGAATGACAATGCGAAGAAAGTCTATGCTCACATCAAGTGCTTCAAGTGTGGAAGTACGGGACACTTTGCCTCTAAGTGTCCTAACAAGCTTGAGAAGAAGGCTCAAGCAATCCATGAGAGGCAAGGCAATGAGAAGCACCACATGAGCAAAGAAGAAAAGGCTCAAGCAAAGAGAAAGTGCTACTCATGCAGAGAAAGGGGACACATGGCACATTCATGTCCCCTAGGTAAAATTTCTAAGCCTATTTCAATTGATGATCATGATATGCTTAGAAAGGATGGTAATGGTACCTCTATGGTTGCTATTACAAAACATCCCGCTACTCATACATCGGCGTTTTCAGGAAAATGGAATGCCTATTTTCTATTGCGCCGGATGCAAATTCTTGGTGGTTAGCACATTGGAGCAAGGGTGAAGAAGTTAGAAGTGAAAACAAGTTGGTCGCGAAGACGCTGGCGTCGGTCAACTGACCGGACGCTGGGTCTAAAAGCACCAGACGCTGGCTGGCTGCATCCGGTCAGGCTGACGTATGGTGACGTAGAAGCTGGAGTGTGACCGGACGCTGGCTGCGTCCGATCAGGTGTGACCGGACGCGTCCGATCGAGGTCGGTACCTTACTGGAAACGACCGGACGCTGGGGGTTCAGCGTTCGGTCAGTTGAAAGCTGCTGTGTCTGGTCAAGTCAAGTGATCATTGGAACCAGGACACATGGCGGTCTGTGGGCGACCGGACGCTGAGGTCCAGCGTCCGGTCAACACGACCGGAGCGTCCGGTCAGCCCGACCGTTGCCCAGTGAAGGGGTAATGGCTAGTTTAGCCCTTGGGGCTATAAATAGAAGTGGCCTTTGGCCATGGCTGGTGCTGAGCACCTCAAGGGACTTAGTGTCCATGCTTGTGAGTGCTTGAGAGCCCTCCATCACACATATACTTGATAGTGATCATTCGATTGTGTGAGTAAGCGATTCTAGTGCGATTGCATCATGAGGTTGCATCGAGTGACACTAGGTGATCGAGTTGCAAGCCTGTGGTGCTTGTTACTCTTGGAGGTTGCCACCTCCTAGATGGCTTGGTGGTGGTCTCCGTTGAAGCGCGCAAGAAGCTTGTGCGGCGCTCCGGAGAAGTGCTTGTGAGGGGCATTGTGCTCTCCCCGTGGGAGCCACGAAGAGCAACTCTAGTAAAGCGTGTCATTGAGCTACCCTCACTCAAGGGGTAGGTTCTTGCGGCGCCCGACATGCGGGCTTGGCGGGTGATGCCAATTAGTCGCTGAACCACCAAGTGAGCGGTCGACACAATGGGGACTAGCGTGTTGGCAAACACGTGAACCTCGAGAGAAAAATCACCGTGTCAACCTTATTCTTCCCGTTGATTTGCATCCTCATTACACAAGCTTGCAATTACTTTTATACATATTAAGCTTGTGTAGTTGCTCTTGTAATTAGATAGCTTGTGTAGCTTGCTAATTACCTTCTTGCTTGTGAAGCATAGAAGTAGCTCCCTTGCGTGGCTAATTTGGTTTTAGTAACCTTGTTAGTCACATTGCTTAGTTTGTGTAGCTAAGTCTTTGCGCTCTCTAATTAGGCATTGGTTGCCTTATTATTGAGCATTGCTAGTGAGCTTAGTTAGCTTTGTGCTTTTGCTTACTAGCATGTGTAGAAGCTCCCTTGTTGCTTAAAGTACTAGAGGCATAGGTTTGTGTGACCTTGCTCTTAGCATTGGTTAGGTGAGCTCTAGCTAGCCCGGCACCTTTGTTGCTTGATTAATATCTTTGAAAGGTGCTAGAGAACATAGATAGAGGGGTATAGTCTTGGCTAGACCGATAGTTATAATTCCGCACTTGTTTCGGTTAGTCGACGCGATTAATTTTAGAAAAGACTATTCACCCCCCCTCTAGTCTGCCATCTCGACCCTTCAGGGGTCCGAATCAGTCTTGGTTCGAAGCCTAGATCGTGAACGTCGAGTCTCCACCAATCGACACTATCATACCTTTCAGAAGATCGGGCCTAGTCTACATCAAGTGGTATCAAAGATCTTGTTGCCCATTAGGTATAACTTTATTTTTTCCCTTTAGATTGTTACTGTTTTTGCATTACCTATAGTCTACAAAAAGCCAAAAAATATACATCATCACATATTCTCTAGTCCTATAGCCCCGCTGTGCCTTTGCATTTTTTTAATTTCAATTTGCTTTATTGAACTGTCGTCCCTCGTCGTGTCTTAGTGTTCGTTGTGTTCTGATCTTGTTCTTGGTCTAGTGTCAAGTCTTGTTTCCTAGTGTGGCTTGCATCAGATTGATCTCTAGTTTTTCTTTGGATCTGAAATAGTCACGGAGTGGGTTGCGTGATTGAGTTTGTTTTGTCTAGCAATTCCTTCTACGACTTCCTCGGTTAAGTATTTTTCTTCCACGGTGGAAATATCTAAAGTCTAATCTCTTATGTGTGGCACTTTTGTGAGATAAAAAAACATAAAACAAAGAAAAAGGCAAAGAGGTACAAAAACCAAAAGAAGGGAAAAAAGCCGTACCTAAAAAAAAGAGAGAGAAAATAAAGAAGGAAAGAAAAAGAAAGTAAAAGTGAAAAAAAAGTTCAGAAGTGCTTGTATCCTTTTGAGTCCTTGTGCTGAGTTGTACTGTATTGCTTGCTTGAACTAGGTTCAGGACGAGTTTAGGCCAGCGACATAGACTAGCTTGGGACTACTTTTCAATCTTGCAATTTTTGAATTAAATTATTGCTATTCCTTGCTACTATATTGTGCCTGTCCAAGCTACACTTTCTTCTAAACAAGTATAAGTTCGCCTTGCAACTGTTACACTCAAGCTACAACGGTATCACAGTCACCGACCAATTGCACCGCCTGTTGCTTTGGTAAGAACACTTGTAAGACCGAGGTAAGATGCTTGAGAGTTGAGTGCCTTGTTTTTCTTTGTCCACAACCTAAGTAGTTGGTAGAGATAATACTTTTGTGTTGTATTTTGCTATCTTCTCACAATGACAGGTTGTTCGTATCCACCGACTTATGATGGTATAGGTGCTGATAAGTACATGGAGTGGGAAATTGCCATAGATAACATATTTGCTACTCGCTTTATGTGTCCTGGGAGGAAGGTAAAAAATACAGCTAGTGTTTTGCGACATTCTGCTTTATCTTGGTGGGAGTCTTTAGATCCTTCTGATAAGCCTCAAACTTGGAATGATATGAAACTTCTTATGTGAGAAACCTTTGTTAATCCACCTCCTATTTTGACTTCATATGATGAGGTGCACCATTTAGAGGAAGAGTGTATTGTTATTCCTCCTGCTATGCCTAACCTTTTGCAAGACAATGTAGAAAAGAGCGAGGATGACGTGATAGAAAATGAGAAGCTCACGGCCTCATGTGAAAATTCAGAACCATCAACTATTACCCCTGTTGAACATGAGAGCAAAGGTAATGCCCATGATGCTAAACTCACAGTAGGTGAGAGTTCTCTTGATGTGCTGAATTTTTCCACCAATCATGCTATGATAGAGCAAATTTTAGTGGAGCATTCGTTTGATTTATCTTTGTCACAAGATGATTTGCTTGATGTTTCTTGTGACGAAGATGACTTGCATGATGATATTTATGTTATACCCATGTAATCATTGAAGAATGATCACGCTATATATGTGCTAAAAATGAGAACTTGTGCTGAAAATAGACTTATTATTCATAATGCTAGTGAAGTTGATGAGCTAAAATTGTTGTCTTCTTTAAATACTTTGGGTTACATTGAATTTGATGTTCCGTATAATATTAGTTCTTTAGAGGAGAAACTTTATGCATATGCTGATTTGCCATGGTTCTCTAGACATACATATCATGTTTTTGGTAAATATAACAACCAAGGGCAATATTTGATACAACAAGTTTACATTTGTATAAATTCGAATTCTCCTTTTGTTGTACAAGATTATGATCGTTTAGAGGGCAGCCATAATAATACAAACATTTTCTCATGTTCCTCAAAGAAACAAGTTCACTTCCAAGAAGGGGAGTATTGTTGGTTGTTACCTATGTCTGCTAGACCATCTATTTCTGTAATATTTTTGGTTAGTTCTAATCTTTTGCAGGATAGTGTTGACATACATCGTGTGCATTCGGATCAAGGAGTCTACATGCTTGCTAAAATTTTTTATGCGAGATGACATGCTAGAAACTTAGAAACATGGTTACATTCCTTCTCACAATTATTTTAGTTCTCTTTGTCTTTGCAACCCCGTTCTTCTTTGTGTTGTGCAGGATCAGTTTCAAGCACAATCGACGCCGAGGACGGCTTTTCATCAAGAAGGGGAGGATGATGAGGACATGACACCCATGCATATGTCCATATTTGGTGCATGGCATGGAGGGGTAGGAGGCCAGCAAGGGTGTCCAAGTCAAGAAGGAGGTCCAAGGCTAATTCGGTTCGAGTCCCCGAGGTGGAGGCCCAAAGCAACTCAAGTTCGAGTCTGTCTCGGGTTTCAGGACCAGTCTGGCTTAAACTGGTCACCCAGGACGCATCTGGACTCCATTTTCAATGATCCATATATGGATGGAAAGCTAATTGGATAAGGAAACCAACCCAATTGGTTTCACATCAAAATACCTTCGTAATCAATATGAATCATCGAAACAAGTCAGCATCTAGAATCTACCAGGGTGCTGCGACACCGTCTTTTGGTCCGTTGGACCGTGTATCGTGTTTGGGCCCATTAGGGGGCGCATCCAGGGGGTGATGCCCAAGACTCTATAAATAGCAGCCGTCGCTCTCCTTAAGGTTTGGGGTTTTGTTTAGTTCTTGATTTCCTCGTGAAACAGACATCGTTTTGCTGCAACTGTCGCCGCCAAGGCCACTTGCTGTGAACCAGGGCCATAGTTCTTGATCTTGTTCGCCTGTGGCGATTAGTCCTTTCGAATATAGACTTGAACTCTTTCTTGATTTCATAAGCTTCATATTTATTTGCAATTTCAGATTGCATTTATCTCGTTCTTGCTTGTGTTCTCGATTCGCTTGCAGGAAAGCCTTCTCAGCGAGGTCAATCATGTTCGCGTGGTTGATAACCAATGGAGTAGTGGTGTAACGGTTGCGAGGGTCTGAATTAGTCTTGGTTTGAAGCCTAGATCGTGAACATCGAGTCTTCACCAATCGACACTATCATACCTTTCAGAAGATCAGGCCTAGTCTACATCAGTCATGACGCCGAGGAGGCATCCGAGGGATATCCTGGTAGTCGTCATCTGAACTATCACTGGGGTCGCTCTCGACCATCCCCTCCCGCTGAGCATCAAGCTCCTCCTCCTCTATAGCTGCTATATTGCTGATGGTCTCATCCTACTAGGTTCTAGTCTCAAGCACCTCTAGGCGATGGTGTGACTGGCTAGGTGCACTCAGCCTACTGTGACGGAGCATCTGGGTCATGTTATAAGCTAGAAACTCTGTAGTAGCACCAGAATACTCTGCCAACATCTTAGGAGGCCTCACTATAACTACCCTATGAATCAAGAATGTAATCCAGTGAGCATATGGTAGTTGCCTATGACCTCTGAACCCCTCTACAATAGTATCATCCATCTCTGATAGTAAGAGATCCCAAATATCAAATACAGTCTGCTGCATCAGAGAGTTCAGAAGTCATAAATAAATGTGAGTCAACCCCTCACGATATCCCATCCTTAGAAGCAGGGTCCTCCTCATGATAGCATCAAGCACTCTAGCTATAGGCGTGAGGTCACTAGGTGTCCTGCTCGACCCCTCACCGAATGGCTTTGTGAAGCAATGGCGGACCAAATCAGTAGGAGACAAAAACCACCATGTGGATGTCTAGGAGGCGTTGTCTGACCATAGCACACCTTATGTAGCCGGATGGGTTGCTCCTGAAGCTTGAGAATCTCCCTGACCCTAAAGCCCATTAGCCTATAATCTCTGCCTCTGAAAGCAAAGTGAATGAATCTGTGCTGCGGGTCAATCCAAAGTGTAGCATAGAACTCTCGGACCCAAGATGGAACATATCTACCTATCCATCTGAGTAAGTCTGTTAGCCCTAGGAAGTAAGATAGGTAAGGGTGAATCTGCTCTCCAGCTGCTGCTATAATGGCCTCAATAGAACAAACCCTCTAAGACCTGAATGCCGCCCCATTGTTAAGACATGCATTATAAAAATCCTCCTATAGTGGTGTATAGAAGCCCTTTGATGCACGCTCATCCCTCCTAGGCAGGAACCACTCCTTGAACTATATAAACCTGAGCTACTGCACCTGCTTAGCCGTGGCGGCCCTCAAATCTAGATGAGTCACTAGAGGCGGTCCCTGTGGTCTAGGAGGCGGATGAGAATGCCTCTGCTGTGTCTCTAGCCTCGGTGTCACCTGGGTACAGGTATGACTAGAGCAGCAAAGTTGTGGTGCCTGCTCTGTCTTCTCTACCTGCTCTCCCTCCTGAGTCTACTCTACTGGTTGTGGCCCCCCCTGAGGCTAAGGCTCCTCCAAAGTAACACGGCATCCCTCAAGCATGACAGTCCTAGCTAGACTACCATGTCGATGCTCAACCTGCTCAATAGCTACCCTCTATGCTAGTGAAAGCTGATCTACAATATGTACTCCACTCCTAGCACCTCCTCTCTCTACACGGTCTGCGGTGATTGCAACTGCTGCTGCTCTCTCTATGTTAGTATCTGCATACTTCCACTTCTTTGACGCCAGCTTCTTTGTCACCTTGCCTTTCACATCAGTAGGCAAGCGAGGTGGAGGCCTTGGATCCTCATCACCTGGACCACCTCCAGCATTCTTAACATATGCCATCTAGAATGATCTGCTACCTCGAACAAGAAACAACTATCATCGACACTTCCGAGGCTTGGCCTCGATCCGTACTCACAAGCTTGGCCCCGAGTTGACTGACAACTAACAACAAGACCTCAACAACATCGACTCGCTGCACGATGGAATAGATAGGATATATATGAATAATTTAAATATACATCTAAAGATATGAAACCCTAAGAAGCAAGAATTAGGTATGAAATTGAATCGAGGGCTTGCTACCCGATGAACCGGCGAATCGACGAGAAGAGGAACGAATCGGGGAACCATCAAGGGAGTCCCTAACATAGCTGGTGATGTTCGAGCACCGAGGAGTCCCCGGCATAGCTAGTGATGTTCAAGAGCCGAGAAGTCCCTGGCGTAGCTAGCGATGTCCGAGCACCGAGGAGTCCCCGGCATAGCTGGCGATGTCCGAGCACCGAGGAGTCCCCGACGTAGCTAGCGATGTGTAGGGTCAAGATGGCGGACTAGAGGGGGGTGAATAGTCCTTTCTAAAATTAATCGCGTTGGCTAACCGAAACAAGTACGGAATTAGAACTATCGGTCTAGCCAAGACTACACCCCTCTATCTATGTTCTCTAGCACCTTCCAAAGATACTAATTAAGCAACAAAGGTGCCGGGATTCTAGGAGCAAGGTCACACAAACCTATGCCACTAGTACTTTAAGCAACAAGGGAGCTCCTACATATGCTAGTAAGCAAAAGCATAAAGCCAACTAAGCTCACTAGCAATGCTCAATAACGAGGCAACCAATGCCAAATTAGAGAGCGCAAATACTTAGCTACACAAACTAAGCAAAGTGACTAACAAGGTTACACAAACCAAATTAGCCATGCAAGGGAGCTACTTCTATGCTACACAAGCAAGAAGGTAACTAGTGAGCTACACAAGCTAACTAATTATAAGAGCAACTACATAAGCATAATGTATATAAAAGTAATCACAAGCTTGTGTAAGGGGATTGCAAACCAACAAGAAGAACAATGTTGACACGGTGATTTTCTCCCGAGGTTCACGTGCTTGCCAACACGCTACATCCCCGTTGTGTCGACCGCTCACTTGGAGGTTCGGCGACTAATTGGCATCACCCACCAAGCCCGCACGTCGGGCACCGCAAGAACCTACCCCAAAAGTGAGGGTAGCTCAATGACATGCTCAACTAGAGTTGCTCTTCGCGGCTCCCGCAGGGCGAGCACAATGCCCCTCACAAAGCTCTTCTTCGGAGCACCACATAAGCTTCTTGCGGGCTTCAACGGAGACCACCACCAAGCCGTCTAGGAGGTGGCAACCTCCAAGAGTAACAAGCACCACTGGCTTACAACTCGATCACCTAGTGCCACTCGATGCAACCTCACGATGCAATCGCACTAGAATCGCTCTCTCACACAATCGAATGATCACTATCAAGTATATGTGAGATAGAGGGCTCCCAAGCACTACTACATAAGCCACCAAGGCTCTAGTGTGCTTAGCTTATCCAAGCTCATGACCAAAGGCTGATCATGGCTTCTATTTATAATTCCACGAACAAATAGAGCCATTACCCCTTCACTGGGCAAAAGTCGGGACGACCGGACACTTCGGTCCGATCGACTGGACGTTGGACCTCAGTGTCCGGTCATGCGATGCATGCAACATGTCCCCTTCTTCAAACATAGTTCGCCCAATCTCAATGGTCATCTATTGATCGGACACAACAGCTTGAACTGATCGGACACAGCAACCCCAGCGTCCGGTCGTTTCCAGTAAGGTACCAGACATGACCGGACACGTCCAGTCGGTCACGATCAGACGTAGCACCAGCGTCTGGTCACTTCCAGCTTCTCTGCTCTGCCTGCGTCATCACATGTCACCCTGACCGGACGCACCATGTCAGCGTCCGGTCACTTCTAGCGCCAGCGTTCGGTTGATGACCGATGCCTGCCCGCTGACTGCCACTACTGACCGGACGCTGGAACCCAGCGTCCGGTCACTATGTGACCAGTGTCCAGTCCACTCTATGAGACCCTATCTTTTTAGAACAGGGTACGGGTGGCACCGTTGGACTGTCCACACTCTATGGGCAGACACTCCGCCGGTGGAGTTCCGAACCCTTCTCACCTCCGTTCCATCGCCGAGTTGATCCACATCAACTCTAACTTCATCTCCTTTGTAAATGTGCCAACACCATCAAGTGTACACCACCATATGTATGTGTGTTAGCATTTTCACAATCATTTTCAAAGGATTAGTCACTCAACTTGCCACACCACTCAATCCTAGCGACGATGCAAAGTTAGATCACTCAAGTGGCACTAGATGATCGATATGCAAACAAGTTTGCCCCTCTTGATAGTATGACCATCTATCCTAAACCTGGTCATCAACTTCTCTACACACCTATGACCGGTGAAATGAAATGCCCTAGGTTATACCTTTGCCTTGCGCATTCTATTCCATCTCCTCCAATGTTGATGCAACACATGCACCAACATGATCAACAATGATATGATCCACTTCATATAATCACGTGATCATATTGGTTCATCGATCTTGACATCACTTGCTTTTCACCGTTGCCTTCGTCCATCGGTGCCAAGTCTTGCTCAAGTTTCACCGCCACGCGGTCCATTGCTCCAAAGCCTTCGACTTGCCCTTCACGCTTGCAATCGGTCCATCAAGCCAAGTCATGTCTTGATCTTCTCCACCTTGATCACATGACTCAATGTCATGTCTCATGTGCAATAAGCTCCTTCATCATCACATGTGTGAGCTTTGCAACATCTCCAAGCCATTTTCACCTTCATGGCATATGTTGCTCACACACATGTACCTATGGACTAATTACCTATGTATCTCATATAAATACAATTAGTCCACCTAGGTTGTCACTCAATTACCAAAATCATATGAGGACCTTCCAATCTCCCCCTTTTTGGTAATTGATGACAACTCTACAAAGATATGGAAATTAAGCTCTTTTGGATTCATGTTGCTTGCCCAAGTAATTTTACCATGTGAAAATGATTTTGGACAAGTACCACAAACCTAAAATAGTAGTATTTGCTCCCCCTACATATGTGCTAAAGTGTTTGATTTGAAGCTCGCACATATGCATAGATTAAAATTGTGAGAGAGTAATTACTACTAAATGATGCTAAGGTGTATAGAATAAACCTTTGAAGCGTGTACCAATCGGAGTTGCACCATTAAGTTCATCCTTAGCACCATGATTAGCTAGATATCACTTGGAAATAAAAGCACTAGATACCTTGTGAGATCAACATAAAAAGCAAGGTACTAGCATTATTTAAAAAGCATACCAAGTGTCTAGCTATCATCTTATGCATGCTAGTTATTAAATCATCAATCAAGTTCTACAACTAGCATACACCACACAAGCATGCATATTGAATTTGAAAGCTTATGCAATGCAAGCAAGCACATGAATATGCACATATCAAATGCAATCAATCCAAGTTCATGAGCTTGCTCTCCCCTACTTGTGTGCTTCTCTTGTCCAAGAAATTTTGATCCATCTCTTTTCTTCAATGTTGCTCCCTCTTTGTCCATATCCATATCCAATCTCTACTTCTTTGAGCTTTTATATCTTATCTCTCCCCCTTGTATAATCTCAATCTCAAAGCTTTCATATCTTTGTACAATCTCTCCTCCTTTGTCATCAATTTCCATAAAAGGTGAGCTTCTCATTGATGCAAAGGTATACGTTTGGGGTAGATGGTTGAGGCTTGAATCTTGCATTTTTTATGGACATCACTTGATTGTTGGAATGACACCACTTGTAGATACCACTTGTAACTCATACCACTTGTATCTTGTGTAAGGCTTCTTGAGATACCACACATAGGATCTTTGATCTTGATACCAATTTATGTGACACCTCCCCTTTGTGATAGCATAGGTCATCCATTTGATACACTTGAGCTCTTGTAGGTGAGGGATGCATTCTACATTTGATGATAACTTAAAGTTGAGGATCACTTGTGGAACCATTTTCTTGCATGATTGATATTATGTGTAGATGTGATATCACTTAAAAGAATCTTCTAGTATGGAACCACTTGTTGGATTTTTCAATAAAAATCATTTCTTGAACATTTTCTATCTTTATGAGTACCACTTATAGGATATCACTTGTGAGTTGATCTAGACATCATTTGTAGATTCTTGATAAAATACTTGAGTCTAGATACCATTTGAAATAAACAGACTAGATATCTATTTGCATTGTTGTCTTATGCTTGTACTCTTATCACTATCATAAGCTTCTATGATTGACTTGAACTAAATTGATTTTTCTAAGCTTCCAAGTCCGGTTTGAACTAATGACAAGCTTCTTCACACCTCTTGCAAGGGTTATCTTGCCAATGTTGTACTTGTCACTTGTTAGCAATCCAAATTGAGTCAAGTACTTGGGTTCACTGGCTCATGAATAAATTCATATACTAACCACTAGATCAAGTAATCATTTAAACAATAGTGGTAGGCTATGAATTTAAGCATTTTATTTGTGATGTATGATCCTATGAAGCATGTACTATATGCACTAACCGCATACTAGTAAGGAATAAAATGATCATGCACATTACAATGATACCTTTGCTATGTTGAAGTATAGGATAGTCATATAGATTCCAATTCATTACTCCAATAGCAATGTGAAGTCTAATTATAAGCTTGGTGAAGACCAATAGATACCATGTTGAATTTCATTCTTCACCCATATGAAATGAATACCACTTATGATCAAGTGCACTTTCTTGTTGTGGTTGGCTTGCTTTATCTTTTGATCTTTGCTTGCATGAGAGCATCAATTTGAGAATATCACTTGAAATATCATGACTAGCTCTCTTTTGGGTGTTGCTTGCTTTTCTTGATTAACCCTTTTGATTGCTTCAACTAAGCATCTCAAATGTTTCTCGGATCACCACTTCTATGTTAGCCTTCCAAGTACCACACTTAGTTCACCTACACATAGGCGGCAAGCCCCTACACTAGGGAGAAGTGACCTCTCTCCAAGAATCATTCTTGATACTCACTTGAAATGACTTGATTGATTGATCCAAGTGATGGACTTAACTTGGTGAGTAACCTTGATTTCTTCTTAAAGTCCTTTTCTTTCTTCTTGTTTAAGTCCTTTTCTTTCTACCAAATGATTTCCAATAGTCACTAGAACTTAAACTTCAACTTCATCTTGAGTTTGATCTTGATCTTTCAATTTGAGTACCGAATGTGTGCAAAGTACACTCCACAATCAAATAGCCTTGTACTCTTTTCTTGTCATGCTTCTAGATCATCTCAAAACCAAACTTAGGTATCTCAAACACTTGTAAACATGTTTCCAACTTGAAGACCTTTCAATCAAAGTGACTCTAGATCAATCCAACATTTATCACTTTTCTGACAGATTTTATACCCTTCAAAGAAATAAGCATATCTCCCAAAGTACAAATACAAATACCACTAAATTTGGTGGAGGTGTGTAATACTAAGTTACCTAGCAGCTATAAAAATTTTAGCTTCATTTGACTTCTAGATTGCTACCAGATTTCAATTCTTCCACCACTGCTATATGCTGAAAACAGCTGCACTATAGCTAACAAGATCCACTCCAAAACCAAAGCATTTCTTATCTAATTCTCATGAAAATTGTACAGCATCTTATACCATAAGTCTAGAGCATGTACAACAGTTTTTATGCTAATCCAATAAGTGTTGATTACTCAAACATAGCTAAGATCACAGCTAGCTCAGATTCTCAATTATAGGACAGATTTCAACAATTGAGCTATACTTCATCATATATGAATCAAACTTGAAACTAACTTGTTTGAATACTTCCATAAGACATATATCCATTCAAATCACTTACTAAAAGTAATCTCATGAATTAATCCAACACAAATCAATTCAAACTTGACTACTAATCAATTATCCATTCAATCATCTCATAGCAAGCAACATTGCATATTTATCCAATTCAATCAACTCATATGCACCCAAATGAAATGATCAACAAAAGATATACCTTGGTTAGCTCATGATCATCCAACTTGTAAGCTTCAACTCAATTATTTACAAACCATCAAATATATCCAATAAATTACCAACAACTTGAATTTGACACTTGTATGTTGTAGCACATTTGGACTTCACTCAATTTGTCATGGCATTAGGACAATGATCATCACTTAGCAATACTTGGCTCAACTACATAATCAACAAGATGAATATCATTTGAACCAAGCCTCCAATGTCGATGGTACCTACAAACAATCATCCACTTTTTGATGGTACCCAAACAACTTTGGGTCCTCTCAAGTTAGGTGCAACATACTTAGGCATAGCCTTAGTATGAATAACGAGATGTTTTGCAATAGGAACCATAGAGGTACCATTACCATCCTTTCTAAGCACATTATTATCAATAATTGAAATAGGCTTAGAAATGTGCCATGTGTCCCCTTTTCCGGCATGAGTAGCACTTTCTCTTTGCTTGAGCCTTCTCTTCTTTGCTCATGTGGTGCTTCTTATTGCCTTGCCTCTCATGGATTGCTTGAGCCTTCTTCTAAAGCTTGGTAGGACACTTAGAGGCAAAGTGTCCCATACTTCTACACTTAAAGCACTTGATGTGAGCATAATCTTTCTTCTCATCTTCATTCTTGTCCATCATCTTGGCATATTGAGTTTGCATTGGATGCCTTGCCTTTCCACCCCTTCTAGTTTTCTTCTTCTTTATCATCAAATCACCACCATCTTCATGGTTGATATTGATTTGAACTTGGGGTGTCTTCTCTTGCTCAACTTATGGCTTTGGTTGAGGCTTCACTTGTTGCTTCACCAATTGCTTGGTTGGGCACATTGAGATAAGATGACCCCAAGTGCGGCACTTGAAGCACTTGACATGCTTTAGCCTCTCTTCTTCTTTTATATTCTTGAGCTTCTCAATGTTAGGGCAACCATTTGCAAGGTGTCCCGCTTCATGACACCAGTAGCACGGTGGTATGAGAGAGCTTTCTTTGTTGTAGCCTCTTCATCTTTCTCTCTCTCTTTCTTTCACCTTTTGTCATCTTCTTGAAGCCAAGGCCACACTTATCACCATAGTTTCTTTGAGTCTTCAACATGTGCTCAAAGGTGACTTTTGAGTTGTAGCACCTCTCTAACTTGTTGCTCAATTTCTTCACTTCACTTTTAAGCTCAATGTTCTCCTTCAAAATGTTAGTCTCATAAGACATAAAAGTAGAACAAGCATCTATTTATGAAGAACATGGCATTTCTAATAAATCATCATAAGAGGTGGATACATGCTTCTTGCCTACATCACAAGGGTTAGCAATATTTTGCAATTTATCATTTGATCCATATGATGAGCTCTCATTATTTTTAAGTTTCTTTGTAAACATTTTAATAAGAGAAGCATGTTGTTCTAATAATTCATCATGAGATACAAGTAGTGTCTCATGGTTCAATTTTAGCTCATCATGTGAAGATTTAAAAGCATCAAGTAATTTCTTTTGTTCTTCACAAGAGTTCTTTAGAAATGAGTTTTCATTTTCTAATTTCATTGTTTTAGCTTTCTCATTTTCTAAAGACATGGTCATGCTAGCAAGTCTACTAACAAGATCATCATATGAATCAACATGATCAACCACATTATCATTTGATACCTTGGTGTCACCTTGTGACATGAAGTAATGTGGTGATGTAGGAGAGCTTGTAGTAGTAATGTCATCTGGGCATGATCCATCATCATAACCATCAAGTGTGCATAGGGTAGCATCATCATTTGCAACACTTGTGGAATCATCAATCTTATCAAGTGAACTTGTAGTAGATCGATCATCATCATCACGGCTCAATGTCACCGCAAGAACCTACCCCGAAAGTGAGGGTAGCTCAATGACATGCTCAACTAGAGTTGCTCTTCGCGGCTCCCGCGGGGCTAGCACAATGCCCCTCACAAAGCTCTTCTCTGGAGCACCGCACAAGCTTCTTGCGGGCTTTGACGGAGACCACCACCAAGTCGTCTAGGAGGTGGCAACCTCCAAGAGTAACAAGCACCACCGGCTTGCAACTCGATCACCTAGTGCCACTCGATGCAACCTCACGATGCAATCGCACTAGAATCGCTCTCTCACACAATCAAATGATCACTATCAAGTATATGTGAGATGGAGGGCTCCCAAGCACTACTACGCAAGCCACCAAGGCTCTAGTGTGCTTAGCTTATCTAAGCTCATAGCCAAAGGCCGACCATGGCTTCTATTTATAATTCCACAAACAAATAGAGCCGTTACCCCTTCATTGGGCAAAAGTCAGGACGACCGAACGCAATGGTCCGATCGACTAGATGCTGGACCTCAGCGTCTGGTCGTGCAATGCACGCCACATGTCCCCTTCTTCAAACATAGTTTGCCCAATCTCAACGGTCATCTATCGACCGGATGCAGCAGCTTGAACTGACCGGACGTAGCAACCCCAGCGTCCGGTCGTTTCCAGTAAGGTACCAGACTTGACCGGACACGTCCGGTCGGTCACGATCGGACGCAACACCAGCGTCTGGTCACTTCTAGCTTCTCTGCTCTGCCTGCGTCATCACACGTCACCCTGACCGGACGCACCCTGTCAGCGTCCGGTCACTTCCAGCGCCAGCATCCGGTCGATGACCGATGCCTGCCCGCTGACTGTCACTACTGACCGGACGCTGGAACCCAGCATCCGGTCACTTTGTGACCAGTGTCCACTCCACTCTGTGAGACCCTATCTTTTTAGAACAGGGCGCGGGTGGCACCGTTGGACTGTCCGCACTCTACGGGCGGACACTCCGCCGGTGGAGTTCCGAACCCTTCTCACCTTCATTCCATCGCCGAGTTGATCCACATCAACTATAACTTCATCTCCTTTGTAAATGTGCCAACATCACCAAGTGTACACCACCATGTGTATGTGTGTTAGCATTTTCACAATCATTTTCAAAGGATTAGCCACTCAACTTGCCACACCACTCAATCCTAGCGACGATGCAAAGTTAGATCACTCGAGTGGCACTAGATGACCGATATGCAAACAAGTTTGCCTCTCTTGATAGTACGGCCATCTATCCTAAACCCGGTCATCAACTTCTCTACACAGCTATGACTGGTGAAATAAAATGCCCTAGGTTATACATTTGCCTTGCGCATTCCATCTCCTCCAATGTTGATGCAACACATGCACCAACATGATCAACAATGATATGATTTACTTCATATCATCATGTGATCATATTGGTTCATCGATCTTGACATCACTTGCTTTTCATCGTTGCCTTCGTCCATCGGCGCCAAGTCTTGCTCAAGTTTCACCGCCACACGGTCCATTGCTCCAAAGCCTCCGACTTGCCCTTCACGCTTGCAACTGGTCCATCAAGCCAAGTCATGTCTTGATCTTCTCCACCTTGATCACATGACTCAATGTCATGTCTCATATGCAATAAGCTCCTTCATCATCACATGTGTGAGTTTTGCAACATCTCCAAGCCATTTTCACCTTCATGGCATATGTTGCTCACACACATGTACCTGTGGACTAATTACCTGTGTATCTCACATAAATATAATTAGTCCACCTAGGTTGTCACTCAATTACCAAAATCACATGAGGACCTTTCACGATGTCCGAGCACCGAGAAGTCTCTGGCGTAGCTAGCGATGTTCGAGCACCGAGGAATCCCCGGTGTAGCTGGCGATCTCTAGGTGAAGTGTGCCCACTTAGTCTCCGAGCATGAAGAATCCGAGCATTGAGAAGTAACCAACATAGCTGGCGATGTCCGAGCACCAAGGAGTCCCTGATGTATCTGGTGATGTCCGAGCACCGAGGAGCTTCCGACGTAGCTGGTGATGAAGCACGAGCGACGAACAGTCTGATCAACTAGCCGGTGGCAAAGTGAGCATTGAGTAGAAGCGACCGGTGAATAGTCCAATCAACTGGTCGGCGACGAAGTCCATGAACCTAGCAGTCCGACCAGTTGATCGGTGGAGAAGTTTGAGTACCAGGTGGTCTGATCACCTGGACGATGATACTGCAATACAAATATGTAGAATGGGTAGTACATGATGTAAAAATATATAATCTCCGGAGAAAAATCAGTAATGGTGAATAAACAACATATGCAACTCGACAATCAGTTGGTGTGAACACTTAGTGTTATTCTAAAGATGTATTTATATTTAATATAAACCGTCCGACCAGTTAGTGTGTAGCTGAGTCTCCAGCCCTAGCTAGCCCGTTAACCATAACGCGGAGCGCGGAGCCTGTGTGCATGTAGGAAGAACAAAGCGTCGCTAAGGAGCCACCGTCGGCCACCCATAACGCAGAGAGCATATGCTTGTTCACGTATAAGGAGGAGCCGAAGATAGGGCCGTCTCTGGGGACATCCGAGCAAACATGGAGAAAACAGCTTGGAGAAAAATTACGGCGATATACAAAGATCGGAGAATATTTAGAAGAATATTAAACCATGACTTAGCTTGATTCATCATGGCTGGGTGGAGGAGTCGGTGAGTCATAGTATCCGAGGAGATGGATGTTGATGAAGTAAACTAGTTGGGACTCGTCCCTGACTGGGTCATGATCGCATTGAATTCGTTCCCGAGTAGTTCTATGTTGAACCGAGTAGCTTGCATAGGAAAGCATCCAATTAGGTTGCCTGTTACTTGCTTGCGTGGTCATGTAGATGCAAGTACGTGAAGCCTACACGTGATGCATGTATATGCAAGTTGATCTCAGCCATATCCTGGTTTAGCTTGCATGATGTCATCTTCATGGTACTGTAGATTGCTTTTGTTCATAACGGATCATGATTGACTTGCATGACTGACGTACGGCACAGGTAGATGCAGGCATAACGATTTGACCTTGCTTGTTTGTCGTGAGAAGTTGTACACGTACGTGAAGCCATAATATCCTGAATATCTTGGCTAGCTGTCGTGAGACGACAAATTGCTGCCACTGTAGTTGATCTTGAGATACCATCTGGCCCGCCATAGATCAACGCGCACGAGCCCCTACCTGGTGTGCCAACTGTCGACAAAAGATGCTCGACAGTTGAAAGGTCCTTGTATGGTTTTGGTAATTGAGTGACAACCTAGGTGGATTAATTGTGTTTATGTGAGATACACAGGTGATTAGTCCACAGGTACATGTGTGTGAGCAACATATGCCATGAAGGTGAAAATGGCTTGGAGATGTTGCAAAGCTCACACATGTGATGATGAAGGAGCTCATTGCAAATGAGACATGGCAATGAGTCATGTGATCAAGGTGGAGAAGATCAAGACATGACTTGGCTTGATGGACCGGTTGCAAGCGTGAAGGGTAAGTTGGAGGCTTTAGAGCGATGGACCGCATGGCAGTGAAGCTTGAGCAAGACTTGGCATCGATGGACGAAGGCAACAGTGAAAAGCAAGTGAAGTTAAGATCGATGAACCAATATGATCACGTGATGATATGAAGTGGATCATTTCATTGTTGAGCATATTGGTGCATGTGTTGCATCGACATTGGAGGAGATGAAATGGAATGCGCAAAGAAAAGGTATAACCTAGGGCATTTTATTTCACCAGACATAGGTGTGTAGAGAAGTTGATGACCGAGTTTAGGATAGATGGTCATACTATCAAGAGGGGCCAACTTGTTTGTATATCGGTCATCTAGTGTCACTCGAGTGATCTAACTTTGCATCATCGCTAGGATTGAGTGGCTAATACTTTGGAAAATGATTGTGAAAATGCTAACACACATACACTTGGTGGTGTTGGCACATTTACAAAGGTGATGAAGTTGAAGTTGATGTGGATCAACTCGGTAATGGAACGAAGGCAAGAAAGGTTCGAAACTCCACCGGCGTCCTATATAGAAAAGATAGGGTTTCTCAGTGTGCACCAGATGCTGGTCACGTGCGGACTTGGCGGGTGATGCCAATTAGCCATTGAACCACCAAATGAGCGGTCGACACAACAGGGACGTAGCGTATTGGCAAGCACGTGAACCTCGGGAGAAAATCTCCGTGTCAACCTTGTTCTTCCTGTTGGTTTGCAATCCCCTTACACAAGCTTATGATTACTTTTATATACATTGTGCTTGTGTAGTTGCTCTTGTTATTAGTTAGCTTGTGTAGCTCACTAGTTACCTTTTTGCTTGTGTAGCATAGAAGTAGCTCCCTTGCGTAGCTAATTTGGTTTGTGTAACCTTGTTAGTCACATTACTTAGTTTGTGTAGCTAAGTATTTACGTTCTCTAATTTAGCATTGGTTACCTTGTTATTGAGCATTGCTAGTGAGCTTAGTTGGCTTTGTGCTTTTGCTTACTAGCATGTATAGAAGCTCCCTCATTGCTTGAAGTAATAGTGGCATAGGTTTGTGTGACCTTGCTCCTAAAATTAGTTAGGTGAGTTTTAGCTAGCCCGACACCTTTGTTGCTTAACTAGGATCTTTGCAAGGTGCTAGAGAACATAGATAGAGAGGTGTAGTCTTGGCTAGACCGATAGCTTTAATTCTACACTTGTTTCGGTTAGTCGACGTAATTAAGTTTTAGAAATGACTATTCACCCCCCCTCTAGTCACCATCTCGACCCTATAGCAGTCCTCCGAGGGGTATCCTACGAAGGTAGATTGATCGGTGGAGGTACGCGTAATCAGGAACCGGATGGTGATACAAGGCGCAGAGACAACGATTTAGACAGGTTCGGGCCGTTTGATCGACGTAATACCCTACATCCTGTGTCTTTGGTGTATTGCATTGAGATGTAGATCTATGAAGATATCTACTAGGGGACCCTGCCTCTTCTTATATACTCTGGAGGGGTAGGGTTACAAGAAAAGTATCATATTTGGTACTATACAATATCTTACGGTGCATGTCGACCAGTGCCGTGCACGCCTTGATCTTGTGGGCTGGGCCACCTCTGATGGTGTGACCCATGTCTTGTCTTGTAGATGCCGGGGGCCATACCCCCACAAGGGTGCTCAACGTCTAGTGAACGAAAAGTGTTGGTATTGCTCGTGCACTGAATCCTCAATTCAATGTTGAGTAGGGGGATAAGATGTGAGATTGTTCGTAGAGAGTGTATAACTAGAACCATGGACACGGATATGCCACGAGTGGTCGCGTTCTTCCATCTCGCGTCATCTTTTTTCCTTCGTCTTCTTCTCCCTCCCGCGCGCCTCCTCCGCCACCCTCTCCCCCGCCTTCGACCACCGGCCCTCGTCCTCGTCCTCGTCCCCGCCCCCGCCCCCGCCCCACCGTGGCGAGACCCTACCGCGTCCGCGGCGGCCTCTTCCTTCCCCTTGCCCCTCCCGTCGCCGCCATGGCCATCGTAGCCTCGCCCTAACCTGGATCGTTCGCCTCCTCTGCCGTCGAAACCCTAACACCGCCTCCCCTTCTAAGTCCACCGGAGTTGGGAAAGAAGAGTGGGAGAGCCTGGAGTTGGGAAAGGAGAGAGAGAGAGTCAGAGTGGGGTCAAGGTGGGAGCGCGGGCGCGTGGGATCAGGTCGCACCGGAGCGTGACGGTCGCGTGTTTAAGTTTCACCCTTTTTTATTGGTTTAGCTCTCATAAATGTAGGCCGATCTTGCTCTTACCATATGTTTTGGAAGTGTACATACCAAAAACATTCGCCATAACCTGCTCATCCAAATGCTCCAAATAAAAGGCATAACCCTCTTTTGTATACAGCTATTCTTTGCTTCTTAAAGGCTGAAGCGCGATCAAGAGCGAAGAACGGCGCCAAAAAAGTACAGGTGAATAAATTAAGACCCCATTCCGCGTACCACATATTCAATTTGTTCGACTTTTTTTTTAACTAAAATAGTATTTTTCTCTCGCAGCAATTCGGTCGTAACCGTATTTTTAGTTAAGATTCAGCAAGTGGGCCTTTTGAGTCAATTGATCCTAGCTATCAGTACTTCATACATTTTTTACGGCACAATGGGCAACATCAGAATCGGGCAGAACCGACCAACGAACTCGGCAAAAGACATGGAGAAATGGCACGCGACAGAGCCGACGCCGTGCATCAGCGGCACACCTTGCAGATGCAAACGAGCAAGATGACCAGGAACGCCAGGCAGGACAGCCCAATGGCCACCCCGAGCACCGTCGCGCTGGGTCCACCCCTCGTGTCGGCGCCGGCGTCCGCCTCTCTGTCCCCACCGCCGTCGTCGTAGTCCGCGCTTCGCTCCGACCGCGCCGTGGCCGGGGGCGGCAGCACCGGGAACCCGTACTTGTCGCACGGCGCCACGCCCACGGCGATCTCGGCGAACAGCACGGACCGGTTGTAGCACAGCTTGCCGTTCCCGGCGGACCTGAACACGCGCAGCCTGGACAGGAACTTGGCGGTGAACGGCACCATGCCGTCGAAGTCGTTGTTCTCGAGGTTGAGCTCCCTCAGCCCCCGCATCTCGGCCAGGAACAGCGGTATGCTGCCGTTGAGCCGGTTGGAGCCCAGGTTGAGCACCTCCAGCTCCGGCAGCGTAGAGAGGGTGTCGGGGATGCCACCGGAGATTGTGTTATTGGACAGGTCCAGGGTGGTGAGCGAAATGAGATCGCCGATGGAGGTGGGGATGGGCCCATTGAGAACGTTGGAGCTGAGGTTGATGTGGGTGATGCCGGCGAGGAGCGTGAGGGTGTCTGGGATGGCGCCGGTGATGCGGTTGCCAGACAGGTCGAGGTGAGTGAGGTTGGGGCAATGCCAGTGGTGCGGGAGGAAGCCAGAGAGGTTGGCGTTGGAGATGGTGAGGCGGGTGAGGCACTCCATGTGGGAGACGACGACTGCGAGCTCGGTTGGGGAGCCCGTGGCGAGGGGCGTGTCCGCGACGGTGAGCTCTGTAAGATTGGTGAGGTGAGAGAGCCACACGGCGGAGAGGCGGTGGAGCGAGGCGGTGCAGGAGAACGCCTGGAGCCCGGACGCCAGCTGCTCCGGGGGCAGAGCTCGTGGCGGCGCGGCCGGGCAGTCGGAGAATGCCAGCGTCCGGAGCGACGGCGCGAGCGCCTCGAGCGCCGCGGCCGAGACGGAGGTGGTGTCGGAGCAGTTCGTGAGGGCGAGCGACGTGACGCGCCGGAACGGCGCCCCCGCGTCGTAGGAAGCGTTCACCGCGCCCAGGCCGAGCGCGCGCAGCGCCAGCAGCTGCTGCGGGTCCAGCGGCGCCGCGCCCGCGATGGCCGCGGCGACGAGGAGGGGGAGGAGGCGAGAGAGGAAGAGGGCAGCGGCGTCCATTCCCGTCCGTGGACGCAGAGCAGGCACGCACAGTGGCGATTGGCGAAGCGAGCGAGAGCGCGCGTGGGTGGGAACCCGAGAAAGGCTTCTTGCCTTCTTCAAAGCCGCGAGGAGGGAGGAGGAGCGGCGCTGTGTGAACCGCGCTCTCCACGGGCACGGGGCCGGAGCCGCTCTCCACCGTCGGATGCGCGCGGATTGATGGATGGGCAGGGCGCGCCGGCTGGGTATTGTGGGGACGAGGGGCGGCATGGGACGGCCGCTTTCGAGGGCAGTGTGCTTGCGCCGGGGCGCGCAGAGGCCGCCTGCGACCGCGGCAGGGGTATCCGTGCAGTTCCTGTGTGCCTATCTCATGCTACCGCTGCGTCCAATTGACCGCTGTGGAAAGACGGGACCGGTAAAGCCGGATGCGCAGCGCGTGTCAAATGGGAGGAGAGGTCTCATTGGCCACCGGCTTCTGCCACCCTCATGTGATCGTGCCTGGCCGCTCAAACATGGGATGGTACCGTGCGGCGCGTACCAGCTCTGTGCCGCGCTCAGGTTCTGGCGCTTCACCACGACGCCGCGCAGCGGCGCAGGGGGTAGAGGCAGGCGCGCACTGCGAACTGCGAAGTGCGAACTGGAAGTCTGGAACTGAGCGCTCCCGTGACACATCGCGCTACGAGTGGGCCAGTGGGGTTGGGGACCTGCCGAGGCGCTCTCTCCCTCATGTGGCGTCGGGCCGTCGGCCCTCGGCTCCTCTGCAACTCGGGCCTCGGGCTGGCCCGACCTGCTCCGCAGGCAGTGCTTTTCGGACCAACCCGGCCTGGCAGGCCCTGCATGGGCCGCTGGTCAGACATGAGGCCTGCTTGGGCACGGCCCGGTGGCCCAAAGGGCCGTGCCTTAACCAGGCCCGTGGCAGGCGGCCCATTTGCTCATCTATACCATCAGCTTGGCACTCGTTCCTTGTTTACGGATACGCTCTTCTCGTAACCTATGTCCATTCTGGGAGCACACGTTATGTACAGTACAGATCAACAGGTCAGGAACGGGTCGAATGATCGATTGGATCATTAGTTACTTTGATGACTCATTGAGATCACGCGAGCATGGACATACGTATACGTACATAATCACTACACGCAACACGTACACACAGAGACGCCAGTAATACTAAGAATCTTCAGACGAACTCATCCTCCATTTCCTGCATGGACTTGCCGGCCGAGGCGATCTGGCGGTTAGACGTCATCTTCTCGGCCACCATGAGGCCCTTGTAGCTCCGTATCTCCGCCCACTTCTCCTTCTCCAGCCTCTCCATCTCCTCCTTCCGCTTCTGCCAAATTCAGTGATCGTTAGACGCCATTCATAGCCGCGCTGTCAGCAATGTTATATTTATTGAAGAAAAAAACATGTAGCTCAAGAAGGCTCGGATGTCAATCAATCATACCTTCTCTTTCAGCTGCATCTTCCTCTCGGCCTTTTCTGCTGCATTTGTTGCCTCTTTCTCGGCTGCACACAAGGGAAGAAAGATTAATTAACTGATAATTAAGTACGTGCATCTGCCAGTGCATGATGCATGGTGTACATATGTAAGCACCTTTCAAGTCTGCTCGACGTTCTACCCGGGTTTTATTCAACCTGTTGATGATCTCGTTGACACGCTTCTCGACTGTAAGCACATGGACCTGTCAATCAGTAGATAGCTAGTGTGAATTATCAGGTGTCAGTATTCGCAATGCGTGATCCCAAACTAGCTATACAGGCACAGGATAATCTAAGAAACCCCAAAAGGATTAAAAAAATTTGTCCTGCCAATATGCTAGCTCTAGCTAGCCCTAAAGGAAACCCAAAATGCTTTTTCCAGCGAGATATATGATGCAAAAGGTTGGATTGGATGCAATAATGTAACATTTGGACATGATTAAAGTGCTACAACAATCAGACAAGTGGTCTGCCCAGATACACCTTTTGCAGCACTGAGGTGTTTCCTCACCTTCCCCCTTTACAATATTAATCAACTGTTTTTTTTTCTCTCTTCATTCGAAATGAGCCCCAACTTTGCATTATTTGAGAAGTCTTGTTCAACGAGTGAAAAAGGATGCAACACTGTAGGAGTGCAAAAGGTCAGCGTTACAGTGACAGACTGAACTCTACTGTGCTACACTACTACTCTCTTCGTCAGCGTTACAATATCAAAGAATGCTTTAGTAAATAGCAATTTCTATAAAATCATTTTTTTTCAATAACAGATCAAGTAATATTAAAAATGCATTACTAATCTACTTTACTCTTTATATATTCACGCTCAAAACTCAATAAAAAGGCTTAACTAGCCCAACAAGTCCAAAAACCATTTCGTACGTGTCTTCGATGGGATGAAGCTCTGAGATTGCTTGATCAACAATAACAGAATGACTGAACAATTTAATTTCAATTAGCACAAGCGCGTCGAATTAGGTGGCTGACATGTGGGACCGCTCTCCCACCTGGCCGAGAGGGAAAAAAAAAGTGGTGGGATATATATGAACACCTTACTAAAATTTAGCTACTAAACTTTAGTAAGTACTGTTTGCTGATTTGTTGTGAGAGAAAAATATTCTTCCTTCGCTGAAAAAAGTATAACTGATAAGCAAAGCTAACATGGCCTAAACTGCCAAACAAACTGACTAATAAGGGAATACAGTAGTTTAGTCACATTAGTCAGCTAAAAGTGGACTAAAGTGCCCAGTGGACAAGGGTTGCCCCTCATTATTGCTACTCCTCCGCCCAGATTTGGACATTCATTAGGGGTAGTTTGGTTTTTGTTAAAATGCTTTAATGATCTTTAGTCATTTTTAGTCTTTAGAACCAAATATAGGTGACTAATGTTCAGTCATTGATTTTAGTAGTTAAATTTTAGTGATGAAAAACCAAACAGGACCTGAGTGATTACCATCCGTGGGTTGTGGAAGCCAACTTGGCCAACATGCATGGATGGCGACTTCTTGAGATTAGACCAGGGCGTGTAGATCACCTCAACGTTGTTCATCTTCTTCCCTGCACAACAAGCACATGCAGAGAGAGAGAGAGAGAGAGCCGCATCCAATTCAATTGCTGTCACGTTTTCATGATCACGAATAATCACCATCGGCCAAATCAATATACGCGCCAAGATAATTGAGTGGTCCCGTCCCGTGCAGCTAGCGCCAATAATACACGAGAAAGAAAGAAAAAAGGCTCACTCCTCAGTCCTCTCGCTGCAGGAAAAAGAGAGGGGGAGAGATCGACCGGTCGATGGGGGAAAAACTAGAAAAGATTCCCGCCGCCGCAACATGCAATTTCTATGTTCGGTGGGCTTATCACTCCGAACAATATTTTTCTCTCATAATAAATTAACGAACTATATTTTTTAATCTGACTTTTCAACAAAACGAACGGAGCAAATATGGAGATGGGGCAGGAGAGTACCCGACAGGGTCACACCCTATTCTATTTCGATTCTCCCACGGGGGAGAGCATAACTGGAGATGCAGATACTTACTGTAACTGCTACTTGGTGGCGGCTAAATGGTCTTTACTAGGAAACCTAGTAGCTACGCCCATGAATCTTTGAACTTCTCTCGGGTACTCCTTTTCTTTTGCTCTTTTTTCTCTTGAATTGCATGATTTATAATACTCCTATCAGAAACTGTGAAGCCAGGAATTATTTCGTGCCATCATTGGCCCCGTTCGGAAACTTGACTGAATTGACTGAAAACACTATTCTGATTGAATTGTTGTGAGAGAAAAACACTGTTCTGATTGAAAAAACAAGCTGAATAATGTGGATTATAAGGTAAGCTGAAAAAATACCGGCGGCATCTAAGTTTTGTATCCTTCAAAAGTGAGCGCTGCTCTACGTCTACTAGCAGCTAGCCAAGGGGGGAAAACGAACTATACACTGCTAGAGTTGGCAAGTACCTTGAATGGAATGAGCCTTTACGAGCTGTGCACAGTCCTCCAAGAGGCCCTCGCTGATGGTATCTATGGTCTCGCCTTTCTTTAGCCTCAAATAGACGTGCGTCGAGGATACCTTGTCCACATGGAACCTGCAGGGGCACCCAACATAGTAGTATATTAGTAACTCGTTAGTGCTTTTGTTTGGTTAATTAGCCGAGCTTTAGCAAGATGATTGCTAGTACTATATATAATTCTTTTCATCTGGATTAACGTTTGCCAAATACTAAAGCGCTACAACACCTAGGGTGGTTGTGTTTGGCATAGCTCCCAGGGGCGCCGGCTCCTCCGTGAAATCACTGTAGCACGGAGCCGTTTTGAATTTCAAGGTAGAAAATAGACTGAGAAGAGAAGGAGCCGGTGGAGCACGATTTCGAGCTTCTCCGACTCTCGCGCTACAGTACTGCTACAATGTCGGAGCCGGAGCCGGAGCCCAAAAAAGCCCCTCCAAACGGCCTCAAATATATCTCCAAGCTTGCCATATATACGAGGTGCGTGTGTGACTGTGTGAGGACGTGAGGTCCCCTGGAGTCTACGAGTCGTAGTACTCCAGGATAAGATTCACATAGCCAGCGCCCAGCAGTAAGCAAACAAAACGACTTGTACATCCGACAGAACGCGGCCAGAGGCGAGACGACGACGATGGACGTCCGACTTTGCTGCGCTGCGCAGTCGTGTTGTGCTCCGCACCGCAGGTTTGGTTTGGTCGTATCTATCGACCACTAGTATCTTGGTAGGCCGGTAGTTGGGGCGTTGGGGATGGGATGTCCACGCCAGCCTCGTCAAGGCCCAGTCACGCGTCAATCTGCAATCCGCTCCTCGCCGCTCGCCCTCCCAGTAACTGAGGAGAGCCTAGCTATTTCACCACCGCGACACCACGTCCACGTGCTTGCCGTCACCGGCGCCGGCTTACGCTCGCCCTGCTCGCCGTCGCCGTCGCCTGTGGCCTCTCCATCTGGCTGCTTCCGCTCTGCATGCGCTAGCTGTAGGCTATAGCACAATGCTGCCTCGACGTACCGGAAGGGCGAGCGAGACGCGCGCGCGCAGAACACGCGTCGCGGTCGGAACCACCATTGAATCGCCATGACTAGCTAGCTAGAGCGTCGTCGCGAAGAATGAAATCAGAGGCCGGGACGGCCGGGTCCGCCGGGATGGAACTGGAAGAGCTAGCTAGCGACGTACCAGACGTCCTCGGGGAGGCCGTACTTGATGAGCTCCTCGTTCTCGTTCTTGTCGGCGCCCATGTAGATGGTGTAGTCGCCGGCGTCCGGACGCGCCTTGAAGTAGACCACCATCGTCGCTCAACTCTAGTTCGTTATCTTCTTCTTCAGGCCGGCCTCTTCTCTCTCTTTTACTACCTGCCTACCGGCTTCCGTCTCTAGAGCCTGGACTCGACCGGCGGCTGCTGTATATACTACGTGTATATTCAGGTGTAGCTCTGTCGCCGCGGCAAATAAAGCAGCAAGCAAGCAAGAGACTGCAAGAGGGAAGGGAAGCAAAGCACTGTGCGGCAACGAAACAGGCGAGGAGCAGACAGGGGGCGGGTATATAACGGCGTCGGGGGCGGCCGGGCCGGAGCCGGACCGGGTCTCGCGGCGAAAACGCCGAGCTAGCCTCGCAAGGGGGCCGAGGAGTCTTCTTGGCGGTCTTCTCACGATGGGGGGTTGGGCCGCCACGTGGAAACACGATGGATCTGATTAAAAAAATGCGGCGAGGCCCCACTTGGGGGGGAGGGGGGGCCTTATCCCTTCGCCGCTTTTGCTCTCGTTGCTCTCCCCGGCCCCTCCACTCTCGCTTTCGTTAATGTTAATCCCTCTTAATTATTATTTATCTCTCTTCGGCGGCACCAGCACCAGCACCCCAGCCTGTGAAAGGCAGAGAACCCCCTGGTAATCTCGCCTGACCTGGGCCTGACATGGCAAAGGGGTTGGCCGGTTGGGGATATACTACCTGAGTTGACCTGCATCGGTTCCGTGTAACGGACTCAATTGGTGGCGCCGTCAAAGCGTCGGATCTTTTCATCTTTTGCGACAACGACTCCCGCTCCCCGCTTCCTCCTTGGATCGGTTACTTCCAGCCAAACCAGGGACCCCTTTTCCTCTTCTCCTCGGCAACGGGGCGTGCAGCGTGCTTGCCCACCACAGGCCACAGGCCACAGGCCCACAGCTCTCGTCGGTCCGTCGGGTCCGTTAGCTTCTCTTATCATCCGTTTTCTAAGCTTGTTTTTTTAATTAGAACAGTATTTTTCTCTGATAATAAATTAGCCGAAACAGTATTTCAATTTATTTTTTCAGCAAAACGAACGGGGCCACAGTGATTTCACGATTACCGTGCAGTTTGCCATGGTACAACGAGCACAGCGGGCCGGGGTGGAGTGACCACTGCCGTCCGTGCCCGGCGATCTCCGTGCCGTGCGCCTGCCATGCTCGGGTGCCGGGTTCGAGCCTGCAAAGTGGAAGCAAAGCTCAGGGGTGAAGTGACCACTGACCGGAGGGATTCGCACGTACGACCACGAGCCGGCGCCCGGCCCCGGCGGGGGATGCATGGTTCTGCCGTCTTCTGCGGCCGAAAGACGCTGCCGAAAAGCGAGGGCCCCCGACGCGCGGACCGAAGCAAACAGCCCCGGCCACGCGAAGCCGGATGAGGAGATCTCAAATTCTCAATCCGAGTGTCGGGTACCTTAGAACGGGGTACCCCAAGCAAACATCAAATGGGTTGCTAAAGTCCCATCTAAAAAATAAAGCTAGAAGGTAAGCCGTGGGCCCCTCACCCGCCACGACCGAGCCCACTGGGTCCTCCTCCTCGCCTCGAGCCTCGAGCAGGAGGTCTCGGCATCCTGACGCAAACTCCGCCTCACGCGAGGCTCTCCAGAGAAGGCCTCGGCAGGGAACGCCGTCTCCGCCTCGCCCGAGGCTCTCCACGGAAGGCCTCGGCAGGGGGTACATTCTCTGTATCGCGCGAGGCGTCTCGCGCAAGGCCTCGGCAAGGAGCCCGATCTCCGTCTCGTGCGAGGCCTCATTCTCCGTGTCGCTCGAGGCCGGGTCGTCCGCAGCCCGTCACCCCCCGCCTCGACCGACCCTCCAGACAGTGCGTCATGTCTCATTAATGCTTCAACCACTCCCGCAATCTCAGGCGGACGATGGCTCAACGCCACAGAATGGCCGACGGGACCCGAGGTCGCATCAGCGCCATACCGGCCGGGACAGGGCACAGCGGGGATTACCGGTCACTGTGTCCTAACACTGTGTCCACGATCAGCGCCATACCGGCTGGGACAGGGTATGGCGGGGATTACCGGCCACTGTGTCATAACGCTGTACCCACGATCAGTCGCCCACTCGAGGCCTCGGGCACTGTACACCAAGGTCTCAGCTATCTTAGGGTTCGTGCCCGTCGAGACCCCTCCACCGCGTTGCAGCCTCGGCACCGACCAAGTCTCGGCCTCGCGCACGGTCCGTCCATAGTGGCTTGCACGTTCACCGCCGCACCCACTCCGAGGCAGTCCCGGGGCTCCCACGACGCACAGGATCTGATGGGACGACCACGCCGCCCCAGTGCTCCAAGGACGGACCACTCCGACGATCACGCCGCCACAAGAACAGGCTACAGGGTCCGGACACGCCGCCTCTGTTCACACGACACCGTACAGTTAGCTCATGTACCGTCCTTGTCCTCCCTTCAGGCTATAAAAGGAGAGGACTTGGGCCGTTTTAAGGAGACGAAAGAGACCCGGTAACACATTGTAACACACGCACACATCCCAGCCGCCTGAGAGCAACGTCTCAAGCGGCCCACACGACACCTTGCCGAGACCTGGGACTAGCTCCCTCTCTCACCCAGCTTGTAACCCCCTACTACGAGCACTTCGGTGCAAGAAATACAAGATCAATCTCTCAGACTGGACGTAGGGCATCGATTGCCTGAACCAGTATAAACCTTGTGTCTCTTTGCATCACCATCCAGAATTGGGAGCACGTAGAACAAATTCACTGGTTGGTTGAGGACCCCCCGGTCCGAAACACCGATAGTTGGCGCGCTAGGTAGGGGCCTCTGCGTGTCAGTTTCGTCATCCCAGCAGGTTCCGGATGGCAGACCCCGTACGACCATTGCGTCTCGGCACTGTGGTTTGGTTCGGGAGCCTAGAGTTCATGTCTCTAGGGCATGAGTACGACATGGTACTCCTCACTCCTCGAGCCCCACCGTCCGACGATGAAGTTACGCACCGGTAGCCCAGGCACAGGCGGCGCCCGGGCGGTCGCTCTCGCCGCGCTCGCCAGGCACGACACGAGCAAGGCCACCCCGACGCTACGCGAATCCGAGGCAGCACGCCACCCCCACCGATATCCTACGACCAGCTGTTGGCACAGGGTCCCTGGCTGGGGACCTGTCTAGCCTGAGCTTGGACGAAGGAAAATCACCGGTGGCACGCGGCGATGCCCAGTCATCAAGCTCCGCTCCACCACTCCCTGAAGAACCGACCCCGACGGAGCAGAATCAGGCGACGGCACCATCCCCATACCCCTTTGGGTTGAGAAATGCCGCCGCCTCTTACGCCTACGCTTACATTGCCGCTCACGAGCATCCCTCAGAACGCCGCTAGCGCTTTGCTCTCGACCTGAGCACCCACGCCGACTCCTCGGATGAGGACAAGGCATGGCCCAGAGTGGATTTCTCCAGACTCCATGACCCTAGGGCTTTGCGCCAGTTCTTGGCCGCAAGCGACTACTACTTCGGCTACTCCGACTCCGACGACGAAGGCACCTATGACCCCACTCATGAGTGTTTTCACGTCGGGCTCGGGATGCCGAGGGCGGGCGAAGAGGACGAGGGGGCAGGTAGCCGTTCCCCGCTTCGCCCAGGTGCGGGCGCCGCCACACCTCCACGCGCCGTCCTGCCGGCCGCACGAAATGAGAACGTCGCTCTTGCGCGACCTCAGCGCCCAGACCTAGAACAGCTCCGTGAGCTCCAGGCCAAGGTCGAACAAGACCAACTCCTTCTACAGTAGCTTCGAGACTCTCTCGAACAGGAACAGCGAGGTCGCGGCGAAGGCGGGGGAGCCCAACGGAGGGCCTACGATGTGCATCACCGCATCCATGACGACGAAGGGAGTGAGCAACCCCCAGTCTTCAATCGCGCTAGCCAGAATGTCGCGACTACGGCAATGCTGGTCCGTGCAATGCCCGAGCCTTCTACCACAGAGGGGCGGCGGGTCCGCGGCGAGCTTCGGGATCTCCTTGAGACCATCGCGGTTCAGCAGGCCGAGAGTTCCGCCTCCCGAAGACACGGGGGCGCCTTGAACCTACCCACGGCACCGCCTCGGTAGGACAGGGAAGCCCCAGCTCATCCCGAGCCCGACCGAGCGCCGATAGCCCACAGGGTCCCCATGCTTCTGGACCGCCTCGGCAATCGACGCGAGGTACAGGGACACCATGAGGTGGTCAGCAGGCGACGACGCCACGACAACGAGGGGCCTGCTCGGGGCTACCACCCACACCGAGGCGGTCGCTACGACAGCGGAGAGGACCGTAGTCCTTCCCCTGAACCGCCAGGCCCCCGGGTCTTCAGCAGGGCCATTCGCGCTGCTCTTTTCCTCGCCCGGTTCCGACAACCAGCCAATCTCACGAAGTACAGCGGCGAGACCAACCCTGAACTCTGGCTTGCCAATTACCGCCTGGCCTGCCAGCTAGGTGGCATGGACGATGACCTGCTCATCATCCGCAACCTCCCCTTGCTCTTGTCAGACTCAGCGCGAGCCTGGCTTGAGCACCTTCCTCCCTCGCAAATCCACGACTGGCGCGACTTGGTTAGGGTCTTCGTCGGGAACTTCCAGGGCACATACGTGTGCCCTAGGAATTCCTGGGATCTTAAGAGCTGTCGCCAGAAGCCGGACGAGTCCCTCTGAGACTTCATCCGGCGCTTCTCCAAACAGTGCACCGAGTTGCCCAGCGTCGATGACTCGAAGATCGTCCAGGCTTTCCTCTCTGGCACCACTTGTCGGGACTTGGTTCGAGAGTTAGGTCAGAACGTGCCGTGCTCTGCTGCCGCGCTCCTCGACATCGCCACCAGCTTCGCCTCGGGTGAAGAGGCTATTGGAGCCATCTTCCCCGACACCGACACCAAGGGTAAGCGGAGGGACGAGGGCCCCGAGGCCTCAGCCTCTCACCTCCCCAAGAGAAAGAAAAAGGGGCGCCTAGGGAAGCAGGAGGTCCTGGAGGCTGATCTGGTCATAGCCGCAGAACGCAAGAACCCCCGAGGCTTTAAAGGCCCTAGGCCCTTCGACGACACGCTCAAGAAACCCTGCCCTTACCACCAGGGCCCGGTCAAGCATGCTCTCGAGGATTGCACCATGCTGCGGCGTTACTACGCCAGGCTCGGGCTCCCCGACGACGATGCCAAGCAGAAGGGCGCCGGCGGCCGAGACGAAGACAAGGACGATGGGTTCCCTAAGGTACGCAATGCCTTCATGATCTTCGGTGGGCCCTCGGCATGCCTTACAGCGCGGCAGCGCAAGAGGGAACACCAAGAAGTCTTCTTGGTCAAGGTGGCCACCCCCCAGTACCTCGACTGGTCTCAAGAGGCGATCACCTTCGATCGAGATGACCACCCTGACTATGTTCCGAATCCCGGGCAGTACCCACTGGTTGTCGACCCGATCATCGGCAACACCCGACTCTCCAAGGTGTTGATGGACGGAGGCAGCGGCCTCAACATCCTCTACGCCAACACCCTGGAGCTCTTGAAGATCAATCGGTCGAGGCTCTAAGGCGACGTCGCACCCTTCCATGGCATCGTGCCAGGGAAGCGCACGCGACCCCTCGGACGCATCGACCTTCCCGTCTGCTTCGGCACCCCCTCAAACTACCGCAAGGAAGTCCTTACCTTCGAGGTAGTCGGGTTTGGGGGGGCCTACCACGCCATTCTAGGGCGGCCATGCTATGCCAAGTTCATGGCAGTCCCCAACTATACCTACCTCAAGCTCAAGATGCCAGGCCCTAGCGGTATCATCACGATTGAGTCCACGTACGAACATGCATACGACTACGACGTCGAGTGCATCGAGTACGCCGAGGCTCTTGCGGAGGCCGAGACCCTCATCGCCCACCTCGACCAACTCAGTGGCGAGGCGCCTGACTCCAAGCATCGTGCGGCGGCGTTCGAGCCCGTCGAGGCCATCAAACTCATTTTGGTCGACCCCGCCTGCCCCGACGACCGAGCGCTGAGGATCAGCGCCACCCTTGACATCAAATAGGAAGCCGTGCTTGTTGACTTTCTCCGTGCGAACGCCGACATATTCGCATGGAGTCCCTCGGACATGCCGGGCATACCGAGGGAGGTCGCCGAGCACGCCCTGGACATCCGGGCCGGATCTAGACCGGTGAGGCAACGCCTGTGCCGCTTCGACATGGAAAAGCGTAGGGCCATCGGAGAGGAGGTATAGAAACTCTTGGCGGCCGGGTTCATCAAGGAAGTGTCCCACCCAGAGTGGTTGGCTAACCCCATGTTAGTCAAGAAGAAAAACAAGAAATGGAGAATGTGCGTAGACTACACCGGTTTGAACAAAGCCTGTCCGAAGGTCCCCTTCCCATTACCTCGAATCGATCAAATCGTTGATTCCACTGCAGGGTGCGAGACCCTGTCTTTCCTTGATGCGTACTCTGGTTACCATCAAATCAAGATGAAAGAGTCTGACCAGCTCGTGACTTCTTTCATCACACCATTCGGCATGTACTGCTACGTGACGATGCCCTTCGGCCTTAGAAATGCAGGTGCCACGTACCAGCGGTGCATGACCCAGGTCTTTGGCGATAACATTGGGCGGACCGTCAAGGCCTACGTAGACGACATCGTGGTCAAGACTAGAAAGGCCGAGGGCCTTGTCGATGACTTGAGGATAACCTTCAAATGCCTTAGAGAGAAGGGCATCAAGCTCAATCCTGAGAAGTGTGTGTTCGGGGTCCGCCGAGGTATGCTCTTGGGATTCATAGTCTCGGAACGCGGCATTGAAGCCAACCCAGAGAAGGTCTCGGCCATAACTGGCATGGGACCAATCAGAGACCTCAAGGGAGTACAGAGGGTCATGGGATGCCTTGCGGCCCTAAGCCGCTTCATCTCGCGCCTCGGCGAAAAAGGTTTGCCTCTGTACCGACTCTTGAGAAAATCCTAGCATTTTTCTTGGACTCCCGAGGCCGAAGAAGCCCTCAACAGACTCAAAGCACTACTCACGAATCCTCCCGTCCTGATACCCCCGGCCATGGATGAGACCCTCTTACTCTACGTCGCCGCAACGACCCAAGTGGTCAGCGCTGCCATAGTGGTAGAGAGGCAGGAAGAGGGGCATACTCTGCCCACCCAACGACCTATTTATTTCATCAGCGAGGTGCTCTCTGAGACCAAAGCACGCTACCCCCACATCCAGAAGCTGGTCTACGCCGTGGTCCTGTCCAGCGCAAACTACGTCACTACTTCGAGTCGCACCCAGTGACTGTGGTATCATCTTTCCCCCTAGGCAAGATAGTTCATAACCGAGAGGCCTCGGGCAGGATAGCCAAATGGGCCGTCGAGCTTATGGGGGAAACCTTGACCATTGTGCCTTGAAAAGCGATCAAGTCTCAGGTCTTGGCCGATTTCGTGGCTGAATGGATAGATACCCAACTGCCACCTACTCAAATTCAGATGGAGTGCTGGACCCTATACTTCGACGGATCCCTAATGAATACCAGGGCAGGCATGGGTCTGCTCTTAATTTCGCCCCTCGGAGTACACATGCGCTACATGGTGTGGCTCCACTTCGCTGCCTCCAACAACATGGCCGAATACGAGGCCCTCATCAATGGCTTATAAGTCGCCATCGAACTTGGGGCGCGGTGCCTTGACGTCCGAGGTGACTCGTGGCTCGTCATAGATCAAGTGATGAAGGAGTCAAACTGCCTCGACCCCAAAATGGAGGCTTACTACAAGTTGTACGACGCCTAGAAGACAAGTTCGACGGTCTCAAACTAAATCATGTCGCGCGGAAGTACAACGAGGCCGCCGACGAGCTGGCAAAAATGGCCTCGGCACGGGCCCCGGTCCCCCCGAACGTCTTTGCCAGAGACCTCCACAAACCTTCCATTGGCTACACCTCGGCAACAGAGGAAGGCCCACCTATGGAACCCACGACAAAGCTCGACACCCCCTCTGCTGTCGAGACCCCCTCGACCGAGCCCGAGGTCATGGAAGTCAACGCCGAGCCTCTGCAGACTGATCAGGACATGGATTGGCGAGTCCCGTTCCTTGATTGGCTTGATCGGGGGGAGCTTCCTGACGACAGAACCAAAGCACGATGGCTTGCGCGCCGAGCCAAGACCTACGCCCTCTATAATGACGAATTGTACAGGTGAAGTCCCTTAGGTGTCCTCCAATGGTGTATTAGTGCCGAGGCGGGCCAAGCCCTGCTTCGGGACTTACACGCAGGCGCCTGTGGGCACCATGCGGCGCCTCGAACGCTTGTAGGGAACGCTTTCCGCCAAGGGTTCTACTGGCCGACGGTGGTCGCCGACGCTACCAAGCTAGTATGCTCCTACGAAGGATGCCAGTACTACGCTCGGCAGACACATCTCTGGCCCTGGCCCTGCAAACCATCCCCATCACATGGCCATTCGCCGTGTGGGGGCTCGACATGGTCGGGCCTCTGCAAAAGGCCCCCGGGGGCTACAGCCATCTACTGGTATCAATCGATAAGTTCTCCAAATGGATCAAGGCTCGTCCGATCAATCGAATCAAATCCGAGCAGGCGGTGCTATTCTTCACTGACATTATCCACAGGTTTGGGGTCCCCAACACCATCATCACCGACAATGGGACGCAGTTCACTAGCAAAAAGTTCCTGACATTTTGCGATGACCACCACATCCATGTGGCCTGGTCGGCTGTAGGACACCCAAGGACCAACGGCCAAGTAGAGCGTGCCAACGACATGATCCTACAAGGCCTCAAGCCAAGGATTCACAACCGGTTGAAAAAGTTTGGCAAGAAATGGCTTGTCGAACTCCCATCGGTCATCTGGAGCCTGAGGAACACTCCAAGCCGAGCCACGGGATTCACGCCTTTCTTCCTAGTCTATGGAGCCGAGGCCATCCTCCCCACCGACTTGGAATATGGTTCCCCGAGGCTGCAAGCCTATAACGAACAAAGTAACCGCACCACCCGAGAGGACGCCCTTGATCAACTGGAGGAAGTCCAAGACGTTGTGCTACTACACTCGGCCAAATACCAGCAGAGCCTGCGGCGCTATCAGGCCCGACGCGTCTGAGGCTGAGACTTGAAGGTAGGCGACCTGGTGTTGAGGCTAGCACAGAGCAACAAGGGTTGCCACAAGCTGACCCCGCCATGGGAAGGACCGTACATCATCGCCCAAGTGCTGAAGCCTGTGACCTACAAGCTGGCCAACGAGAAGGGCGAAGTCCTCACCAACGCTTGGAACATAGAACAGCTACGTCGCTTTTATCCCTAAATTTCAAAGCATTGTATATGTTGTTTCTCGAAATACAATTAAAAAGCGTTCTTTAGTTGGTCTAATTTTTCGAGAAACCCCCCGAGCCCATCGTAGGCCTCGGCAATACAGTAACACGGCAAGGGAAACTTGGTTCTGCCTCGGCAGAACCAAGCCTCCCTCGGGGGCTAGATAGGGGACCCCCCTAGGTGTCCCCTAGGTCCCACGCACCATTCTTTAGTTGTTTTTCACAAAAATTCCTACGCCAAGTCCCTAGCAGGCTCTGACGAATCAGTTGTAAAAACTCCTCGGACCAAGGTCTATTTCCTAAGCAAGAGGCCGGTAGAGTCGCGAGACGGCCTACGCCTCCGGGCTACGGCACTCCCTCACTACCTCTCGCTCAAGGGACGACTTAGGCCCCAAGGGGGTGTTTTGCAAACGAAATCCGATCAGGAGCAACAGAGGGCAGAGGCTTAGAAACATAAGAAAAACAACTAAGAAACACAAATACTTCAAAAATAAAGGCCTCGACGGCCACAAGCGTTACGATACAAAAAAATAACCCCTATTCTATTTTTACATAGCCCCCGGGCCCAGATCAAGGCTCAGGGCCTTCAGCACTGGCAAATGGTAGGGGAGGAACCACCTCCTCTTCGAAGAGCGTCGCCAGCGCCGTGCTAGGGCCTTTCGCCACCTCCATCAGCTTCGTGACCGCCGCGTCAGCTTCCTCATCATCATCAGGCAGAACATAGCCATCACTGATGGCCGGGAGGTCGATGCCAAGGTAGTGAGAGGAGATGACGGCCAACGCCCGCTTGACACCCATGTGCAGCGCCCCTCGGAGCCGCTCGCGCATCTGGCTGCTCAGCGCAATCAAGCGGCTCCCAAGGGAGCTGCCCGACTGAACCCCCTCGACCTCCAAGGCCTCGCAGGCAGAAAGGGCAGCACGTTTCAGTGCCTTGTGCTACCTGATCTCGGTCTCGAGCACCGTCTGCACCGCGCTGGAAGCCTCGGTGGCCCGAATGATCTCTGCCTCTAACTCTGCACCGCAGAAAATGGAATGAGGTTGAGCGAGAGAAAGAACAACCTAAGTTAGGGACAGAAGCCCACGGAACTCACCCTTGGCCTTCTGCTCCTAGCATCGGGTCTCGGCCTGACAGGCCTCGACCTTCTCCTTCAACCGCTGGGCCTCGACCCGAGAGGCCTCGGCCGCCCTGGAAGCTTCACTTCCTAGCTCTGCGTCATACAAGGAAGTCAGGGAGCGAACATAAGGAAAAGGAAACAAAACAAGGGGACTAGAACTCACCCTCGACCGTCCCCTTCAAAACCACAGCCTCGATTTGCGAGGCCTCAACTGCAGCAAGGGCCTCGTCCAGAGCACCTTTTGTCAGCCGGTGCGCACTCTCCTCTGCCCCTAGCTGCCCAGCGAGGGCCTTGCCCGAGGCCGTCGCTTCTTTGGCCCGGGACCTAAAGGCATCCTGATCGCTGACCGTGCGGGTAAGCTCCTCCTCTAGCTCCTTGACCCATGCCACCAAAGGGGTGAGCTGCGTCTAGGCTGTGGCCGCCTCGACCTTCACGTCGGCACAGCGAAGGCGGAGGTCCTCCACCTCCATGCTTCGCGCTGACAGAAGCTCGTTAGCATCGGCAAGAAGGCCCTTCTGCCGCTGAAGCTGGTCCCAGATGCCCCTCTCCCACTGGAGAAAGACCGACTTCCCAAGGGATCGGGTCTCAAGCTCCTGAGGAAGCAGAACAAAGGTCGTCGATTGCGACAAAACCGAGAAAAGAACGACGTCATGTGAGAAAGGAAAATGCGAACCTAGGTGACTCCGGGCAGTTCGTCGGCCACCATGGACAAGGCCGTCCGTAGCGACCGCTCTGCCAGCTGGCGGTATTGCTCGAAGGTGCCCCAGTGCCTGCCCTCAGCTGCGTCCTCGAGGGCGAACAGAGGCTCCCCCTCAAGGTCGTCCTGGCTGTGCCACAGTACCCGCGGGTGGTCCCACCCGCGAGGCTCAGGTCGCGCCCGCACGAGGGCCGAACTTCCCTCGCCCAAGATCGGTGCCGGCTGTTCCACGGCACTGGCATCCTTGGCGTCGACCACCTCCCGCGCCAGGGAGGTATCGTCGGAAGAGATCGGATAGACCTCCGCCTCCCGGGCGCTCCCTCGCAACAATGGCAGCCCCTAAGCCAAGGGCGCCACCGAGGCCTCCGCCGCCTTCATCTCCACCTCCTGGATGGACGGCCCCACCGCCATTACGACGGCCTCGGGGGCTCCAGCCTCCGCCATTGTCGCCTCGGAGGACGCAGAAACACCGGCTGCGGCCATTACGGTCTCGGGGGTGTTGGGCGCCCTGTCTTCCGTTGCCTCGGCCTCGGAGACCCCGGGGGCCTCGGCAACCAAGGGCACGCTGGCCCCATTTGACTCGTGAGCCTCGCCCCCGCGGGACGGGAGCGCTCCCTCTCTCGTCGGTGTAGGGGCCGCCTCAGTAGCCCCCCTTTGGGCGGCTGGTTCTTTCAGGTCGACCCTCGCCGATGCCGCGCTGCGGTGGATGGTGGCTTGTGCCTCCGCCACCTAGTGGGCGGAGGAGCTGGGGCTCGCCTTAAGCGCCTTAAGGGGCGCCAAGGGAAGGTCATCCGCAGGCCGCTTCCGACTAAGGAAAATTAACCTACAGGGTCAGCGCGAGACCAAAAAAGCGAACGGAAGGCACTATGACCTTGCCAAAAATACACTTACTTTGAACGGGGCGGCAACCGCTTCACCACGGCAAACCTCATCCGTAATGGTGGAGGTGGCGGCAGAGGCGTCGCCTCCGTATCCATCGGTGCCGGTCGGTCCTTGGCGGACCCCGGCGCCCTTTCGGTCCTCTGTGGGGGCAGTGGCGTCGCCTCCACCGCCACCTGCTCCACCACGGCTGCCGAGCCCACTGGGCTAATGGCACATTTGCCTAACACCCATGCCTCAGGCGTGTAGGCCTCAGCCCGGAGCGGGCAACCGCTGGCCCTGGGTCCACTTCTCCTCCCCCTCCCAGGGGTGCCAGGCTGCTTGCCGACGCCCCGGGCGCCACCTCCACGACGTCAGGAAGGTGGTCCAGGGGACCTCGCCCTCCCTCACCCTTGCCGTTCCCGTCCGAGGCCTCCGTCGACAACGACATCGACGGGGATTCCTCCAATGGGAGACCATCCTTCCGTTGTTGACAGCGGCGCATATCCAGCTCCTCGCGTGCAAGGATGTGCTTCGTGCGCTTCGCCGCCTTAGTGTCTTTCGCCTCTTCTACGCATCGGCGTGAGCACGGTTGATCGCCCGCCGCCCCGTGTCCTCGGGAATGGGCGGTGGAGAGGAGCGCACGTCCCTCATCCCCTGAATGAATGACAAACGCGGTTAAGGGAACAAGGGGTAAGGGGAGACTGAGGAGGCTCAGAGGCTATAGCGGCACATGACTTACCAGCGATAGGAACCCCCGTGATGGCCGCATCGCGATAGGGGTCAAGTTGCCGCCCCTCAGCTTTGCCTCTACCATCTCCCCCACCCGACGAAGAATTTCCTCGTCGGAAAGGGCGGAGGAGGACATCCGGGTGCCCTCAATGGGCTCACCTGGCTTCATCTCGAACAGCCACCGCTGCCGAGCCATCAGCGGCAGCACCCTCTGGCGGTGGAAGGCGGCCACGACCACAGCCACGGTGAGGCCATGGCCCCGCAGCCTCGCCAGCCCCTCTAGGAGTGGCTCCAGCTTGGGCTGGTCGACCTTCGGGACACCCCACTTCCATCTCTCCGGGCAACTCCCCACAATCTGCCTAGTGTAGGGGGAAAGCCCTCTGTCGTCATTGCGGAGGTAAAACCAACTCGTGTACCACCGGCGGTTGGAGGACGCGAGTTGGGCCGGGATGTAGAGGTGCAGGCGGTCCTGACGCACTTGGAGAGTGCAACCTCCGACCCTCACCGCCTTTCTCTTACCCGACGTGCCCGTCGGCTTGGTAGTATGCCCCGCCCGGAACAGATGGAGCCACAACTCCCAATGGGGAGCGATCCCTAAATACCCCTCATAGATGGCAACAAAGATAGCCGCCTGAGCGATGGAGTTGGGATTAAAATTGTGGAGCTCCACGCCATAGTAGTGCGGGAGCGCCCGCATGAACCGGTCCATCGGGACGCCAAGGCCGCGCTCGTGGAAGGAGACGAAGCTCACGATGTAGCCATCATGAGGCCTCGGCTCCGGTTCACTGTACGGAGCAATCCACTCTGGCCTAGTGGGGTCTGTCACCGGGCGGAGGAGTCCACCGTCGACAAGCGACTGGAGCATCTCTTCGGTGACGTCCGACGGATCCCAGGGGTCCACCTCGACAACGACGATGTCGCCGGCCATGGGTGCGATGGAGGAATCAGGTGCGGCGGTGAGTTTTTTCTCTCCCTCCCACGCTCTCGCTTTTTTCTCGCTTTCTCCCTAGGCTCGCTCTTCCTCCTCTTCTTCTCGGCACCCGCTGCTCTAGCGACGGCTCGATGGGGGCAATGCTAATGCAGGCAAGGTAAGATAAGGAGGGGCGAGACTCTTCGGGTATTTATGCAGGGAGGAGGCAAAACGAACGGGCGACGAAATCGAGGAGGTTTTCCCCCTGATCCGGCGCGGTTAACCACGAGCCGATTTCGTCGGCCCACGCGCCCACGTCTCCTGCATTAAATGCGAGGACAGTTACGTCCCATCCACCACGCCACGCTTGGCCACTACGACAGCAGGCGTCGTTTCGACTCCCCATGAAACCGCCTCAAAAGGCGCACCGCCCGTGCCGAGCCAATAGGGAAGATATTCCCTGCGGCCTATTCCTTTCATATGAAGGAACCGGGCTCTGAACCTATTACGATCCAGGGATTCGAAGGCTGGGCCCTAAAGGGTTTCGACAGCCGCCCCAGGATAACAGAGTTAGGGATGACTATGGGCGAGCCCATACGGGGCCGAGGCCCAAGCAAGCGAAACGCTTGGGACGCCCAAAGTTGTGTCCGAGACCGGAGGAAAGTCTTCGAATAGGATCCCACCGTAGGGAGGCACCGAGCCACCGAGGCCCAGCAAATAGCCTCGGCACCCACTAGAGACATCCTCTAGTACTCTTGGAGTGTGTCTCTGGACCGCTAGCCGTCCCCTAGTGAATGGGGTTCGGGCCTCCACTCGGACTACCCGATAACAGCTCACCGGAAGTGCCACCGCTCGTGCCCACCGAGGATAGCGAGGCACATTCCACCCCTCCTTCTGAGTGAAAAGGAAGCGTGAGGGTCACACAAAAAGTCAGGGGAACCCTCGACGGCCTTCTCGTTTTATGCAGAGGCTAGGGGGCTCTTCCTACAACCTTGCCGAGACCCAGCGACCCCAGCTCGCACTCAAAGGGGCTCGGCAAAACAAACCCTCCTTCTGAGCGAAAAGAAAGCGTGAGGGTCGTAAAAAAAGATAGGGGAGCTCCTGACGGCCCTCTCACCCTGTGCAGAGGCTAGGGGCTCTTCCTGTAAATACGCCGAGACCCCAACTCTCGGGCTCACGCCCAAAAGGGGCCTTGGCAAACAAACCCTCACGCGCGAGGGGCGTATAAAAAGTCAGGGGAACTCCCGACGGCCCTCTCGCTCCGCGCAGAGGCTAGGGGCTCTTCCTGCAACCTTGCCGAGACCAGAATAGGCTCAGCAAACAAACCCTCCATCCGAACGAAAAGGGCATGTGAGGGTCGAATGAAAAAGTCAGGGGACCCCGACCGCCCTCTTGCTCCAGGCGGAGGCTCGGGGGCTCCTCTTGCACCCGAAGACCAAGACAAACGGTCCAAGCCCATGCTAGAGGTTTCATTACAAAACACGATAAAGGGCACCGAGCTCGTTATGGTCCAGGGGTTCGAAGGCTGGGCCTCCAAGAGGTTTTGACAGCCGCCCTAGGGCAACAGAGTCAGGGATGACTTTGGGGCGAGCCTACGAATGGCCTAGCCCTGAGCGAACAGTCGCTCGGGGCGTCCTAAGTCGTGTCCGAGACCGGCAGGGAAGTATCCGAATGGGATCCCATCGTAGGGAGGCACCGAGCCACCGAGGCCCAGCGAACGGCCTTGGCACCCACTAGAGAAACCCTCTGGTACTCTTGGAGTGCGTCTCTAGACCGCTAGCCATCCCCTAGCGAACGGGACTCGGGCCTCCTCTTGAACTACCCGATAACAGCTCACCGGAAGTATCCACGCTTGTGCCCATCGAGGGTAGCCTGACACATTCCACCTCTCCTTCCGAGCGAAAGGAAGTGTGTGGGTCATACCCAAAGTCAGGGGGGCCCTGACGAACCTCTCGCTCCGTGCGGAGGCTAGAGGGCTTTTTCCTGTAGCCTCGCCGAGACCCCCGCAACCCGAACTTGTGCTTATGGGCTCAGCAAATGCGATAAGAACTACTTGCCCAAATGCGAAAATGGAGAAAGCCCTTGGAGGAGTAACTTCACTCCTCCAGGGGCTCAGGGGCTACACTTGGTGGGTGCGCTCGCGCGCACCCACCGGAACCTCAAAAAAAACAAACCCCAATTCCTACGGAGCAGGTATAAACCCAGCCTCGGCAAACCCTCAGGGAGAGTGCACGCACTCCCCCCGAGGCTCGGGGGCTACTGTCGGGTACCTTAGAACGGGGTACCCCAAGCAAACATTAAATGGGTCGCTAAAGTCCCATCTAAAAAATAAAGCTAGAAGGTAAGCCGTGGGTCCCTCACCCGCCACGATCGAGCCCACTGGGTCCTCCTCCTCCTCGCCTCGAGCCTCGAGCAGGAGGTCTCGGCATCCTGACGCAAACTCCGCCTCACGCGAGGCTCTTCAGGGAAGGCCTCGGCAGGGAACGCCGTCTCCGCCTCGCCCGAGGCTCTCCATGGAAGGCCTCGGAAGGGGGTACATTCTCCGTATCGTGCGAGGCATCTCACGCAAGGCCTCGGCAAGGAGCCCGATCTCCGTCTCGCGTGAGGCCTCATTCTCCGTGTCACTCGAGGCCAGGTCGTCCACAGCCCGTCACCCCCCGCCTCGACCGACCCTCCAGACAGTGCATCATGTCTCATTAATGCTTCAACCACTCCCGCAATCTCAGCCGGACGATGGCTTAACGCCATAGAATGGCTGACAGGACCCAAGGTCGCATCAGCGCCATACCGGCCGGGACAGGGCACGGCGAGGATTACCGGCCACTGTGTCCTAACGCTGTGTCCACGATCAGCGCCATACCGGCTAGGATAGGGTACAGCGGGGATTACCGGCCACTGTGTCCTAACGCTGTACCCACGATCAGCCACCCACTCGAGGCCTCGGCACTGTACACCAAGGTCTCAGCTATCTTGGAGTTCGTGCCCGCCGAGACCCCTCCACCGCGGTGCAGCCTCGGCACCGACCAAGTCTCGGCCTCGTGCACGATCCGTCCACAGTGGCTTGCACGTTCACCGCCGCACCCACTCTGAGGCAGTCCCGGGGCTCCCACAATGCACAGGATCTGATGGGACGACCACGCCGCCCCAGTGCTCTAAGGATGGACCACTCCGACGATCACGCCGCCACAGGAACAGGCTATAGGGCCCAGATATGCCACCTCTGTTCACACGACACCGTACAGTTAGCTCATGTACCGTCCTTGTCCTCCCTTCAGGCAATAAAAGGAGAGGACTTGGGCCGTTTTAAGGGGACAGAAGAGACCCGGTAACACATTGTAACATACGCACACATCCCAGCCACCTGAGAGCAACGTCTCAAGCAGCCCACACGACACCTTGCCGAGACCTAGGACTAGCTCCCTCTCTCACCTAGCTTGTCACCCCCTACTACGAGCACTTCGGTGCAAGGAATACAAGATCGATCTCTCAGACTAGACGTAGGGTTGCCTGAACCAGTATAAACCTTGTGTCTCTTTGCATCACCATCCGAAATTGGGAGCACGCAGAACAAATTCACTGGTTGGTTGAGGACCCCCCGGTCCAAAACACCGACACCGAGCCAGACTGACTCCAAGAGAGCATGCAAATCGTGATCCAAACATAAAATAGGTCACTCATAATGTTTTGTCTTTGAAAACATCGCTCCAACAGATGACCCAATCACCTCACCCATTTTGGGTACGAGGCTTGCCGAACTACAAATGTGCGTCGTCGAGAGAGAAGAACGCAAATCTCTGGCGGCGGCGTAGTGGTGGGCCTGTAGGAGCGGGGCGCGACTAGGCGGACCGCTGCGGGGAGCCGGCGCGGCGAGGTCCGCCTCGAGGTGCGGCCAGCGGGTACCACGTCGAGGCGGGGAGTGGGGATCCGGGGTTGAGCCGTCGAGCATGATTCCAACAGCAGCGCGCGAGCGGCGAGCCTCGCGCTAGTCCATGGCGTCCGTCTCCACGGAGCCGCGCGCCCCGCTCCCGGCGGTGGCATCTTCCTCATCATCCACGTGGCAGGTGGATCTAAACCCTAGCGGCAGCCGCTTCTTCGCCAGGCGGCGCCTCCGCGTCGTCCGCCGCCTCGCCGGCGCGGCCCCGTCGCGGCGCGCTCTGCTAGTCCGCTGCTCCGCGTGTAGCTCCGATGCGGACACCGACGATGAGCGGGGAGGTGATGAATGGGGATGAAGAGAGGAAGGTTGGGGAGGAAGAGGGAAAGTGGGGCCGGGAGAGGTGGAAACGGCGCGGGGGAGAGAGATTGAGGAGAGAGGGACAGAATTTTGGGTGGGTGCTTTGATCTTTTTACTGTGCGTGACCTAAAATATAGATTGGTTCTCTGATTTGGGTTGTGCTGTTGGAGATAATCTTCCGATGGCTGGAGGGCAGCGTTTCAGCGCCACGAAACGTTGGGAGACAGAGACGCGAGGCGCCGGGTTGGCCGCTATCGTCCCGTCTGGCGCAGCAGCGCCTACGAGCGGCTGATACCCACCTAGGCGCACGCGATTCGCTCTATCCGTTCGCGTCAGCCTTTCGGCACTTGCATTGCATCGTAGTATTTTTAGATCGGCGATCCAAAGGTACACCGGCCCGAAGTACGTTTGACAGTCTGTTGGCTTGTTAGTTTCAGCCAGGGTTTATTAGTCATGGTATAGTATTTTTTTCTCACAATAAATCAGCACTAGTCGAGTTTATCAGTCCATAAATCAATCAGCGAACAGACCGAGAGTCGGAGGCGAAAGGAACAACCAAAGGACAGCCTATCAGATTATATGGTACGAACAGTGGCCAAATTGGTCGTTAAATAAGAGTGGCCGAATCCACAAGGGCATATTTTTTTCAAAATTCAAAGGAAAAGGAGAAAGGGTCGATCCCACGGATCGCATCACCGATCACCCAGTTAGATGAGAAGATTGTCGGTAAAGAAACCCACGTGAAACTCGAAGCAAGAAATGCTAGGAAATTTTGGATAAAAAGGGGTCTGGTTCATTAAGTGGGAATGATCGGCTGTTCTATTTAAATTTTAAACTCTTTCTCTTACCATTGCCAAAAAGCACCTGCCATTTTCCTTGGGAATGAGTGACCGTGGCATTTGCAATTGCATCCAAATCCGTTTCAGGGATTGTTTGAAATGGAGGAAACGGGGGGAAACAATGTTCAAGGGTATGGATGTAATAGGAAAATAGGGGATTGAGAAAAAAACAAGAAATATGTAAAAAGGTGGTGTTTGAAACATCAATATCTATATCAGCAAGAAGTAAGTTGTTGTTGGAGACCTCTCTCTCAATTTCCATATGGCAACCCTCATCGAGGATTGAAGTTGTGTATGCCTACAACTTGGAGATATATTTATTTTGATTACATTATATGACAAACTGATCAAGATTTTACTTCATGATTTGATCAGTTGGCTCGGAACGAGATTAGAAGTGGGGAGATAATAGAAAGAAATACAGGGTTTCAGATGTAAAGATGCTAAAGACAAAGAAAAGATAGGAGGGCCTTAATAGTTTTTGAAATAAATCGGGGTTTCTGATGCAAAATATCCAGATCTGAGTGTGCCTCTCTTCGTGGGCTTCTTTTTCAACCTGGGCTGAATCCTTGCAGTTGAACCGGCTTAGTTGTGGACTCGACCAAGCCCATTGAAAGCTCTAGTTTGGTTTTGGTTAATTGATGAAACCCTAAGTGCTAACCTAGTTTATCAAGATGATTATGAGATAGGTAGCACTACTCCAAGTGATGAAGCAATGGCGAAGATCATGACAATGGTGATGGCATGGTGATGGTCAAATGCTTAAACTTGGAAAAGAAGAAAGAGAAAAACAAAAGGCTCAAGGCAAAGGTATAAAATATAGGAGCCATTTTGTTTTAGTGATTAAGACACTTAGTGAGTGTGATCACATTTAGGATAGATAGCCGTACTATTAAGAGAAGTGGAACTCGTATCGGAATGCGGTTATCAAAGTGCCACTAGATGCTCTAACTCATTGCATATACATTTAGGATCTAGTGGAGTGCTAACACCCTTAAAAATGTTTATGAAAATATGCTAACACTTGTGCACAAGGTGATACACTTGGTGGTGTTGGCACATCTATAAAGGAGGTGGTATTTGCAGGGTTGAGATGGGTTTGGGGTCCCTCTCTCCCTCCCGCCGAGCAAGCTCGGCGGGATTCGGCGCTTTCGGGAAAATGAAATGCCTATTTTCTATTGCGTCGGATGCAAAATTCTTGGTGGTTGGCACATTTGAGCAAAGGTGAAGAAGTTAGAGTTGAAATGGAGTTGGTCGAAATGATGCTGGCATCGGTCTACTGACCGGACGCTGGGTCACTCAGCGACCGGACGCTGAAAGGCTGCGTTCAGTCGAGCTGTCAGACGGCACAGTGGCTAGGGTTGAGCACCGGACGTTGGCTGCGTCCGGTCAAGGTGGACCGGACGCATCCGGTCGAAAAAATATGCCTTGGGGAGGTTACTGGAAACGACTGGACGCTGGGGCTTCAGTGTCCGATCAGTTTTGACCGGAGCGTCCGGTCAGCTTTGTAGCCGTTGAAATCTGACGAACAACATTTGAAGCTGGTGACGCGTGGCGTCCATCGGGCGACCGGAGCGTCCGGTCAGAGCGTGTTTTGCCCAGTGAAGGGGTATAGCGGCTCTATTTGATGGGGGCTCTATTTATAGCCCCATGGCAGGCTCAAGGGGGTACTCTTGCACATTTTCATTGACATAGCAACCTTGTGAGCTTAGCCAAAGTCCTCCCACTCATCTCCATCATTGATCCATCATCATTGTGAGATTGGGAGAGGATCCAAGTGCATTGCTTGAGTGATTGCATCTAGTGGCACTTGGTATTCGTGTTGCGCTGCGGATTTCGCTTGTTTCTCTTGGTGGTTGCCACCACCTAGACGGTTGGAGCAGCGGTGGAGGATCGGCACGAGTTGGTGATTGTTCGTGGCCGTCTCCGGTGATTGTGAGGGTAGTTGTACCTTCCCCGGCAGAGCGCCGAAAGGTAACTCTAGTAAATTGCTCGTGTTATTGAGTTACCTCACTTGTGGGTAGGTTCTTGCGGTGTCCAATCGTGTGGACGAGGTTTGTGAAATACCTCTTAGCCGCCGAACCACCAAGTGTTGGTCGACACAACGGGGACGTAGCGTGTTGGCAAACACGTGAACCTCGAGAGAAAATCGATTGTCTCTTGTCTTTGGCATTCTCCCGATGATTGGCTATATATTCATCTTGTGATTGGTTCATCCCCTACACGTTGGTATAATCACCTTACTCACTTATTTACATTCTTATAAACTAGTTGACACAAGCTCTTTAGCGTAATTAGAATTGAGAGCTTACTTTATTATTTATATTCATCTAGTTGAGCTCTTTAGAGTAGCAAGGTTAAGAGCTCTTAGTGAGTAATTACATAGCAAGTTTGTGTGCCTAAGTAATCATTGCAACTAGAATTGTTGAATAGGTGGCTTGCAACCCTTGTAGAGCTAGAGCAAGTTTGCTTACGCTATTTGTCATACTAATCAAATTGCTCTAGTTGATTTGTAGATTTTTAAATAGGCTATTCACCCCTCCTCTAGCCATATTAGGACCTTTCACCCATGCAAGTCTTTTTTCCTTTTCTTTCATTTTTCTCTTTTTTCTATAAAAATAAAGATCTTGCAAAATTCACCAAAAATCATAGAAAATCAGAAAAATACCAAACCCATTTTTGTTAGCTTCATAAAAATGTGAACTATGCATAGATGTTATGAATTTTGTTAGGTTGTGCTTTTTTTATAGGTGTGTTAAATCATCCTTACATATGTTGCATGTATATAGGTTCGGCAATGACTGAGAACATGCCAGAGGCAGACCCGAAATACGTGGAGGTGGCCGAGAAGTACGAGGAGGATGTCCTCGTCGTCGGTGTTCATGAAGCCTTCACTAGCTTTCCGTTGTTCGATTCCTGCCCAAGGCAAGTCCCAGTGTATAACTTCTACTTTTCAGCACTTATTATGTTTGTTTGCGCATTAAGTTTTAATTTGAGGAGAATGATTTACACCATCTGATTTAGTTTTGATTATAAGCAAAACTTATTTTTATTAAAATATGGATTAGTCAACAATACAACTAATTATTTCGTGAACCAAAATCTTGGGCAGATTATTATCTAATGAAATCTAAACAAATGTATTTCTGTAATTCCTGACGAGGACTGCCGTGTGAAAATTCAAGATAGGTCACAATCATTGACGGACAGACCAATCCTTCAGTCTGTTCGCTTGTTGGTTTCAACCAGGGCTTATCAACCAGCCAATAGTGTTTTTCTCTCACAACGAACCAGCACCAGCCGGGCTTATCAGCCCAGAAACCAACCAGCGAACAGGCCGCTTGACACATTGACAAAAAAATTACGAAGGTTGATATGATGCGTCAAAAAAGCTATAAAGGTCGATGTTGAGTCATAGAAACACATGGGTGTGTATTATGAAAAAATTAAAGTTATGGTATATTTATAACTAAATAATATGCGCTTTGCAATGGAAGGAAAAATATACAAAGCTGTATTTTAATTTGATACTGGTTTAATAGGACATTGTTGTTTATTGTTAGCATTAACTTATATTATGAATGCCACGGTCATCACAAAATAAGTTATAAAAGGATAAACATAAGTGTAGATATGTACCATTCACATTATAGTTTTGCATGAATGTTTAATAGTTTTTTCCTCTCGTTGCAACACACGGGCATATTTGCTAGTAGAAAACAAAAGGGAAAAACACAAAAACAGGAGTATGGATGTAATAGAAAATAGGGATTGGAAAAAAAACAAGAAATACATAGAGGATTGGAAAGAAAATGAGAAATACGTAGAGGATTGGGAAAACACAAGAAATACTATAAAATGGTGTTTGGAACATAGGAGCCATAAGATAGGAATAATTAAAATAAGAATGATAAATGATCATTTAACACCATGATTTTAATATCGACTAGCAGATATAAAGGTGATCATAAATGTAGTATTTACCTCTTATCACTATCTCACACTGGTTCATGAACCTGTCTAAATGAAATAGAGAAACATGGCATTATACAGGAATTGAGGAACGCATGTTTCATGGTTGATGTGGCCTCTGAAGATCATTGCTCAACAGTTGCCTGACGATCTTTGGGTCGGCTACTGCCCACCACCACATCGACAGTGTCAGGCACGTACCTTCATGACAAGGGTTTCAAGGTCATTGTGACATTCTTTAGTAATTGCAAACAAACAAGATGGTGTGCACAGAAGCTGAAATATAAATTGAAGGCTTCGGTAGTACTGCAACCAACTAGGCACTAGCTAAAGTTCTAGTCATGGGACAAGCTAAACATAAATGAATACCTTGAAACATGACTAAGGTTATTTGAATCATGATTGAGGTGTGCATATTGAGGGAAAGGATAAGAGATACTTTTGCCCTGTTCGTTTGGTTGATAAGCCATAACTGAAAATACTGTTGACTGATTTGTTGTGAGAGAAAAATAATGTTCGTTGGTTGAAAAAGTACGGCTTATATGCCAAGCGAACGGGGCGTTTGACTGTTAAAATGACTGATTAATGACCTATAGGTGGAAAGCCTGGTACTTATTATTATGATACAAATGTTCAACAACCGGGAAAACCTACATCTATATGTTTTCAACAAAGAAAGAGAGCAAAATAAGTTGCTTACAGTTCTTCTTTAGGGCATTCTTTACAATGCTTTGAAAAGACTCTTCCACATAGTTCCTTCTTCGGCATATATCTCAAAGAGTCAAAGTGAAATATATTGCCTTTGAGGCACATCATGCCCTTGATGACATTAGCACTATATATATATATATATATATATATATATATATATATATATATATATATATATATATATATATATATATATATATATATATATATATATATATATATATAAAAGCACTATATAAATGCTCATATTTGAGCATCCATTGCATTAGCTACACATTAACTTTAATGTAAGCCCAATAGAGAGGCCCAACTGTTGTAGACCTACTGAAACAAATGTATATCATCTTTCTAGCATGCAATTAGGTTTGGCAGCGGCAGCAAGGAGTAGGCTAAAAAAAATTATGTAGGTCAAAAAAGAGTTCGAACAATCGGGAGAACAATATTATTGAGTTGACATAGCATATCATCAAATTACAAACAGAAATCTAAAAATTAAAAAGATGATAATATTACATCTAGGTCGTTTGGTATTCTTCTTTTTCTAGCATTTTTTAGTGTAAGGTGATGCTTTAGATGATCATATACCCAGCGAACACCAAACGGAGAGTACAATACTTGTACTAGATCCCCTGAGCACTCTCAAAACACTAATCATGCTGCAAGATCCAACACTTTAGAATTAAACCGATTGTATAAAAAAGCTCAACAGTAAGATCGATGATCCAAACTCGCTACTTACATAGGAAGTGCCTAGGAGTAACAACCCCATCACAAAATAGAGATAGCAAATGACCTTGCACATACAACCACAATAATGATCTTGTCATAGTCATGACCGTTGTCATCACATGTAATGAGGTCTAAGTCGAACATAATGGTAACTTCATGGATAAATTCATTCAGACTAGACTTAAAGTACTACTAGATTTATTTAGGGAGGGGCCTTACTCCTTTTGCCAATGATGAACTTGGCGAAGAGGGAATGGAGGAGGCAGCCAAGAATATGGCACATTGTGTTTGTATAACTTCTATTGTAATATACGTGGACTAGCCACGCCGTTAATGAAAAGTTTAGGCATACTATTTTTTTATAGAAACTACCAAACCATATTAAGTATTACTACTACAATTTGTCCCTAAATGTAAGTAACCATATTAAATCATAATAAGAGGTTATAAGTGGGTTGTTGCTGAGGTGGAGGCAGATAGTGGGGAGGAGAGAGAAGAGAGGCGAGTTGTAAATTTAAAGCAAGCTTATGTACAAAAACTAAGAAATTTTGTGAGACAATCTAGTGGGCACTAGATGAGCTAACTAATATATGATAAATGAGTTGATAAATTGAGAGTATATTTATATGTCAGCCAGCAGCAGGGTCTATTATTAGCCTTTTCTTTTAGTTACTGCTTCACCCGTCCCTGAACAATGTTGCAATGAGTCGTTATAAGTGTTCGATTCTCACCAGCTCAACCGGTTGGATTTTTCTTTGCTTCTAACAAACTCAAATCTTAACTTTTATTTACCGGGGAGGGCCAATAACGTGCATATACAATTTACAGCTTAACAGTCTGTTCGGTTGGCTGGTTCGTGAAGAAGTACTGCTGGCTGGTTTGTGTGAGAGAAAAATACTGTTCCGGCTGAAAATTTACGATCGTTTACGACAAGCCACAGCCAAACGAAAAGGCTGTAAGCCTCCACTCACCCGGTCTAAAAAAAACGCATGAATCCGAAACCACAGAAAAGTACCCAGAAAAAAGAGAAGCAAAATTCAGTACCACAGCCTTGACACGCGCATATGTACACGAACGAAACGAATTCACGATCCACTCTAGCCTGACAAAGCGCCCAAAACAAAATGCCGGGTGTCAGTGTGTTACGGCTGGGCGCGTCTGCCGGTGGTGCGCCGGCTCATCCTCTCGGTGTCGCCGCCGGCCGCGCGCCTGCCGTGCCACTGCTGCCCCTGCGCGCCCGCGGCCACCTCGCCCGTGTCGCCCGCGCTGCTGGCCGTGTACTCACTGGATGGGTTCAGCCCGTACTCGCAGGTGGGATCGCTGAACTCGCTGCTCGCGTACTCCGTGATGGTCCCGGTCCCGGTGCTCCCTCCCGCGCCCGGCCCGAACGCCATCCGCCTGAGCCGGTTGATCTGGTCCGTCGTGCCGCCGCCCGACCGCTGCATCGCGCTCTGCCCCGGCATCACGCCGGCGTTCAGGTCCTCCACCGACAACTCGCCCTCCAGGTACCGGACGATCTGATCATTTGAGAGCGCGAAACGAGTGTTACGCTTGCAGCCGCGGCTGCATCCAGTGTGAGACGTTCTGGAGCAGGAGCCTTACCTGGCTCATCCGCGGGCGTGACCGCGCGGTCTGTCGCACGGCGGCCGCGGCGCACGCGACCAGCCGCGCCATGTCGTACGCGTCGTAGTTGCTCTCCAGCCTCGGATCGATCAGCTCGTCGTAGTTCTCCTCCTCGACAGCTCTTGTCAGCACTGGCCTAGCCTGTTGAGCAGAAAAGAATAGATGCTTCATCACTCGTTGCCGTTGCATATGGAATGGGGAATCAACGTGATGCTATGTAACAACTTATAACCAGTACCGATATTTAGTTCATAGTCATAACTGAGTGGTGGTAACTAATTTTGAAGGACACCGTAATACGAATCACGGAATGTTACAACGACATAGAATGGGCAGCATTGGGTCCAAGAAGGGCCACTCACCCAAGAAACCAATGTCTCAGGCTGATACTCTGAAGATGTCATGATTGGTTTCCTCCCAGTGATCAGTTCCAGAAGCATCACGCCGAAGGAGAAGACGTCGGACCGGTCGTTAACTTTGCCTGTGGCAGCGTACTCTGGCGCCAGATATCTGAAAACAAAAAGAAAAGACAGCACAAATTCAGTCTTGTGTCACTAAATGCACCGGTTCATGCGTCAGCAGTTTATGATGTATGTGGGCAAATTGCTGGGTGTGCCAACATCACAGAACGATTTACCCGAAAGTTCCCATTACACGCGTAGAAACAGCGGTGACTTCAGCTGCTTGGTATTTGGCCAACCCAAAATCTGCAACCTATACCAAGAAAAGTGCACCTTTCAGTTAAATATGCGGGCAGGCAGGCTAAAAGATTTTCGGCTGTTGAGGTCTACCTTTGGCTCGTAGTTGTAATCCAGAAGGATGTTCGCCGCCTTGATGTCACGATGGATGATCTTAGGGTGACCTGACAGCAAACATAAAATGAGCCCATTTTGTCAGGGACAGAAGCTTCAAAAATTTCGCGGCCAAGAACTCACAGTCTTCGTGCAGATAAGCGAGGCCCTTTGCCGAGCCGACCGCGATCTTCCACCGCCTCGGCCAGTCCAATGTCGGCCTGCCACTCCCTGAGATCGGGCTCCAAAGTCAGTCAGACCCAGTCGCAGCAAAAAAAAAAGTTTGGATACAGCCATCGGTCGCACGGCATTCAGGAGATGGAGATGCATTTGGCGAGAGCGTCCGTACCGTGGAGCTGGAACTCGAGGGTCTTGTTGGGCACGTACTCGTAGACGAGCAGCCGCTGTTCGCCATAGAGGCAGTAGCCGACGAGGGAGACGAGGTTCTTGTGGTGCACGCGGCTGATGATCTCCACCTCGGCGCGGAACTCGCGGTCGCCCTGCCCGCTGCCGGCCCGCAGCTTCTTGATGGCCACCTCCTGCCCGCCCACCGTGCCGCGGTACACGTGCCCGAACCCGCCCTGCCCGAGCAGGTTCGCGTCCGAGAACCCGTCCGTCGCCGCCGCCAGGTCGTCGTACGCGAACGTGCCGCCCGTGATTGCCGGCGAAGGGTTCAGCGGCGGCATCGGGGACTCGGACGGGCCGCGGCTGCTCTGCCACGAGTGCATCAGCGGCGGCGTCGAGGATGGCGTCGTCGACGGCGCGTGCGACATGTACGGCGGCGTCACCGGACGCCGCGGGTCGTAGAACTCGCCTGGTATGCCAGGGACACGAAGAGCAGAACGATCGGTCAGTCCAGCAGCGTCTAGAGAGCAAAAGTGGCGCGAACGCGCACCATCTCAGTTGCGTGCGTGCAAACAGCTCGTCATCCATGGGATGGGAGTCGCGAAGTACGCCGCATGAGCGCGCGCGATGCCACCTCGCGTCGATGTGACCGTCACCCGCGATACGCGGAGGGAATTATGGCCCGTGGAATTGCGCTTTGTCACCACGGTCACCACGCTAATGCTAGGATGGGACCCGCGTTCGGCGTCCGAACTCCCTAGTCGCGACGCGTACTGTCGCATCAACGTGGCCATGACGGAACATTACTCTTGTTGATCGCACGCATGCCAAGGAACAAAGGCGACCGCGTTGTATCTGTACATACGCGTGTACGTACCTGGGAACCCCTGAGACGGCGGCGGCGACCGCCGCCGGCGTTTCCTTCCCATGAAGCAGTAGATGAGACCGGCGGCGAGGCCGAGCACGACCACCGCCGCGACGGCGACGCCTATGCCCACCGCGATGCCGTTGCTTGACGACTTGGAGGGCGATGAGGACGTTGGTGGTGTTCCTGTCGACGGGGCCGGCGGCGGAGGTGGAGGCAATGACAGATGTGACGGCGGAGGCGCGGGTGACGCCGGGACGCTATTAGGGGGCGGCGGCGAAGATGGCACGGAATCAGGAGGTGGCGGTGACGCCGGGACACCACTGGGAGGAGGCGGGTCGCTTACGGGCGGAGGAGGTGATGGCGTTGGCACGGTCGCCGGTGGTGGAGGAGATGCCGGTGGAGGTGAAGATGGTGTTGGTACGCTAGCTGGTGGAGGCGGGGACGGCGTCACCGGCGGTGGGGGCGACGGAGACGGAGGAGGAGGGGACGGCGTTGGCGTGGGCGGCACCGGCGCGGGAGTTGGGGGCAGCGGCGATGGCGTGGGCGGCACCGGCGCGGGAGTTGGGAGCACCGGCGATGGCGTGGGCGGCACCGGCGCGGGAGTTGGCGGGAGCGGCGATGGCGTGGGCGGCACCGGCACGGGAGTCGGCGGTATCGGCGATGGCGTGGGTGGCACCGGCGCCGGAGTCGGCGGCTGCGGCGATGGCGTGGGTGGGACCGCCGCCGGTGGTGGAGGAGATGGCGTAGCCGGCGACGTTGGCGCTGGAGACGACATGGCGCCGCCCCGCTCGCTTGCGGTGGTGCGGCGCGCTTGTGCAACGTTTTAGTCGCCCGCCCTGTTACCGGTGGACTACGCCCAAACCAACACCAGCTAATAAGCGAAAACCGGGGCGCGAACGCGATATCTATGTGCTGGACCTGACCTGGACGCGTTGAGCCGGTTAGAGCTTCCAAAAGAATTGGTAAATCAAGTGGTAAAAAAAAAGTTGGAACCATATTGGTTGCGTTTCTACAGCCGTTTCTAAAATCTCGATTAAAAAATATAGAAGACAATTTTATATCAAGAATCCTGAATTATTTGCAAATCACCGTAAGTCCCGAACCACTTTTATACTTTCTTTTTCTCTTATATATTTGCATTGAAAAAGATTTCGATGGATACGCATGTATTTCCGTGCTATCTGGTTGATTTTTTCAAGTACGGAAAGATTGAAAGTTGTTGGAGAATAGTTTTTTTCAATCTTGCCAAAAAAATAAAGATTGAGACGTCCTAAATTATGTAATAGATCTATAAGTTAACAAAAGAAATAGTAACATTAAATCCCAACAGCCCCTTATAATAGTTTTTAAAGGATTTTGCATTGGGAACCCCTAGCTGTTTCTAACTGTCGATGTTTCGAGTAAGCATCAACTAGTAAATTTATATTTGTTGCGTGTTAGGCCTGGATGGTGCGCTAAAAGACACAAGGTTTATACTGGTTCGGGCAGAATGTCCCTACGTCCAGTCTGATGTTGCTGCTCGTGTTATTAGCACTGAAAAAGGTTCGTAGTAGGGGTACAAACGGTCGAGAGAGGGACGGGTCCCAAGTCTCTGATGGAAAGGTCGAACGAGTACTGAGAGCTCGGTTGCTGCTCAGTTGTGTGTAATGTGGTGCATGGTGTGTCGAATTGATCTGTCCTCTTAGTGGGGTACCCTGCCCTCCCTTTTATAGACAAGGGGGAGTAGGGATTACAGATGGGAGAAAGACGAAAAACCAGATGTAGAGAAGGTCTTCAAATGTGTCGGGTCTTCCTTTTCCCTTGAGCCTTCCCTGCTGACATGGTAGACGGTGTCAGGGATAACACGTTCGCTGATCCTGATAGGGCCGTGCTCTGGCTTTGTTCAGCAAGTGGTCACGTCCCATCCTACTCCAGGGTGCCAAGCTGTGACCCTACAGGGAGTGGACGGGATAGTGACCATACGTCTGTTACTTAAGGTGATGGGAGTTCCCTCCTAGATCGTAGTGGTTGTCGTATGCTTATGTCAGGATCCGCGTTCGAGGGCTGATGGCGGCGCCCACAATACTGTAAGACAAAAGTCGGCGCCTACAACACTGTTCGGGCTCTGCCATGCCTGGAATGGCTTAAAGCGCGTCGTATCCTGATGGTACTTTCCCGCAGGCATGCTGGGTATGGTCCTCGGTACTGCGGTTGACTCGAGTGTCATGTCTTACCCTGTGCTCGTCATTATGAAGGAGCAGGGTGCAGTCGTTGGGCGAGGCGAAGCCAGCCCCGGGATGTCGGGCGAGGCGGAGCCAACCCTCGAACGTCGGGCGAGGCGGAGCCTGCCCCCGGACGTCGGGCGAGGCGGAGCCAGCCCTCAACCGTCGGGCGAGGCGGAGCCTGCCCTCGGACATCGGGCGAGGCGGAGCCAGCCCTCGGACGTCGGGCGAGGCGGAGTCTAGCCCTCTAGGGTCGGGCGAGGCGGGGCCAACTCTCAGGGGTCGGGCGAGGCGCAGCCAACCTTCGGTCGTATGAGCAAGAAGTGTAGTTGCGTTCTTGTCTGTTTGATAGTTATTACCTCCACCTCTTTGGGTACCCCAGTATTTGGTCCCCGACACTAACCACTAAGGCCCCGTTTGGCCGGGCTCCGGCTCCTGCACTGTAGCCGGGTGTCGGCCGCCTAGGAGCCGACATGTGCCTACAGGAGCCGGAGCCGCGGAGCCAGAAAAACGAGCTTCTCCGGCTCCGGTGGTGTCAGTGAGAGAGGAAAGGAGGAGAGAGAGAAACGGCTCCGGTAAACAGTAACTGGGTGTCAACCGCCCGACAGCCAATAGGCGGGAGCCGGAGCCGTCGGAGCCCGGGCAAACGGGGCCTAAATCTTTTTAAGTAGTTTCTTTGTCTCTTGTTGTTTTCTTATCTAGAGGCCTTTATTTTTTTTTAATTTATTCATCCATCCAATTTAATCTGATCTTCCGAGAAAAACGATGAAAGGAGAGCAGTCCCTCTCAACTAAGGCCATGTTTAGTTCCCCCATTTTTCAGAATTTGGCACTATGCAAAAAGAAGATTCCCCGTCACATCAAACTTGCGGTACGTGCATGGAGTACTAAATGTTGACGAAATAAAAAATTAATTACACAGTTTGATTGTACTTTGCGAGACGAACGTTTTGAACCTAATTAGTCAACGATTGGACAATTAGTACCAAATAAAAACAAAATGCTACTGTAGCTACAGTGTTGCACCCGTGAATCGGACGGCGCCGGTTCGGGCGAGCTAAACACGGCCTAAGAAAACTTTCGAGTTCGAGAGGATATTTAACAATATTTTATTTTTAAGTGCTATTTTACTAAACTGCTGGAGGGTAATTTTTTCTTTTTTGCTAAAAATTAAAACAAGGTTTTATTTTACAAAACTCACGGAGACGCGCTTAGCCGTCGGGTGTTTTTTCTGCTTGCATTGGCCGTGCACAATTCTTACCTTCGCTTGCCGAAGCGACAGCAGCAGCGCAGCGCACGCGTGCGCGGCGACGTGCGCTTAATACGAACGGGTCTTTTCTTCATTTTTTTTATTAGGGGGGTTGTATAAGATTGACCGCGCAAAAGTCAGTCAGGGCTTGATGCTCCATAGAATAGAAGTCCTGTTTTGTTTAGTGTTTCCATTGGAAGAGCCCTAAACTACTGCTAATCATAAGCTTTCGACGGCAGGTAGCCAGCGCTAGGTACATGGCAACCGAAGTTGGTATGTAAGACAAGAACGTCATGTACGGAAGGAAAACAGCACGGCAAGCGGCAGCTGCAACCTGCAACCTCACCAACTTCGGTTGCCATGGCGCGACGACACGGCCTGACCCGAGTACCCGTACCCGACGGGCGACGGCTAGCTCGTTGCGTTGCGTGTGGTGGTAGCAAACACATGAAGGAAGAACCTACGGCTGCGGTCAGCCAGAACTCGGACGTGTGCCCTACTGGCTACTGCCCTAACCGCGTTGGATCTTTCTTCCGCTCGGAAGGTCGCCAACGTCTCATTCTCAATCGGAACGGTGCGTTTTCTTCTCCGGTAGCTCGCCGAAATGTGCTTTGGATTAGTAGCTGCACGCAATGCATTGTCTGCTGTGTGAACCCGAACGCTGTATACATCTGTCTGCAACTTGCGTAGATGTCGTTGTCATCAACCGTTCATGAGGCGATTCGACAGGGATGTTTATGTGCTGACCTCACAACAGAGTCACCTTCGATCCATTTGCTATTGCCAAGTTGGATGCATCGATCGCGCACGATTGGAGACGCCAAGGCATTAAGCAACCAGCAGCCCGTACCCCCGCAGCGTCCAGGACGAATACATGATGATGGACCATCAAACATTCCGTTGACCGACCCCATCCGTTGGCCGCCCAGGTCCTCCAGCGATGTACCAGATGGACCTGCAAGTCGCGTGTTTGCATAATTGCATGTACCAGAGACAACATGGTTCTAGCCTTCTAGGCTCGCATGACATTTTCTGTGACTTGTTCCTTGGCGACCAAATCACGAGGCATTTTTTTTTCCTTTCCGGAAATGAACTCAGAACAAAAGTGGCTATTGTACAAACAAGTTGGGGTGCTGCTAACTGGAACTGGGAATAAGATAATGAGGCACTAGAGCTGAATAGTGAATGCAGATATTTCATATCATTCCTCAATACTATTGAAAATTCTGGACGACCAAGTAATAAAGTCCAATAAAAAGCAAAGATAGGATTCCTCTTTATCACCCCACTTGCACTACCATCTACCAGGTCGTCGCTGTAGCTTGAACTTCCCACCACCACGTGACATAAAAGAAAAATTGAACAAAACCACACGTATGGCAGCCTGGCAGGCGTGTTTGTGAATGAAGGAGAGGCAGCGAACGGCTATGTTTCAAGAGGAGGCTGCATATCAGCAAATCTAAGTTCAATAGATGTTCCAGCAAAACAGCTGAATTGACTAGCATCAGTTCTACAGTCAAGCTAACGGCCAAGTTGAATCAAGCCTCAGCTTTTGTCAGATTCTTTTCAGAATTGAGTCGTTCAATTCAAACAACTTTTAACGTAATCAAAGCAATTTTGATCCAATCCATGTGCCTATTAGACAAGCTGAAGAGGAAGGGTTGGAGTAGTTGGGACTGAAGATGATGTTTGGACCATGGGGTGAAGGTGATGGTGATGGAGGTGGAAGTGAGCCTGGTAAAGAGGTGAAGGGCCTGCTTGCTTTGTGGTCTGGCAAAGTTGCCTGGCGCAGGAGCTTCTCCCAGGCGTCCTGGGATCAGGATATCTGCCTGGCGTGAGCTCTGCCTGGGAGGGTTCAAAGCAAACAGGCCCGAAGACATGTCTGTTGAATCCTTCCTTCTTGTTTTTTTTATCCTAAACATGTTTTTCTGGACCGGAAATAACATGAGTAACACGCAATAACATGGAAGTCTAACTGATCTTACACAGATTGTACTAGTCTGAGATCATGCTTTCTTCTTGATCCAAAATTGGCAATAATTTCATTCTAACTGTCAATGAAAATTTAAGAAGCTGCCTAAATTGGCCAATTATAAACTAATACTAATAAACATAGCTTAGAAAAAAAATAGAAACTGACACATGTGGTAGTTCTTAGTGCTGTGTTATGATGCTGATGAACAATTATCTGCTCAAAAGCACATGCAACTCTGTGCAGCAAATCAGATAAGTATTTTGTTTCTTAAATTAGTTTCAGAAATCAATAACAAAATGGCAGGTGATGTAAGAAGCTACCTTAAGCAAGAGTAGTTAAATGATAGCTACTTATAAGTAAAGAAAAAAACTTCCAGCTCCACACTTGAAAAAACTGGAATAATATGTTATGGTCCAAAATAGTCATCATTTAACTGGAAGGCCAAGTCATAGTCACTAGGTTACTAGCACACTAGTAGCACTGGATGTGCTTTGGCACAAAAGCTTCACCAAAGTCAAGCTTGACGACAAACGCCAAAAGGTAATCCGTAATCCATGTACTTTGGTGGCAAGAAATGAAACAAGGTTATACCCAGTTTCAGCAAATCCAAGAAAACAAATGCAAGGGAAACCCATGTAATTAAGGAAAGTAATAGAAAATGGTCAGCCTAATCAGTTGTGATATTTTTTGCTGCGCCTGCAGCTGCTTGCAACTACAGTACAGCTCAGTTTTTTTTTTTTTTTGCAGCTGCAAACAGCTGCATTGAGAGCACCCATATATTGATGAACAGTTCCATATTAGACGGAAATAATGGTCAGAATGTGCTTAAAAACTACAAAACTCCAGCTTGTTGCTGGAAGTGATTAGGTTCAGATAATTTCTATGGATCAAGATCCAAATCCAAATCACCGTATCATAGCAAACCTATAGAGGTTAACAAACATACAGTATGTTTCCATCGGAAAGGGTCACAAAGGTAAGTTGATAGGATACCAAAAACCATCTATATTACATATACCAGTTTCAATGAGTGACTGAACTTTAAACAACTTATAAAGCCTAAACATATCTTTTAGGCTCTGTTTGGCATGGCTTTGACTCCTTGCCACGGTGCACGAAACCGGCGCTGATGACGCAAAAAATAGTGGCTTCACCGGCTCCTAGTTCATTTTGATAAAAAGAGATAAAAATGGCTTCTTGCTACAGTGCATGGAGGAGCTAGCCAGAGCAGAGGTCCAGCAAACAGGGCCTAAACAACACTTCTAAACTACTGATTCCAGATAGGTGTAAAGGAAAAAATCTCATTCGCAAAACAACTAATGAAAACACCCAAGAAATGTCATGCAGCATCGTTGCAGTGGCCAGAGTATGATTACAATGGTTGAGAAACAAGTGAGATGCTGCAAATAAGATGCCAGATCCAACTAGCTATAATACACCCCCCACCCCCACCTTGCTTGCGCGAACAAGGGCAGACCCAGTGTCGGAGGCTCCCACATGAGTGGGGTCTGGGGAAGGGAAAAACCGAGGCAAGCCTCCCCCCCGCAAAATCTGCGGAGAGGCTGCTTCGAACCCGCGACCTGGTGACTCAGTGAGACAGCTCTCACCACTGCACCAGGCGCGAACAAGTCTGAATGTATTTAATCACACACAAGCATAGTTATTGTGGCGTCGCCATATCGTCGCCATATCGCCGTGGCGGTTTTGTGGCTCTCGCCACGACTCCGGCGTGTATGGCGTCCGCCATAGCGCCGTGGCGCCGATATGGCGTCCTGTGGCGCCGTAGTGCGCTGTGGCGGGCGCCATACACGCCGAGTCTAGGGTACACTGGTACAGACGGGCCCGGGAGCAAATAGACGAACCGCCCCGCCTGCAATCAACCCCGCCTGGAAACGCCCCGCCCGCAATCAGCCCGAGCCGCCGCAATCTCCCCGCCCCGCCGCCGCAATCTCTTCGCCCGCCCTCAGCCGGCCCGAGCCCGAGCTCGAGCCGCCGCCGCCTGGCGTCGGCCTCCCCCGCCCTCCCGATCCGCGGCCTCTGTTCCTCTGTTCCCCCGCCTGGAACCACCTCCGATCCGAGCCCGAGCCGCCGCCCTCTGTTCCCCCACCCTGCCGCCCGCCGTTCTGGTGAAGAGTGAAGACGTGAAGTGGTGACTGGTGAGTTGAAGTGCCTCACTGCCTCTGTTCCTCTGTTCTCTCTGTTCTCTCTGTGCCTCACGCTCTTCTTTTTTTTGGACAGAAGTACAGAACATGGCTACTCAAGGGACTGGAAGCGCGGAGGCCTCGGACGCGGCATCAAATATTGATCCAAAGACTGATCCAAAGCGGAAGCCGGCAAAGTCAAATGATCCTGGGTGGAAATATGGATTTTGGCCAACCATTGGCAATAGAGATGTTGTGCAGTGTTGCTTATGTGATAGAAGAATAACTGGAGGAATTACAAGGCTCAAGGAGCATCTTGTGGGTGGTTATGGAGATGTTCAGAAATGTGTCAAAACCACAACAACTATTGCACGAGAGATGCAAGATGCTATGAAGAAGAAGAAGAGACCACTCGTCCTTGATGATGAAGAAGGAGAGCAACAAGGGGAAGATGATGTGATTGTTTTGACAGAGGAGTCCCAAGATGTTGCTAGAAGCATTGTGCATCCTAGTTCAGGGACAGCTGCCAAAAGGAAACAATCCACATTGAAGTTCAGTGCTCCAAAAGAGCCCAACACCAAGTCAGTTGGTTCAATGCTTCGGAGAACTCCAACAGAGGTTGTGGAAGAAAGACACTCGAAGGGTCCTTCTCAAATCAGTATTCAAGCTAGCATGAGGACAAAGGAAGAAAGAGAAGCTGTCAACTTAGAGTGGGCCAGGTTCTTTTATGAGTGTGGCATACCATTCAATGCCGTAAATTCTAGGCAGTTTGAGATTGCTATAGAGGCCACTGCACAGTACGGTTCTGGGTATAAGCCTCCTACCTACCATGAGCTTAGGGAGCCATTGCTCCAAAAGGTTGTAAAGGAGACAGATGATTTGAGGAAGAAACATGAGGATGCATGGAAACAATATGGCTGCACATTGATGTCAGATGGATGGACGGATAGGAGGGGGCATCATTTGATCAACTTTCTAGTCAATAGTCTGGAGGGGACTTTCTTCTTGGAGTCAGTTGATACATCAAGTGAAGTTCATGATCAGGTGATGTTAGCTGATTTGTTAGAGAAGAAAATCATGGACATTGGAGTAGATAAAGTTGTGCAAGTTGTCACTGATAATGGAGCTAACTATAAAGCAGCGGGCAAGCTTCTCATGGAGAGGTTTCCTACACTTTATTGGACTCCTTGTGCTGCACATTGCTTAGACCTTATGTTGGAAGACGTAGGGAAGTTGAAGGAATTTAAGAAGCCTATCTCACGTGCCCGGCATGTCACTACTTTCATCTATAGACATGGAAGACTTCTTAGTGCAATGAGGGAGAAGACAAATGGGAGGGATCTTGTGAGACCCGCAGCCACTCGGTTTGCTACCACATTCCTCACCTTGCAGAGTTTGTACAAGCACAAAGATGCATTAAGATTTCTGTTTACCTCCGAGGATTGGACTGGTTGCAAACTAGCAAAGACAGAGGCCGGGAAAAAAGTGTATGATATTGTGCTTTCTAGGGAGTTTTGGAACTCCGTTGAGGATTGCCTTAGAGCTTCTCTACCACTTATCATTGTGTTGAGGGTGGTTGATGGTGATGAGAGGCCTGCCATGCCAGAGGTTGATGCTCTCATGAATCATGCAAAAGAGAAGATCAAGGCTAGCTTCTCTACTGAAAACAAGAGAAGCTTGCTCAACAAGATCATACAAATTATTGAGAGCCGTTGGGATAGGCAAATGGATACCCCACTCTATGGCGCTGCCCTCTTTTTGAACCCAGGAAAATTCTATACCATCCAAAAGGAGAATGATGAATATGTTGGTCATCTAAGGGGTTGTTTCAATGATGTGCTTGCACGAATGGTGGAAGATGAGAGCATTCGAAACAAAATTGATCAACAATCCATGCTCTATGAAGATCAACGTGGAGATATCTTCAAGAATTGTATGGCCCTCCAAACCATGAAGTCAAAGAACCCTCGTAAGTGATTTAAAAATTTAATTGCTGCATGTTATTTAAGGCTTAAATCCTAATATATGAATGTGTATTGTTAATTTAGTTGATTGGTGGCGTACGTATGGTGGCCGATCCATTGACCTACAAAGATTTGCAAAGCGTATTGTTAGTCTTTGTGCTTCATCATCCGGTTGTGAGCGTAATTGGAGCACTTTTGAATTTGTAAGTAAAGTACTCAAGTTCCATAATTCAATTGAATGAAACCGGTTAAAGCATATTTTATTAACTTTGCTTGCTTTATGATCAATTGTAGATTCATACTAAGAAGAGAAACCGGCTGGAGCATAAAAGATTGAATGATTTGGTTTATGTTTCCTATAATCGGAAAATGACTAGTAGGTTCCGAAAGCGCCGCAAGGAAGCGGGTAAAAGCTATGACCCTTTGGTTATAGAAGATTTTGATTGGAACAATGAATGGGTAGACCCAATGGCCCAACCTGAAGGTGCTCGTGGTTCGGACCTCACATGGGATCAAGTTGATGAAGCCATTGGTGCATCACGTGAGCTTCGAGGTCGTAATCTTCCTAGGACCTACGCTCATCGTGCAAGGCAAACATCAAGAGTGGTTGAAGAAGATGAGGAAGAGGGAGAGGAAGAAGAGATCATTTTGGATGATGATGATATAGATGATTTTGGTGAACAACCAATGGATGCTACTGAAGATGGTGGAGAGAACGTGGATGCTTCTAACGATCTCGATGAGTTTGCATTGGACGACTTTTGAGAGATGAGAGATTTGGAAGTTTGAGAGATGAGAGATTTGGAAGTTTGTGCTACATTTACATTGCTATTTTGATTTGCTAATATTGTAGACTATACCTTTTAAGCTACATTTGCATTACCATTTGTCAATATAATTTCCTAATATCCTAGACTATAATGTATGGCGTCGCCACGCCGATGTGTGTATGGCGTCGCCACGCCGCGCGCCATAGACGCTGTAAAGGTGTGAAGGTGGTGGGTCGCCGCGCCTCGCCACGCCGCCGTAAAAACTATGCACACAAGTACATGACATGTCAAGAGTGCAAAGCAATGGGTTTGAAGCCAAAAATAAAGGGCATTGTAACTAATGAGCAAAAAAGAGATGAAAAAAAATGAGATTTCAAGTACACTGCCTAGCAATTATATTGTACTCAAGATTTATCAATTTAGGTAAGGCTGTTGAGAACCTAAGTACCAAACTACAACAGTTTTGAGCAGCAAAGCACAATTGCAGACATGACATGCACAGCACCAATCTGCTCAAAACTATAAATCTTAGGTTCTATTGACTTCAAAGAATTATCCTTTTCAACATATCTCCTGCTATCCAACTAATCTCAATTAATGGATGAAACCGCTGCCCCTTGCGAGACAAGCACAAACCCTGTGAATCTGCTAACCCATTTTGGCAAACAAAGCTAGATCTTCATCTAGGTAATGCTGAACTTAAGCATCAGCAAAAACCGCCAAGGCACTATCATGATCTAACTTCAACTCTGCTACCGAACATTTACAATATATTTAGTTTGAATACGAGGTTATCCTGCCACTATACTTGCAATATAACATTAAGGAAGGCAAAACAAAGCAAGCCGCACACTCCATTCCAGGAGTAAACTGAATAACTGATCCTATAGTCCTCCACAGCGCAAGCATAAAGTCATAAACAGTAAAACAGTACATGACAACGCTGCTATTTTACCATAAAAAGTGACCAAATCAATTCAAACATGTCGAATTTCAGTGATTGAAAAGACGAGTCATTACACCTTATTCATTTGGATCCCACACAACAGTTCAGCATTCCAAAATGCTCCATCAGATTCAGACTAAAACAATACCGGCACAAACCGAATGGAAACTCCCCTCGCAGCCCTGGTCGAGGGATCGACGTCTCCTGCAGGCCGGGACGACGCTCAGAGGAACTTCCTGTACGGCCGCCCGGCATCCTCGTCTTGCATATGCTGCATCCAACCCAGCAGGCACAAACAGAAAATCGATCTTAGGGTTTGGGGTAAGGAGAAAGGGACAGCGGAACGGCAAGAGGGGCTATAGTGGATTACGAATTCGCGGACGATGCCCTTGTAGACGAGGATGGGGACAGCGAGGCCGAAGAGGCCGACGACGGCGAGGCTGCGGCGGGTCCACCGGAAGTTGAACTCGAGGTTCTCGCGGCCGGCGTTCCACTCTTCGATCCACCGGTTTTTGTGCACCTCCGTGCCGCCACCCATCTTCTCCTCCTTCCTTCGATCCGCCAAAGAGAAATGTGTGCTGGTTGCTGCCGAGACGGTGAGAGTGATTTGGTTCGGGGAATTTTGCGGGAGACTGCTCCGTCCGGTTTAGATGACCCAGGCAGGCAGGCGCCCAGCGCCGCAGCGCGTCTGCGCGTGTGGTGGTGTGGTGAACCGTGAGCCAAACCAACCACAAAACCAATCCAATGAAGACGTTTTTTTTTTATTCCTCGGATCGGGTAGTACAAGTTGTAGTATCTGAACGTACAACCAAACACACGTATACACACACGCCATTAAGGTGTACTTCAGACTAGAACTCTCTACTATCATCGATATATGCCTACAAGATATTTATGAAGACACAGCTTCGCTAGCGATGGGAGCGTCGCCTCCCCTTGTGGTCCATAGACGCCTTAGGTCCTTGCAACGAAAAAGTGGGGGAAAACCCCGGTGGAAAACCAATGCCGAGTGAGACTCGAACAGTGGCCGGTAGGAAGGCAGCCACCGGCCTCTACCACCCCCGCTACGCGTGGTTCCTCATGAAGATAGGCCTATGTGGGAGCATGAACTCCCTCCATCCTAAGTTAGGAGACTATTTGAATTTTCTAGGCACATTGATTTTTCTACTCCTGTATATCTAGACGTAGTAATTCTAAAAAACATCTAGACGTAATGTATATCTAAGCATATAGTAAAAACTATGTATTTAGAAATATCCAAACGTCATGTGATTTGAAATGGCAAAAGTAATAAATGCTCAAGAAATAAATTAAGAGTTTTTTTTTCAAAAACATAGCACATATATCACATCTCTATAAATGTTTATACAAGTGAACTCTCGAATTCTAACTTAGGAGAATGCATGCACACACCAGAATCTCATATTGACTGACCATGCGTGACAGAGTGCACCAAATCAAGTATCTACAATAAACAAACCAAGATACATTCCACAAAAAAAGGATACACTTATGAAATCGGACTATAAGTGTACCAAATCAAACAAGCAACTACCAAATCGGACCAACAAGCTAGTCCTAGGGCACGTCATGGTGGCGACGGCAATGCGAGTGAGGCTAGCCAGTAGCCAGCACCTTGTTTCGATGGTGTAGTCAAGGGCGGCCAACCCTAGGGCACGTTACAGCAGTGGCTCCAACCACTAGGCATCATGAAGAGGTTACGAGACAGATGAAGAAAACTAGGGAGACACCATGGAAACGAAGCGGTGGAGGACGGGAAGAGTTGAGGAAGCACTCGGGATAGTGGCATGATATTTTTCTCTCTCACCATCCGTAGAGTGACGCGTGGATTAGGAATGGTAGTGTGAACGGGCCATAGAGAATTCACAAGGTGTGTAAAAGAGGTTTTGGGCCATGCCTAGGCAGTGGCCCTAGTGGCCTTACGTGTATTTGTTCATACCTCAGAGTTGTTTGATTGCACTTTAATCTATTTTTAAATCTATATAGTTGAGAGATTGAGATGTCATATATCTATTGATCTACATAGTTGAGAGAGGAGATCGAGCTGAAGTTCGTGTGGCTAGCGGTGGTAGTGGCCATTGAAAGATCTAATTTGGTTTTGGTGAATTGATGAAACCCTAAGTACTAACATTTGGCTCTAAGTGTATATGAGATAGGCTAGTACCAATCCAAGTGGTGGAGCAATTGAAGTCCAAGGTGATGGTGCTGGACATGTGATGATGATCAAGTGCTCGAAGCTTGGAAAAGAAGAAAGAGAAAAACAAAAAGCTTAAGGCAAAGGTATAATTGATAGGGGCTCTTTCTTTTGATGATCGAGACATTTAGCGAGTGTGATCACATTTAGGATAGATAGCCGTACTATTAAGAGGAGTAAAACTCATGGTGAAATATGGTTATCAAAGTGCCACTAGATGTTCTAACTCATTGCATATGCATTTAGATTCTAGTGAGTGCTAACAACCTTAAAAATATTTTGTGAAAATATACTAACACACATGCACAAGGTGATACACTTGGTGGTTAGCACATTTGAGCAAGGGTGGTGAAGTTGGAAACGAGAAGGAGCTTGTTGGTGTTTCGAGTTACCACCGACGAGTAAATTTCTAGTATTGCGCGTCTGGCTCGGATGGTATACTTAGAGGACACGAGGTTTATACTGGTTCGGGCAGAAAGTCCCTACGTCCAGTTCGTCACTGCTGCTCATGTTACTAACACTGAAAGTTTGTAGTAGGGGTTACAAAAGGACGAGAGAGGGAAAGGATCCCAAGTCTCCGGTGAAAGGAGTGAGTGGGTGCTGAGAGCTCGATCGCTGTTCAGCTGTGTGTTTGTGTCATGCTCTTGTGCGGATCTAGATTAGATCTCGATGAGTCGATCGGTTCTGATCCCCTTCATGGGACGCCCTGCTTTCCCTTTTATAGGCCAAGGAAAGGCATGGGTTCAGCGGAGGAAAAGAGAAGAACGAGAGAGATAGAAGAAGGCATTTAAGATCGTTGGGTCCTTCTTCTCCTTCATGCGAGTCACGCTGATCCTGTAGATGTCAACAGGGACAGCTCGACATCGTGGCCCTGTATGTCACTAGTGTCATGCGCATGCGTCGTCTGCCGATCATAGCGTTTCATCCTGTACGTCACTAGTGCCATGCGCAGACGTCGTCTGCCGGTCATAACGTGCCTGTCGACAAAAGATGCTCGACAGTCCACCGAGGGGTGTCCCACGATGGTAGATTTGTTGTAGATGTGAGCGAGATCAGGAGCGAGATGGTAATACAAGCACCAAGACACAAGATTTAGACATGTTTAGCCGTCAGTATGACGTAATACCTACATCCTGTGTTCTGATGTATTGCATTGAGATGTATGGATCGTGTCCACTAGGGGACCCCTGCCTCTCCTTATTTAGTCTGGAGGGATAGGGTTACAAGAAAAGTATCCTATTTGGTACTATACAATATCTTATGGTACACGTCGAGCAGCGTCGTGCACGCCTTGATCTTGTGGGCTGGGCCACCTCTGATGGTGCGGCACATGTCTTGTCTTATGCATACCGGGGGCCATACCCCCACAGCTAGTCCCTGAGCCTGACAGTAGGTGACATAGTCACATGGTGCCAGGGTCAGAAAGTAGAAGACCAGCCGAGCAGGCAGCCAGTCCCCGAGCGTAGCCTCGAGATGAGAACAAGCACACATTCACCGCAAGGTGAAGTGTGCCCACTTAGTCCCCGAGCCTACTGGAAGATGAAGAATGAATCTTGTAGCAGGGTCAAAGAAAAAGAAGTCAGAAAGCTTGGCGACGTCGTCTGACATGCGCGTATCAAGACCCTAGATGTGCTGCCCAAGATCAGCACCCTGATCCGAACAGCATGGAGTAGCTTGATAGCACACCGATGAAACGTAGCAAGATCCGACCACCAAGAGCGATGTCCGAGCACCGTGGAGTCCCCGATGTAGCTGGCGATGTCGGAGCACCGAGGAGTCCCTAGCGTAGCTATGATGTCGGAGCACCGAGGAGTCCCCGACGTAGGCGGCGATGTTCGAGCACCGAGGAGTCCCCGGTGTAGGTGGCGATGTCCGAGCACCGAGGAGTCCCCGGCGTAGCTGGTGATGTCCGAGCACTGAGGAGTCCTCGGTGCCACTAGTGATGTTCGAGCACCAAGGAGTCCCCGACGTAGGCGGCGATGTCCGAGCACCGAGGAGTCCCCGGCGTAGGTGGCGATGTCCGAGCACCGAGGAATCCCTGGCGTAGCTGGCGACGTTCGAGCAGCGAGGAGTTCCTAGCGAAGCTAGCGAGGTCTGAGCACCGAGGAGTCCCCGGCATAGCTGGCGATGTCCAAGCACCGAGGAGTCACTCGACGTAGCTGGCGATGTCTGAGCACCGGCGTAGCTAGCGACGTCCGAGCACCGAGGAGTCCCCAGCGTAGCTGGCGATGTCCAGTGTAGCTGGCAATGTCTGTGCGGTGAAGTGTGCCCACTTAGTCCTTGAGCACGAAGAATCCGAGCGTCGAGGAGTAACCGACGTATCTGGCGATGAAGCACGAGCAACGAACAGTCTGGTCAACTGATCGGTGGCGAAGTGAGCATTGAGCAGAAGCGACCGGCGAACAGTCCGATCAACTGGTCGGCGACGAAGTCGATGATCCTAGCGGTCCGACCAGTTGATCGGTGGTGAAGTCCGAGCACCAGGTGATCCGATCATCTAGATGATGATCCTATAATACAAATATGTAGAACGAGTAGTACATGATGTACAAATATATGAACTCCGAAGAAAAATCAGCAATGGTGATGAAATAGCGTAAGTAGCTCGGCGATTAGTTGGTGTGAAGATGTATTTAATATAAACCGTCCGAACAGTTAGCGTGTAGCTGAGTCTTTAGCCCTAGCTAGCCTGTTAACTATAACATGGAGCATGGAGCCTGTGCACGTGTAGGAGGAACATGCGTCGCTATGGAGCCGCTGCCGACCACCCATAACGTAGAGGGCAGACGCTCGTGCACGTGTAGGGAGGAGCCAGAGACAGGGCCGTCTCTGGAGGCGTCCGAGCATCAACAGGACTGTTCGAGGGTTCAGAAAATCATTTGAAGAGCAAACATGGAGAAAACAGCTCAGAAAAACATCATGGCGATTAACGAAGATTGGAGAATATTTAGAAAAATATTAAAGCATGACTTAGCTTTAGACAGAATGACTGGTCGGTGGCGTATGGCGCTATCTGGTCAGTGAGAGGATGGACGTCTTCAACTTGGTTGATGAATTTGCCCCTTAGGGCATCTTGGAAGGTGGCAGCGATGTTGGTGAACCCGAAAGGTAGGGCCGTAACCCCTGGAGTTTCCTGAGCAGCCTCCAATAGATCTGATCGATGGACGTGATCAGATCGTCGGTGTTGATCTGCCTCCTCTGGTAGCGAGGAAGCGGGCGGTGAGTTGTTGATGAAGGCGACCTCGGAGGTGGTTCTGAGATCAGATCTGTAGTCGTGGGGGCTGATGTAGCCAGCGATGAATCGTCGTCGTGGATCGGTATGGATCTCCACAAGATTGATGACAAGAACACGCTGTTGATTTGAGGTCCATCTGGCTCACCATGGATCAAGCGCACACCCCTACCTAGCGCGCCAACTATCGACAAAAGATGCTCGGCGGTCCACCGAGGGGTGTCCCACGATGGTAGATTTGTTGTAGATGTGAGCGAGATCAGGAGTGAGATGGTAATACAAGCACCAAGACACAAGATTTAGACATGTTCGTCCGTCAGTATGACATAATACCTACATCATGTGTTCTGATGTATTGCATTGAGATGTATGGATCGTGTCCACTAGGGGACCCCTGCCTCTCCTTATTTAGTCTGGAGGGGTAGGGTTACAAGAAAAGTATCATATTTGGTACTATACAATATCTTGCGGTGCACGTCGAGCAGCACCATGCACGCCTTGATCTTGTGGGCTAGGCCACCTCTGATGGTGCAACCCATGTCTTGTCTTGTACATATCGGGGGCCATACCCCCACAGCGCCTATCATCATTCGTACGAGGGTTAGACAGAACATCACCGGCACGCCCAACGCTGTTCTTGATGTGAACCCTCAGGTATGGCCCGTCATGGCCATGGGTTACATCGAGGCATGCTAGTCTCTTCCCTGGTGTCATAGCTTTGACCAAGCCCATATGCTTGGACCTAGAGTGGTTGGTGATGGTATGGATCCCCGTCGGGCGAGGCGGAGCCTACACCCAAGGGGTCAGGTGAGGCGGAGCACAAACCCACTGGTCACCGTGAGGTGGAGCTAGTGGCCTTGAGGTCGGGCAAGGTGGAGCCTGCATCCTCGGGGTCAGGCGAGGTGGAGCACAAACCCAAGGGTCGGGTGAGGCGGAGCCCACGGCCTTGAGATCGTGCGAGGCGGAGCCCGTGGCCTCGAGGTTAGGCGAGGTAGAGCCTGTGGCCTTGGGGTCAGACGAGGCAGAGCCTGTGGCCTCGGGGTCAGGCGAGGCAGAGCTCGTGACCTTAGGGTCAGGCGAGGTAGAGCCCACGGCCTTGAGGTCAGGAGAGACGGAGCCCGCGACCTTAGGGTTGGACGATGTGAAGCCTGTGGCCTCAGGGTCAGGTGAGGCGGAGCCCTCCCCCAGAGGTCGGGTGAGGCAGAGCCCATGACCTTGAGGTCGGGCGAGACGGAGCCTACGACCTTGGGGTAGGGCAAGGCAGAGCCCATGGCCTCAGGGTCAGGCGAGGTGGAGCCCTCCCCTAGAGGTCGGACGAGGTGGAGCCCGCACACCTAGGGGTCGGTTGGAGCTGTAGTCGCGCTGTTGACTGCTCGGATGAATTAATGTTGATGACTATTAGCTCCTCTTCCTCTTCAGGTACCCTAATATGGGTCCCTAATAGTAGCCCCCAAGCCTATAGAGGTGGGAGGACTCTAAGTGCCATGGCCTTCCTTTATCGCCCACGGCATGTCCCGGGGATGACGATTCTCTTTCATCGTTATCGTACCTGTCGAGTTCATAAACTCGGAGTCCATCGTGGACTGGCTTCCCAACAAAGGCTTGGCCTAAGCAGACAACGCGTAACTCATGGGTTGGGCCAGGTATCTGAACAATAGGCCGAAAGGGCGATCCAGTCATCGACCGGAAGGTCTGGCCGAGAGGGAGCAGTGCCCGTTTTGTGACTCCGGCCCACCTTTCCGACCAGAGGGCTCACTTCGGTCTCTAGCCTGCCTCCGGTCAGCCTCTCCGACCAGAAGGCCTGGCAAAAGCACTACTTCTGACTCTGACCCCACGTCTCCGATCGGAGTATGCAAAAACCCCGCTCACTACTCTTCTCCAACTGGCTGGGGACGCCCCGCTCGGAAAGAACTAGGGAACGAACGGAGAAAGCAAAGCAAGGCACACAATTCAAAATACAATACTAGGACTATACCATGTACACCTATAGAAACAGTACTCTGCAACCTCCCTAACACAAATAGTGTTGTAGGCACCGACATTTTCCCTACAGTATTGTGGGCCCCATTAACTCCCATACGGTAAGGCTCCCCCCACATGCCTCTGGGCATCGATAGTGTTGTGGGCGTTGGCATTTACCGTACCGAGTGAACATGGTGAAACCCCTCACATGTCTTTGGGCACCAACAGTATAGCAGGTACCGACATCGCCATACCCGAACAAAACGACACAACCTCCCACGTGCATCCGACATCCAATAGTGTTGTGGGCACCTACCATCATCATGTATCCACCGGTGTGGGCAACAAGGCTTAGAAGCATATGTAATCTCTCCCTCTCACTTTTAAGGCCATCCCCTTCATCTATAAAAGGGGATGCGCTCTCTCCCAACATGGAAGTGATTCTAGATTCATTAGATTGATCAAGTTCACTAGTTCACAACCACAGAACTGCTAGGTTCGAATCTCAAGCACACGCTTGAACACTTAGCCCATAGCGGAGCTCCCATCACTCTCGGCCCTTCCAACCGGACCTCTCGTACACCCCATCTTTCTCCTTCTCGTTTGTAACCCCACTGTAAACTTCGAGCACCTGGGCTCAGGAATAAAGTCATCGACCGACTCAAACTAGACATAGGGCACATTGCCTGAACCAGTATAAATCCTATGTCATTGAGTGCTAGGCCACCTCCGATCACAATGTATGACAAAACTACAAATATTTACTTGTTGGTCACTTTTTGCACCGACATGACCCCTTGGGGGTATAGCTATGAGATTTGGTGGGTCAAAAAAGGTCTTTCCTGATTCCGACCCCTATGAGGGTCTGTCGTTCTACGACTGCGCGTTTGGTCTCCTTGTGAGTCCAACTTTCCTCAAGCCCCCACCCGTAGCTGGGGTTCGGTTGAGGGTCGACTCATCTTTGTGATCATTTTCCCTCGAGTGTTTTTTCTGATAAAAATAGAAAGGCTGTGCCATGCCATGATTTTCCTCTATGGACCAATTATGGTGCTTGGTGAGCTGTTAATGGGCTAGTCTGAGTTGGGCCCTGGCATCCTGTTCACGGAGGTCCAGCTTGGGTCAGCTGGTGATCGACTCTAGATTCTTAGTGGTCAATCCATATAGTTCTCAGGTCTGTTCGACCGGTCCCGAGAGCTCTCTACCTTTCTTCAAGGAAAAACCATGGATCATATCTGGCGAGGATGCCCGTGGTGCTCGTGTGTCTAGGTAGTGGTCGCTAGCGGGCCCATCCCTTCCCACCCCTCACTCTTAGGGTGTTCTAGAGTGGTCATCAACCCATCGGTTGGCCAACCTTTGAACTCCTAGGCCTGAATGGGCCGTAGGAGCGTTTTCAGCTCTGTATCCCTCCTTACCTATGACGGTTCTCAACTTATCGATCGAGCGAATCGTTATCCGACATGTCCTTTGAGGGCACGGCTAGAGATTGTGTGCGCACAATCTTTGGAGGGAGGTGTCATGTCATGGCGCAGTGGGTGCTTGAATCTTGGAGGACGGTTTGCCTTCTCACCTTGCTCCGCCTTATAAATAGCGGCCTTCCCCTTGATGTCTCTACACTCCAAAACCACAACCTTACCTTCCATGTTTCTCTGCCATTGCCATTTTAGATCTGCCATGCTTGCTAGTCCACCTCCAGAGCCCTAGTTCCATAGCCTCAACTCCTCCACTATTGTTGAGCTCACATCCATCTGCCTCCACCTCTAATGGATCCATGGTGTCGTTCCAACATCACCTCCTAGCATATGGAGGGCCTCGTCCGTCGCGGTCTTGAGCTTGTAGGTGCCTGGTCAGAGCACTTCCACGATGACGTACGTTCCCTCCCATGGTGGAGAAAGCTTGTGGCGGTTCTTGTTGCTCTAGACAAGGTGGAGCACCAGGTCCCCGACGTTGAAGGCCCGACCCCACACTCGATGGCTATGGTACCAGTGCAACGCTTGTTGGTACTTGGCCGAGCGAAGGAGGGTGACGTCGCGTGTTTCATCTAGCTAGTCCATGGCATCCTCGAGAGACGCCTCAGCTCCCTGTTCGTCATACGCCCTAACCCTCGGTGCTCCATAATCGAGGTCGGTCAGGAGGATAGCCTCGGAACCATAGACCATGAAGAATGGTGTGTAGCCAGTGGCCTAGCTGGGGGTCGTCCTCAGGCTCCAGAGTACCACAGGAAGCTCCATGACCCATCGTCCACCAAACTTGTTCAACCCATTGAAGATTCTAGGCTTAAGGCCGTGTAGGACCATGCCATTTGCACGCTTGATCTGCCCATTCGTGTGGGGGTGTGCCACAGCGGCCCAATCGATGTAGATGTGGTATTCATCGTAGAATCGGAGGAACTTCTTTCCAGTGAACTGTGTGCCGTTATTCGTGATGATGGAGTTCAGGACCCCAAAGTGATGGATGATGTCAAGGAAGAACAGCACGACTTGCTCGGACTTGATTGTGGAGATCGGTCGAGCCTCTATCCACTTTGTAAACTTGTCTATGGTGACAAGCAAGTGCGTATTGCCCCCGGGCGTCCTCTTGAGAGGTCTAACCAGATCGAGCCATCAGACCATGAATGGCCATGTGATGGGGATCATTTGGAGTACTTGGGCCAGTAGGTGGGTCTGCCGAGTGTAGTATTGACACCCTTCATAGGTGCGCACACTCTGTTTAGCATTGGCTACTGCGGTCGGCCAGTAGAAGCCCTGTCGGAATGCATTTTCGACCAGGGTCCTAGGCATGGCATGGTGCCCGTAGAGCCCACCTAGATATCACTCAGCAACCGCTTTCCTTGTTCGATGGGGATACATCGCTGCAGAATCCTAGTGTGGCTTCGCCTATAGAGCTCGCCCTCAATAAGGACAAAGGACTTGGCACGATGCGCGAGCTGCTGAGCCTCCATTTTGTCCGTCGGCAGTGCCTCATGGAGGAGGTAGTCATGGTAAGGCGTCCTCCAGTCGCTCAGAGGGTCGAGCTTTGTCGCTAGATCCTCGTCAATCTCCATGACTTCGGGGTCGGATGGAGTTGACGACCGGTTAGCCCCCAAGCCTAGGGTAGGCGGCGCGTCACTGGTCTATTTTGGGTCCTTGTAGCAGACCAAGGGATTATACTGATCGCTGGCAAAGATGCCTATTAGCACCGGCCCTCAGCCAAATGCCGCTTTCGCCAGCACGTCGGCCGCCTCGTTGAGATGCCTCTGGATGTGATTGAGCTGAAGACCGTCAAACTTGTCCTCTAGCTGGTGGACTTCTTGGCAATATGCAGCCATCTTGGCATTGTGGTAGCTTGATTCCTTCATGACTTGGTCGATGACCAGCTAGGAGTCACCCCAGACGTCAAGCCATCAGATACCCAGCTCGATGGTGATGTGTAGGCCATTGATGAGTGCCTCATACTTGGCCACATTATTGGAGGAGGGGAAATGGATGCGAACCATGTAGCTCATGCGTACCCCAAGGGGCGAAACGAAGACCAGCCCTGCACCGACGCCTTTCTTCATTAGCGATCCATCGAAGTACATCATCCAGTACTCTTAGTCGATGGCTGCTGGCGACATTTGGATCTTGATCCATTCTGCAACAAAATCAGCCAACACTTGGGACTTGATGGCCATTCAGGGGGCATATGAAATGACTTGACCCATCAGCTCGAGTGCCCACTTGGCGATTCTTCCTATGGCATCCCTATTTTGGACGACCTCGCCAAGAGGGAAGAACATCACTACCGTCACTGTATGTGACTCAAAGTAGTGATGCAACTTCCTCTTAGCGATGAGGACGACGTATAGGAGCTTTTAGATTTGAGGGTAGTGGGACTTAGAATCGCACAACACCTCGCTAATGAAGTACACGAGATGTTGTACTTTGAAGATGTGTCCCTCTTCTTCTTGCTCTACCACCAAGGCAGCGCTGACCACTTGTGTGGTGGCCGTGATGTAGAGCAGAAGTGGTTCCCCATCGGTTGGGGGGACTAGGATCGGGGCCTTTGTCAAAAGCTGCTTGACCATGTCAAGTGCCTCCTAGGCCTCGGGTGTCCATTCAAAATGGTCGACCTTCTTTAGGAGCCAATAGAGGGGGAGATCTCGTTCGCTGAGGCACGAGATAAAGCGACTGAGCGTAGCAAGGCATCCTATAACTCATTGTACCCCTTTTTGTTCTGAATCAGGCCCATCCTTATGATGGCCGAGATCTTCTCTGGGTTGGCTTCGATGCCACGCTCGAAAACGATAAAACCCAACAGCATACCCCTTGGGACCCCGAAAACACACTTCTTGGGGTTGAGCTTGATGTCGTTTGCTCCGAGTTTCATGAAGGTCTGCTCTAGGTTGGCTATGACCTGGTCAGGCCATTTGGATTTGACCACAATGTCATCCACATAGGCCTCAATGGTTCACCCGATGAGGTCCCCAAAACACTTGAGCATACAACACTGGTACATAGCCCCCGTGTTTTTTAGATCAAACGGCATTATGATGTAGCAGAATAATCCAAATGGGGTGATAAAAGATGTCATGAGCCGGTCAGACTCTTTCATCGTGATTTGATGGTACTTGGAGTACGCATCAAGGAAGCAAAGGGTTTCACACCCTAAGGTAAAGTCGACTACTTGGTCTATGCATGGTAAAGGAAACGGATCCTTTGGACTCTCAGCCCTTCTGATCGAAGTCCGATCGGACCTCTTGTACCCCCCCCATCTTTCTCCTTCTCGTTTGTAACCCCACTGCAAACTTCGAGCACCTGGGCTCAGAAATAAAGTCACCGACTGACTCAAACTGGACGTAGGGCACATTGCTTGAACCAGTATAAATCTTGTGTCATTGAGTGCTAGGCCCCCTACGATCAGAACGTATGGCAAAACTACAAATATTTACTTGTTGGTCACTTTCTGCACTGACAGTTGGCGCCCACCATGGGGCAGACGTTGTATGTTCAACACTTTTTGGTCATCGAATGGCCCACTTTTCCACCACCTTCGCCATGGCGAGTTCAGGCGATACGACTCATTTTGGCTCACTCGAGTTTCTCGCTCTCCCACCGGTTGGGATGTGGGTTCCACCCATCTTAGAGCCATCTTAGGCCTTCCTCTTCGGAAGCTTGGACTTCATCGTCGACTGGCTTGGCGTACTACACCTCCATGAGGAGGCACTCATTTCGGCACCTGCCGGAGGGGCTCCCTCCATCGGCTTTGGAACTCACGATGACTTCAACGATGAGGCACCTACGCTTCATTCCAAGCAAACTCTCTACTCATACCCCATTATAAATAATACACATGCTATTATTTACTTACTATTCTTTATCTTCCGCCGATTATCCAGAGGGACCCCATTGTCCCTACTGCGATTGCCGCACGACCGGTTCCCCTACGGCCTTGCATCTCTTGTGGACGCATATGCCTGGGGCCTCCAAAGGTTGCCGGCGGCGCCCCCTCTCACATCCAAATTTGTGGGGATGATGAGCTCATGGATGATGATGTTGAGAGTGACGGCTCCAGCATCGGCGATGTGGCACCTAGCCACCGTCCGTCCTGGGAGTGCACCATGGTGGATGCTCCGGGATAGCCACCGGTGGTAGTGAAGTCCTTGTAGACTCACACCCCTCTAGACCCTCGTGTGCAGACCCCCACGCTCTCATAGGAGCATGGCAAGGAACTACAACAACAGTGGCTGCACTAGCCACTGACTACGCCAGCACGCTCAGCGCACCACACTGCGCCCCGTGCGCATAAACCGGCGAACGGCGCCCGTTGAGTCCAACGCAACACCATGGATAGGGGGAACGATCCCCCACAGTTTGTTCGGGTCAATCAGAACATCACCGCTATGGCAATGCTTCTGTGTGGCCTTCTCGAGCCGAACGACCCTCAAGAACAGGCGATCCACCGAAACCTCCGGGCACTAGTGGAGACCGCCACCGTTCAGCAAGCGAAGAGCTCCATATCGCGACACCAACTCGTGGCCTCACTCCCCACTAGGGGAATGGGGATGTAGTAGATGAGTCGCTCCACCCGCTCACCGCTACAACCACCAAGCACGACACAAGAGGCTGCATCGGTGCCTTGTCTTGACTTGACGGCCGCTCCGCACTGACTGCCTGTACACGAGCGGCTCGAGCCAAACTGAGACGCTCATAGCAGTGACTGGAGTCCCAGCCCGGATGGCCTGAGACCACGGGCCTTTGACCAACGCATCCAGCGAGCGCCGCTCCTGCAGTGCTCCAATGGAGGCCGAGGCAAAGGCAAGGCCAAGTGCTAAGATTAGGACAAAGGCCCCTCCACGCAGAGGGGGAAAAAGAATAGAAAGGATTGCCGCCGACCGGCCAACTCTACGTTGGTCGCCACGACTGATCACGCGGGCAAACAGTCCTAGTAGGACCTTCCGGCCCACTTTCACGAGCTCATGGAGAGCCCGTGCACCAACCATGCCTACCCCATCAAACACCTCTACAAGGACTGCGAGCTCCTCAAGCGCCTTCTACGACAGGCCGGTGGGCCAAAAGAAGAAGAAGGCGAAGAAGCAGCAGCCAAGAAAGGGGGCATAGTGGACAAGGATCCAGACGACTAAAGGTTGAAATGATCCGACCAGACGCCTACCGCCTGAAGGCTGACAACAATGACATTCTCTGACTCTAGGGCCTTTCACACCAAATCTAGGGCGCTCTGCTCTGACACCAAGGCGCTCTACTCTGACTCAAGGGTCTCTAGGGATTTTTGGAGCACCGCCTTAGTGTCCGCTAGGGATTTCTACAACCCCACCTCGGTCTCCACCTAGCGAGCCTTTACTGCCTCAAGCCCCGCTCAGTGGCGGTCGCCCGCTCCGCTGCACGCTGCTCCTCCGCCCGCACCACGGTCACCTTGGCCACCTGGTCCTAGGACTCATGATAGGCAGACTCTAGCCAACGCTCAAGCTGAGCCACCCAGGCATGCTCCATCTAGAGGAAGCGGGACTTGCGAGATGACACATACTTCAGACCCTATGAAGACAAAAGGCAAGCATGCTGAGGCAACCAACAAGAGACTTAGAGGTCAAGGACAAATACGAGAAAACTCACCTCCGTGGCGAGCTGTAGGTCGACCTTGACTAACTGCTGGGCAGACTTAACCTGCTCCTGGGTGTTCTCGAGCTTCACCGATAGGTTTGCGAGTTCGGACTCCATGGTAAGTCCTTTTCCCCAAGGATGTCCCAGAGCTGACACTCCTGGGAATCCCAAAGGATGAACCACACCTTTGCTAGGTCCTTAGGGCAGGACCACTCCAGGTCACCCTTCGGCAGCCCGCCAAAGGGCCTAGCCTCTTACTGAACCACTGCCAGCTCCCGTGACAACACCAGTAGCTCCACCATGTCATCCGCCTTGTTGTCAAATGGGATCTCCACCACCTCAGTTGCGTGGGCCGCCGCCGAGCGTTCTGACTCTATCTCGGCCATGTCTCCCCCTAGCACCTTTAGCTCTGACCATGAGGGTGAGCCATGCAGCCCTCCACCCGGCGAGGCAGGGAGCTCAGTCTCCCTCTCCTCTTTCACCATAGCTAGTGGAGGAGGGGCCATGAGAATTACCTCCGATGCGACCTCTACCGTCACCACCGGGATCACCGCCAATGCCACCGCCGCCGCTGCCACCATACTAGCAACTGACCCCAAGGGCACCACCCCCGGAAGGGAAGGGTTCGCCACAACCACCCTATTCCCCCCGCCGCTCGCCATGATGTGCTGCAGGGTGGGCCTCCAAACCTCCCGCACGGGTGTTGGGGCGATGCTCAACCCTGTCATCACCCAACCACTGACAAAAAAGTACAGGTAAGTCATACTCCAAAAAGACTCAACAACAAAAGATCAAAAAGAAACAAAGAAAAACATACCGGGAGGTAAGCGACGCGACTCTAAAGCCGAGACCCGATGTCGACGGGCCAGCAGGGCAAGGACCGCTCCTAGGCTGCGACCCGTGCCCCCTCACTTCAGTCGGGGGCGTAGTCGTCCTAACCGGCTCCTGCCCAGCCTGTGGGTCACCACGACCCTCGGCTCAGGACGCCTTGGCCAGAGTAGCAGACAGGGGATCCTCCGACTATGAGTCGTGCGCTGGCACCAGTCCCGACGATGCACGAGTGCAAGCCCGCTACTCGGACCACCCAGCTTGCTCGGTTGTTTTCGCGGCAGGCAGGGATGAGACCGGCGATGCCACTAAGGGGCGAGGTGACCACGTCTGCTTTGCCTCCTATTCGCCAATGGTGTCCATGCTCGCCGCATGCTTCCTCAGCACGGGAACCACCATGCGCCTCTCTGCCTCCTGCTCATCACCAGCGAACATCGTCGTAGGGTCACGATGCTCTGCCGAGGTCACTACGACCTCCTGACTTTCCTCCTCCTTGGAGAAAACCATGTCATCCACATCTGTGGGATCCCCCAACTCGAGCTCAGACTCAACGTCACTCTTATTTTCCCTAGCCTTCACGCGCTGAGCAATCTCCTTCTCCTTCTTATACTTCCGATGAGCCACCTTAGCTTTCTCCTTCTTCCTGGCATCCACCTCCTCTTTCTAGGTGGCCTGCCATGCCATGCCCTCCGACCCCTTCGAAAGGTGCGGCCAGGACCTATAAGCATCAAGCCCCTACGCAACAGGCAACTCAAGATAAAAAAAAGTAGGAAGGCAAAGGGGGAAAAGAACACGAAGTAAAGAAAGAGGAGCATACTAGTTTGGACATCACCGAAGCATTGAGAGGTATGGCTTTCCCTCGACCTTCTCTTTGGACTTCAGCTACAGCACCCGGTCGAGGCGACTCCAAACCTCATCATCCAACAGTTCCTCCGGTGACACACGATCAGGGCCTGATGGGCCGCCATACCTCCACATCGGTCGTGACCTCTCCGCCAATGGAGTAACCCAGTGGTGGTAGAGGGTGTGGAACACCCGCACCCCATCAAGGCCGCGCCGCACGAGCTTCCGGAGCTCCTCCTCGATGATCTCCACCTTCTTCTTCTCTTGGCGGGAACAACCCCACGACCAACTATCCTGCTTCTCCGGCCTTCCATCGGTGAACGCTAGGAATGGCGCCTCTGCCCGATTCCTGATATAAACCACTCTCCGTGCCACCCTCAGTTGGAGTCATAGGGGATGTACGTGGGATACAAGCCTCCCGCGCTCGGTTTCCTCTGCAGGGCGAAACCCCCCACCGACGTGACCTTAGGTGGATTCCCCACCGGCAAAGCTCGCCTAGAGAACAGCCGCTGGAAGAAATCCGCGTGCGGCTCCATCCCAAGGAAGACCTCGCAGACGGTGACAAAGCCGGCGATGTGCAGCACCTCCATTGGATTGAGGTGTTGCAACTCTAGACCCCACTCATTGAGGAGTCCGCACACCAACCAATGCACGGGGTATCCTAACCCACACTCATGGAAGGCAAGAAAGGAAACCACCTCACCAGGCCGAGGTTGCGGAAACTCCTCCCTCCTAGGAGCCCTCTAGTGCGCCACCTCCTTCGGCGACAGAAACCCCTACACGGCGAAGGCCTTCAACACCGACTCTCTCATAGTGGATGACCTCCAGTCCGACATCTCGCTCTAGGTTCATGAAAGGATTTGTGAGTTTTTCTCTCTCCCTCGCTCTCTCCCTTTTCTTTCCTAGGAACTGCCGTGGCTCTCAAAGACACTCTCGACAAGAAAGAAAATGATAGAAGGCGGCAGATGGGGAACAGGCGGAGGAATGGGGCAAAAACCTTCTCCCTTCTCCTACTTAAGGAAAAGGGCGCAACAGTTGGGGAAGGCATGCCGATCGGGCAAGTCAAAACGACAGAGCAAAAAATTCTCTGTCTTTCCCATTTAATGCAGATGAGATGCGCCCTGACCGATGAGACACACCCTGACCAATGGAACAGCGCCTGATCAGACGGGACGTGGCCTGGGTATGGCCAACCACTACTGCATGCCAACCACTACCGCATGCCGGGCACAAGAACCAAAGTGCCACCGCACACAGGTAGCTCTCCGCATCCCTAGGCGGGACTTAGAAAAGACCCAAAATAGGGTCTCTGCCAGGGGAGACCATTGGGCTTCCTAAATCAATCGAACGGCTCAGAAAAACACCAAGAGACAGGTAAGGAGCAAAGGGACGTCTGAAAGCTCTAGTTTGGTTTTGGTTAATTAATGAAACCCTAAGTGCTAACCTAGTTGATCAAAGTGATTATGAGATAGGTAGCACTACTCCAAGTGATGAAGCAATGGCGAAGATCATGACAATGGTGATGGCATGGTGATGATCAAATGCTTGAACTTAAAAAGAAGAAAGAGAAAAAACAAAAGGCTCAAGGCAAAGGTATAAATAGTATGAGCCATTTTGTTTCGGTGATCAAAACACTTAGCGAGTGTGATCACATTTAGGTTAGATAGCCATACTATTAAGAGGAGTGAAACTTGTATTGAAATGCAGTTATCAAAGTGCCACTAGATGCTCTAACTCATTGCATATGCATTTAGGATCTAGTGGAGTGCTAACACCCTTCAAAGTATTTTGTGAAAGTATGCTAACACATGTGCACAAGGTGATATACTTGGTGGTTGGCATATTTGAGCAAGGGTTAGAAACTTCACCGGCAGAGTTGAAGGGTCGAGATGGCGGACTAGAGGGGGGGTGAATAGTCTTTTCTAAAATTAATCGCGTCGGCTAACCGAAACAAGTGCGGAATTATAACTATCGGTCTAGCCAAGACTACACCCCTTTATCTATTTTCTCTAGCACCTTCCAAAGATACTAATCAAGCAACAAAGGTGCCGGGCTAGCTAGAGCTCACCTAACCAATGCTAGGAGCAAGGTCACACAAACCTATGCCTCTAGTACTTTAAGCAACAAGAGAGCTCCTACACATGCTAGTAAGTAAAAGCACAAAGCTAACTAAGCTCACTAGCAATGCTCAATAACAAGGCAACCAATGCCTAATTAGAGAGCGCAAATAATTAGCTACACAAACTAAGCAATGTGACTAACAAGGTTACTAAAACCAAATTAGCCACGCAAGGGAGCTACTTCTATGCTACACAAGCAAGAAGGTAATTAGCAAGCTACAGAAGCAGTCTAATTACAAGAGCAACTACAAAAGCTTAATATGTAAAAAAGTAATTGCAAGCTTGTGTAATGGGGATGCAAACCAATGGAAAGAATAAGGTTGACACGATGATTTTTCTCCCGAGGTTCACATGTTTGCCAACACGCTAGTCCCCGTTGTGTCGACCGCTCACTTGGTGGTTCGGCGGCTAATTAGCATCACCCGCTAAGCCCGCACGCCGGGCGCCGCAAGAACCTACCCCTTGAGTGAGGGTAGCTCAATGACACGCTTTACTAGAGTTGCTCTTCGTGGCTCCCGCGGGGCGAGCACAATACCCCTCACAAGCACTTCTCCGGAGCGCCGCACAAGCTTCTTGCGGGCTTCCACGGAGACCACCACCAAGTCGTCTAGGAGGTGGCAACCTCCAAGAGTAACAAGCACCATCAGCTTGCAACTCGATCACCTAGTGCCACTCGATGCAACCTCAAGATGCAATCGCACTAGAATCGCTCACTCACATAATCGAATGATCACTATCAAGTATGTGTAAGATGGAGGGATCCCAAGCACTCTCAAGCATGGACACAAAGTCCCCCAAGGTGCTCCACACCAGCCATGGCTGAAGACCACTTCTATTTATAGCCCCAAGGGCTAAACTAGCCGTTACCCCTTCACTGGGCAAAAATCGGGCCGACCGGACGCTCCGGTCGTGTTGACCGAACGCTGGACCCCAGTGTCCGGTCGCTTGCAGACGACCACGTGTCCTGATTCCAACAGTCACTTGACCTGACCGGACGCAGCAGCTTCAACTGACCGGACGCTGAACCCCCAGCGTCCGGTCATTTCCAGTAAGGTACCGACCTCGACCGGACGCGTCCGGTCACACTTGATCGGACGCAGCCCAGCGTCCGGTCACACTCTAGCTTCTGTGTCACCGTACGTCAGCCTGACCGGACGTAGCCTACCAGCGTCCGATGCTTTCAGACCCAGCGTCCGGTCAGTTGACCGACGCCAGCGTCTTCGCGATCAACTCGTTTTCACTTCTAACTTCTTCACCCTTGCTCCAATGTGCCAACCATAAGAATTTGCATCCGATGTAATAGAAAATAGGTATTCCATTTTCCCGAAAGCGCCGACTGCTAATTACCTTTGTAAATGTGCACCACCATGTCACCCCTACAAACACCACCTTTGTAAATAGGGAGAGAGGGACCCAAACCCATCTCACCCCTGCAAACACCACCTCCTTTGTAAATGTGCCAACACCACCAAGTGTACACCACCATGTGTATGAGTGTTAGCATTTTCACAATCATTTTCCAAACGATGTTAGCCACTCAACTTGCCACACCACTCGATCCTAGCGACGATGCAAAGTTAGATCACTCGAGTGGCACTAGATGACCGATACGCAAACAAGTTTGTCCCTCTTGATAGTACGGCCATCTATCCTAAACCCGATCATAAACTTCTCTACATACCTATGACCGGTGAAATGAAATGCCCTAGGTTATACCTTTGCCTTGCGCATTCCATTCCATCTCCTCCAATGTCGATGCAACACATGCACCAACACGATCAACAATGATATGATCCACTTCATATCATCACATGATCATATTGGTTCATTGATCTTGACTTTACTTGCTCTTCACCGTTGCCATCGTCCATCGGCGCCAAGTCTTGCTCAAGCTTCACCGCCATGCGGTCCATCACTCCAAAGCCTTCGACTTGCCCTTCACGCTTGCAACCGGTCCATCAAGCCAAGTCTTGTCTTGATCTTCTCCACTTTAATCACCTGACTCAATGTCATGTCTCATGTGCATTTAAGCTCCTTCATCATCACATGTGTGAGCTTTGCAACATCTCAAAGCCATTTTCACCTTCATGGCATATGTTGCTCACACACATGTACATGTGGACTAATCACATGTGTATCTCACATAAACACAATTAGTCCACCTAAGTTGTCACTCAATTACCAAAACCAAACAAGGACCTTTCAGGAGTGTCCGCCCGTAGTGTGCGGATAGTCCGACGGTGCCACCCCCGCCTTATACAGAAAAGATAGGGGTTCACAAAGTGATCGGACGCTGGTGGCGCAGTGACCGGACGCTGGGGTCATGAGTCTGGTCAGTAGCAGCAGTGCGCACACGTCTCGGTCTTGTGACCGGACACTGGCGCGAAGAGTGACCGGACGTTGGTAGGGTGCGTCTGGTCAGTGCTGATGTACGCTGACGTGAGGCACACAGAGGAAACATTGAGTGACCGGATGCTGGGTGTGTCCGGTTGAGTAGGACCGGACGCGTCCGATCGTGAAATTTCATGTTTGGAACCTTACTGGAAATGACCAGACGCTGGGGTCCTACGTCCGGTCACTTTCTAACTGACGCGTCCGGTCATCACTTGATCGTTGAAATCGGGCGATCGACGTTTGAAGCCGATGACATGTGGCAAGCATCGGGCGACCGGACGCTGGGGTCCTGCGTCCGGTCGAACTGACCGGAGCATCCGGTCACCCCGAGTTGTGCCCAGTGAAGGGGCACAACGACTCTATTTTGTGGGGGCTTCTATTTAAGCCCTATGGCCGGCTCAAGCTCACTCTCTTGGACATTTGCATTGACATAGCAACCTTGTGAGCTTAGCCAAAGCCCTCCCACTCATCTCTATCATTGTTTCATCATCATTATGAGATATGGAGAGAATCCAAGTGTATTGCTTGAGTGATTGCATCTAGTGGCACTTGGCATTCGTGTTTCACTGTGGGATTCACTTGTTACTCTTGGTGGTTGTCGCCACCTAGACGGCTTGGAGCAGTGAGGATCGTTGAGCGGAGGTTGATGATTGTCTCCGGCTCTCGTGGTGATTGTGAGGGGTCTTGTGCCTTCCCCGGTGGAGAGCCGAAAGGTAACTCTGGTGGATTGCTCGTGTCATTGAGTTACCTCACTTGTGGGTATGTTCTTACGGTGTCCGATTGTGTGGACGAGGTTCGTGCAACACCTCTTAGCCGCCGAACCACCAAGTGTTGGTTGATACAACGGGGACTAGCGTGCCGGCAAGAACGTGAACTTCGGGAGAAAAATTGGTTGTCTCTTGCCCTTTGGTATTCTCCCGGTGATTGATTTAGTATCCATCTAGGTTTAGTTTTGGCGTGCGTGAAGAGTTACTGGTTACTGCAACTATACTAGACGAGAGGGTTTAAAAAAACACAGTCTAGAGATAAGAGAGACTGAGGCAGCACACAAATTGAGTGTGAGGCGTGATAGCAGATAGCCTAGCCCCATGCTTGCTAGCGTGACGGTATTGTGAGCGGAAAAAGTCTACATCATCTTCTGAGGTTTGAAGAGGTGTCTACTTAACCCCCAAAATATAAAACCAGGTATTGAACGCATTAAAGTTTGCAAAACCAGTCAGCTAACCCCGTGGGTGGTTTTGCTAGGTGGTTTTGTATATGTGGCACTCCTAGCTGGCTGCCTTTGCTGACGTGGTGTCCAGGCTATCAGCTCGCACTACTGCTGCTCCACGCACACCGCCGCTGACCGCGCGCACGCGCTGCTATGATTCTTGGCTTCCCAACTCCTCTCCCTCCATCGCCTGCGATTCCTCTGTGAAGGCCAGATATGGGACGAGAAGAAGCACCTCTAAATAATGGATGGCCTCAGAGCCGACAACAATGACTTCAGTGGCGGTGACGATAAAGCCAGGATGGAGCTGCAAGGTGGACAAGTTGCGCTGGGGCAGGGCGTGGCTGGTAGAGCTACGTAGGGGCAGGGACGAGGGATCCTGTCGGCGCTGGAGCAGGTAGGTGGGGAAGATGTGGAGCGCGAGCTATGGCCATGGTGGATCTGAGGAACTCCAGGAGCACAAACGCGAACGGGTCAGTCCTCGGAGGTGATGTCAAGGAACGACGACAGGTAGCGACCACGGAGTAGCGGGAGGCCCGGGAGCCGCACCTCAGTGCGGGTCCTCGGATGTCGTGGCGGCTGCTAGGACCGACGATGATCGTCGAGCCCTGGATCAACTCCAGTGGCCTCATGAAGTAACTGCGACACAACTAAAAACTTACAACGGGATTATAGAAAACTTTACATGACTCAAAGTAAAACTTCTAACAGCGGCCACGAATTTGGGTCCAGCGGGGACTGACCGAAGGCTACGAATTTCCAAAATTCGTTGACGATAGGGCGCAGCTGGCTCTCGCTGTGGCCTATGGGTTTGTTAGCTAGGCAACTTCCATAGGTACCCACCGGTGCAAGGAATTGAATTAGGAGGCTTCGACTTGGCTGAATTTGATAGGCGAAGGGAGCTCTATTTTTGGAGTCAAGGTGTGGCGCTGCGAGGAGGCGGCAGGCTCTCGCCTGCAACAACATTTACCTTGGACGAAACTCATCGAAGCTAGGCCTAGGATGTAGAGAGGCTCAAGATGAAGCTACGGTTGCGACAAATTTGGGGATGGTGCAGTGGAGCTCACGAATTTTGGCCGTTGGCGGCTGCTGCTCTCCATGGAAGTGACGAACAGAGAGAGCAGGCAGGATGAGTGAGCGAGAGATGGAGAGCTTGAGAGATCTTCGGGATTCCAATTCGAGTGGCATGCCGAGCCCGGGTTTAAAACCAGCGCACGACACGGTCGGGTCCATTAGCGCGCAACAGGCGGCGGCGGCGTCAGTCTCACGGACATGCTCAAGGTCGGGTCCGTTACTTTGAGTCATGTAAAGTTTTCTGCAATCCTGTTGAAACTTTTTAGTCGTGTCGCAGTTAGTTTGTGAGGTCGTCGAGTTGATCCAGGGCTTGGCTCGGCGATCATCGCCGATCCTAGAAGCCGCCGCGGCGTCCGGGGTCCCGCGCGCCAAGGTGTGGCTCCCAGACCTCCTGTCGCTCCGCGTCTGCTACCTGCCGCCGTTCCTCGCCGTCACCCCCACGTGGCTCCGACCACAAGCCTCTGCCCCGGTTGCGCCCAGTAGCGACTCCGCCTGCATGCCCCTCCCCCGCCGCCCTCCATGGCCGACACCCCAGCTCCGTCCGGTGCCGCCCCTCGTTCCATCCGACGAACAAGCATCTGACGAGCGGGCCCAACGGCCAGCGTGTCCAACACATCCCGTCTGGACCGCCACACAAGCAAAATCGCCTGGCAAAATCACTCTGGGAGGTTAATTGATCGATTTTGCAAACTTTAATGTATTAATACCTGGTTTTATATTTTGGGTTAAGTAGACACTCCTCCGAACTTAGGCGGTGACGAAGACTTTTTCGGGTTGTGCCCAGTCCCCACCAGACCGAACGTGGTCTCGGGTCTTTCCAATCCAACAGGTGTCTCCCTTCTCCAGTCAATTCCCAGCCTCGGCCTCCGCCCCCGCCCCCGCCCCCGCCCCCGCCCTCTCCTACGGCATCCGCTTCCGCTCCCGCCCGGAGGCTGCATCAAACCCTACCTCTCCGGACCTCCCGGCCGGCCGCGAGATGCGACGCCTGTCCGGCCCCTAATCCTCCTCCACGCTGCTGCCCCTCGCCCGCCCGCCGGCATGGGCCGCTACGGGCCCTTCCCTACCGCCGCCGGGGATGGCGGGGGTTGCCTGCCCCTGCCGATTGTAGCGGCTGAGGGCGCGCTGGCTGTCCTGGACGGCGCCATTGCGACCGCGGCCTTCGTGCAGGTGGGCTGATTCGATCTGATTTCACGTGTTTTCGTTCCCCTTGAAATTAATGTCGGAGCTACGTAATAGAGGAATGATGTGGATGTGTTGGATGGTGGATTGGGATAAGCAGTGGATGACTGGATGAGCACGTGGCATCTATGCCCGTTTCCTGATAATTTTGCTTGTTTCAGTAAGAGGCTTTGTTCATCTAGAGATTCCGACATGATACTTGCCCACCAGAGTTTTGCTCTGGTGTTACTGGATGTGGGAGCTTTTTTCTGTTGAAATGTGTACCATTCTGCACACATTCTGCACACACCGTACCCAGCATTACTCTATGTATCAATGCATGTATAGTGATTGCTATTTTTGACCAGTTGCCATGCACACCAACTTAAATTGTTTATTTAATATCTTCCTCTCAAATAAGTTACTGATGATCACTTTGTTTGTAACATGCAGCTAGCAAGGATTCACAGGCACAACCAGCTACAAGGATGGACTCGGCAAAAGGTATCCAAAGTTTCTGAGTGCTGGGTGTGTTTGCATCTCAGGCAATGTGTAGCCTAGCCTTGCCTAGCAAAGACATGCATTTGGTATTGGTTGAAGACTAGCTAGCCTACATCGGCAAGAAACGGCTTGCTCAGCCAGGCGAACCGAATTGGTTCTCCATCGTCTACAAATGAGCCGTTATATGAAAGATCGTGTGCTTTGGCATGCTGCAGCTCTAAGCAACCAAACAAGAATCCTTGCTTTTGGAGGCTTTTTCCAATATGAGCTAGTTTGACCTGGCCTAGCTAGGCAAGACATGCCAATGCAGAGCTTGAACAACATCATAAGGCGGGCCATCAATGAATTAGGGGGCCACTAATGATGCATGAATCTTAGATTATTGTATCTTCAATAAGAAAATTTAAGAACCTATGGGTGGCCATGGCCCAAGTTAGTCTTATCTATCCTTCGCCCCTGCACCAATGATCTAAACATACCCATTGTTTCCCTATCTGCCCATCTTTCTGGTATGTTGTTTTAGGCTGCAGTTGTACCGAATAATGTCTCTATCAACACAGATAGGTTCTTATTTGTCCCTTGAACTTCGAATGTGGCTTAGGTAAATCATTTGATGTTATTAACTTTGAAATCAAATTTCCATTAGCCTCTTTTATCCCATAGCAAGAGGTTTAGTTTCATCTAAGTCCAACTGTTCTCTGCATTATGGAGACTAAAGTTTGGAAATGTTAACCAAAAGGTATTTTAGGTATAGTAACGCTGACCTATAAGCATGTCACAGTTAAAGCATAATGATGTGAATATCACATTATCGCTTTATGCTATCATCTGACAGTAACATTGTATAGTTCAAGTCTGCTTTGAAATCCACAACCAAAAAGTTTCTTGCAGTATGGCATATTTACATCAATACTTGGGTCGTAGTTAAATTATTATAAATCATGCTAAATCAGTTCTTGGCATTTGTTTCCCTTTGACCTATGAGTTCGGCTGCCATATCCTTAAATGATATATGCCTAATCTCTTGCAGATATTCCATTTAATGATTGGCCTATCAAACATAGGTGAGACACACATTAGTCTGATAAACTCTTTTGTTTCTCTCATCTTTTGTACCTAAGGTTTCTTTATTGTTTGCCTTTGTTAGTACACTGGGAATTTCTGCGTACTCATATTTAGTGATTGTCTTTCTTTGGTTAATTACTATTCAAGTTTTGGTTAATGCCGTTCAATTACTAGGCTAGGCTAACAAGTTACAATAGAAGTACCCTTTTTTTTAAATGGAATGTAACTGCTACAACATTCAGGAAATATGTGCATAAGAACATAGCTATGTAGAACCTAGTATGGAATGTATGCTAATTTCCACTTTTTTTTTTTTGCCTTTCTCATGTATCTTGCAGCTTTTTTATATGTTTCTTTAAGTAGGTGTGGTACATGCAAAATAACCTGATTGTCGATGACTCTCAATCAACATTGAATTGTATTTTAACTGACTTTTAACTTCTTAGACAAACACAGTTTATTTTAGACATCCTACTACTTGCAGTCACTGAGTGTCCTTGAGTAGAGTTGTCACAGTTTCTAGTTCCCACAGAGCGTTTTCAGTAACAAATTTTCAATATGAAGTACCCATAGTAGATCTAGAAATGAAGCAGAACAAATACAAACACTTCCCCCCTTTTTATCTTATGCCAGTGTTCCTTGCATATTTTCATGTATACCATCACCACTACTAACTCAAGTAATTTTGTTTTTTCCTGTGATAGTGTTCCTAGTGTATTTCGTGTCTACCATCATTGCTACTTGTCAGAGATGGATTTGCTGGGTACATGGATGTGGATTTGTTCTCATGGGTATGTTGTCCAGAGAGTATGGATTTACATTTACTATAGCTCTTTCATTGTTCTCTTCTGTTACAAGTCATTTTCTTGTCCATTATTCCCTGACCATGTCTAAGAATTATCCTTTCTCATTATTGTGCAGCTAGTCCACAGATATTGCTTCTTGCTTCTTTCCTGTTGCTACTGTCATTCTGGTAATTTGCTGAACATTTATTTTAGTATCTAGTATGCATGATTAATTGATATGCGTGTAGCTTTGTTAAGATTTAAGGTGCAAATCATAAAGATGACCTTTGGGGTCCCAGTGCATGCGTAATTGTGCTCTATGTTTGATGTGTCTCTTCGAAAGGTGGAGGCGTAGGACATAAACAAAGAAAAAATGCTCATGATCAGTCGAAAGAGCTAGACTGTTGTAATATGTACCACTTTAATCGTCGATTCCCTGTTCCCTCCTAGTTGCCCCTGTCTAGTCAATATCTTTTATTGCTGAAGCTTACCCTATGTGCTTTCCAGCTGAACCATCTGAAAGAAAAACAAAACAAAACAGTGTACCTCCAAGGTGTGCTGCGTTCGTCCTGGACACCTAGGCGACACCTTTGAAACAGAGGCTGCTATGCTTGTAATATAGCTCAGAGCCTCAGACCCTTTTAGGTTTTCCTTGCTTTCTCTCAATGGTCAAAACTTTGCTATGATGGGTTGGTTATCAATTTTGGGGTTTTCTCTTGAGTCGTAAATGCCTTTTTATTTAGCTAATTAGCTTTATATTTCTCAAAATCATGATCTTACAGGGTTGACCTGTGTCATCAGACAAATGATGAAGACGAAGAAGATGGAAGGAGTCAGAGTCACCATGAAGCTTTACTAGACAGAACTAAAGTGAAATCCTGGCATTCCGTCCTGTTAATATCTGTCAGAGGTGTTGCCCAGGAATACAGCTTGGAAAGCAGGCAAAAATTTGTGATTTTGGCAAGTTCCCCCCCATCATTATGAGTTACTGATTGCATAATCATGGTCTTCTCAGATCTACCTTTTACTTGGTTCTCTACTTATTTATGCATTACGCCTTAGTTTCATGGAGAAAATTTTGTTGTGTCGTCTTTAATCATTTGGTGCTTCTAGATTTACCAAAGCTAATTCTTAGCTATACATTTTTCCCTGCAGGTGCTTGTACTGTCATTTGTTGTTATGTTCGCCTTTGCAATCCTCATATGGGTTGGCAGAGGAGAAAATCCTATTGATTCTTCTCTACTGAAAAGGGTACAAAGAATTTAACCACATCACATTGTGCTGGGTTTATATCAGATATCTTTAGTCAACGTTCATATTGTTGTACTGCATAGAAGAAAAAAAAGCTATGTATCTAAAGAGCCAAAACGTCTTGTAATTTGGAACGGAGGGGGGTATTTCTTGTTCTATTGCCTATCTGCCCATGCATTCGCACACCTCTGTTCATGTTGCGTCTTGATTTTCTGCTTTTTAGTCAACTCAAGAATTGTTAGTGTATGCATCTCAGAAGAATTTTGAAACTTTTCTGTATCATTACTTCATGGGCAAATATCTATTGTGGAGCCCAAACTGCACCTTTATGCTGTTGTCTGCACATTGTATCATGACATTTTCGGCCAAATTTCTTTGGACTTCTGGATGGCATTTTATTAAATTAAGAAGGCACAGAGCAAAATTTCATATTTTCTTTTCAAATTAATGCATTGATAAACCTACGCACTTCTGGGGAATGCAGGCAATAATGAGAGATTCTTCAGAATAAAACTGAGAATGCCTAAATGTTCTTTGTAATATTTATCATGCATTCATGCTATAAGCCTATAACTATGGGATCTCTATTCAACACTGTTCTCTATATTTTCTGGGAAATGAATGTTGACTTGTGTATCTTATCTTTGTCAAGTATACACACATTTTTGCTATGCACTTGTTTATAACTTTACAATTGTCACTGAATTCAAGTAATGATTTTCCATTAACTTTTTTGTTTGCAAATTTATTGCTTTACAGATGTCAACCAACATTTTATTTTGCAGGTTTATTTGGATGTATTTTCAGTAGTAGTTATTGTTCTTGGTGGTGCTCTGGCATGTTACGGTAAGCATTCAATATTGTTGATGTGTATGGTATGCCATTATTATCATATTATGTCCTATATGTTAGTCGGGAATTTTAAATATTATACACCTTCTAATTGTATGCACTCCCTTGTTGTGAACGGAAGTTGCATTCCACTTATTCATCTGTGTTAGCCTAGTAGATTTAAGTTTTACTCTAGTTGCAAATGCTTGTTTGTTTCTATCTTATTCCTTTGGCAAAATTACGAAATTATCTGCCATTCATCCACCACTAGCCACAGTTGCATTGCACTCATGCACATCATTAATTTGAGAGTGAAGCTTCAGTATTATAACTTTTATTTTGCTCAGATTTTCTTTTTGGTCCTACGGTCATGTAGGTGCAGTGTTATTCTCGAAGATGAGCAAAGTTCGTTCTGAAACTGTGTCCACTGAGAAGTGGAAGGTATATCTGGCCCAGAACCATTCTTATTGTGGCTCGCATTTTGTACTTTTGAATTTTGATAAAAATACAGCATTTTGTTCTGGGTCTCATTTTTTACATATGAGTATTGTTTAAAAATGTTTAAACTTAGAATTTTCTTGTGAAAGTTTGAACCTAGATTTCAATCAGTCTTTCGTGAATAGTTATAACTTAAAAAGCATGCATTGCTGAAGGAATTCTATTCTGTATGATCTCTGCAACGGGGAAAGCATTATGCCGATTGATTTCCCTTGAAGAAAAAAACATATATGTGTTGAAGCGTCTTTGCTATTTATTGGCAGGAGCTCATGAAAAACGTACAGATATAATATTATGAAAACATGAATGCTCATGCTACTCTATTCAAATTGACAATCCTTTTGTACAGGTTGCCAGTTTAGCTGCTGTCTCACTGATTTGTTTCTCGTCTTCTGCTATACTTGCACTTGTGACCAATGTTCCAGTAAGTTCATTTTTTACAATATAGTCAATGTAAATCCATGAGTTCTTAGTCCATTTTTAAGTGACTTACAATTTTCCATATTTTTTGTTGCAGGTGCTTTTGTATTGGCTACTCGACCCGATGTGGACATCATCAACAATGCTGTTATTTTGTTTATATATTACTTCATAGGTCTCTTTATTTTCCTTTATGCCTAGAAATAGCACACCTGTTGTCTCATCTACATTCTTTTACTAATGCAATTTGTGTTTCCATTGCCATTTATACTCAAAAGTGGGTGTTTTTGGTATTAAGCGTTGTTTTCTATGCATTTTGCCATCAGGCATATGTGCATATGCTTCTAGTCCAGATGGTGTGTGCCTTTTTTCCTTGCATCCATATTCCCAGTCCCACCTGCAAGCATTCATGTGATTTGGTGTTGGCACTAGTTTTCTGTAAGGACATTACAATTCACTTTCCTTTGTGTGTCTGGGTTTATGTGAATATCTGTCCATGTCTTAGCAGCTTATTGCCAGGCTGTAGTTTTACGAAGCAAATGACATGCTGCTTGGTCTGTAGGTGCAAATTATTGTTGTGAATAGATCTAGAAAATTTGTACTCGGTGCACTTGCGCGGCATGTCGAAGTGCAATGAAGAATGCTTTTAAATGAAGAGTAGAAAGTAGAAACCATGGTGTATGTTAGCTTGTTTACCTGCTTATTTCTCACAGATGGGTTTAACACAAGTGCACATTAAAGATCTAGACTAGACTACCTCTTGAGTTTTCTCTGTTCTAATTGTGCTGATTTACTGGATCATTGGTGTATATTGATTGTAGGCTCATCAGTGCCATCAGGATTTGTTCTATGGATCATGAGAGAGATGCCTCATCGGCAGGTACTTGAAATTCCCACAGAATCGAGGGTGGTTACTTTGTTCAGGGAAAGACCATCAACTACGCAGGATCCACAGTGGAGGACAGCTGTCACATCCTCAAACAAGGTACTCCAGCTCAAGTGAACTTATCAATTCTAGGGTTGAATATGCTCCTCAAGCACTGATGGCACTGCATCAGGATCTGCTAGATATATAAAAATCTCTCTATGTAGGCCCTCAAGTCAAGCCCAATTTAACCTGAAGACAAACCATCTACAGTGATACTTTTTATTCTGCTTGTGTGCTGGGACTTACCAAACGTCAGGGTCGCACTGGCATCTGCTGGCATTGTGATAACTGTTGGGTAAAAGATGAATCTGTAATTCCTACTTGAAGGCAACATTGGATAGGTGACGGAATTAGTTGTGGCTGTACCATACTTCTAAGCTCTCGGCCAAAGGGTGCACGTTATGAGCTGATGCATTAGAACTGAGGTTGGCGTAATGTTTGAAGAATTAACAAATGTAAATATCTTTGGCAGTTAGTGTCCCCTTTTAGATTTACCATACTCTTCCCTTTCGTTACATGTACCTTGTTTTATTTAGTGCTTCATCTAATTTACCATAGAAGGGCCATGTGTTCAACAGACCTTAATTACCTGCAGACACACTGAGTCACTGAGAAATTGTAACATAATCCTTTTTTATATAATGAAAACTGTAACATACTCTGACTAGCTGTAAAATGGGCGAATCCTGCTGCTTTGTGTTATGTATTTTTACTTCCTCCACTCCTCAGCAGTCAGAAGAGACCCCCTTCATATATGAAAATACGTAGGTCAGTATTGTTAGTTTGTTACCCCCTTCACATTGAGAATACGTAGATCAGTATTGTTACATACGATGAGAAGCTATTTAGCAGTTCATATTTGGACCATCCATTTCAAATTATAAGGTGTTTTGGCTCTTTTAGATTCATGTCTTTTCCTGTACACTTAGATATATACTGTGTCTAGACGTATAGTAAAAAAAAATGTATCTAAAGAGCAAAAACGTATTATAGTTTTGAATATAGGGAGTACGGAAATTATTTAGGACTCCCTTTGAACCCGCCGCGTGACTTGATGTTCACAGCGTCTCTTGCTGTCCTACGGCATTCAACGTCCCGCGACTTGCAGTCCCGCGACATTGACTCGGTGTCGTGTGGCGTCACTCGGCGCAGTGGTGCTCTGCAGCTGGTCGTAGCTCTTGGTGTCCTGCCGTGGTCCACGCGACGCTTGGTGTTCCCACAGGGCCTGTAGCACTAATTTAGAAGTACTTCGTAGCGAATAGTGTTTTTCTCTCACAGCAAATCAATATAAGCATCAGCATAAGCCAAATTACAATATTGCTATGTTGTGGTGTCACTCGGTGCCTCTTGACAATCACTTGGGCACATGCCGCTCTCAACATCCCGTGTTGGTGCTCTCTAGCTCACTATGGCACTCGAGTGCCCTGCCGTGGTCTATGCCAACACACGATGTTCCCACAACGTCCCTGGGTATACTCTAGTGTCAGTGCATCTTGACAATCACTTGCCACATCGTAGCTGTTGACATCCTGCGGTGGTGCTCCATAGCTTGCCATAGCACTCGGCATCCTGTCGTGGTCTATGGCGACACTTCCCTCGCTGTACTATGGTGTCACTCAGTGTCTCTCGACAATCACTAGGGCACATTGCCATTGACAATGTCACCAAGCATCTCATTATATTAGATAAATCACTTCCATAACTATTTTGTGTATACACACACATACACATAGGAGTAGAAATGATTTTTCATGTATATAATTCTGACTTTCTACTAAGTTGGCATCGCCTTAGCAGTTAAGGTGGCTACACCTAACAGGTGCACTCTGGTGCTTTGTTGCTTTACCCTCTACGATTTTTAAGTACCCCATGACATATGTTCTAAGCGAGAAGCTTTGTTCACGACGACGGCTTACACCAAAACTCTGCGGGCTAGCCCCTAGGTTTCAAGACTATGGTCTAGTCGACAACGTATGCCACACAATGAACAACTCACAACGGAAAAAAGATCATCAATAAGAGAAAACAATAAACTTAAAATATGCTTTACCTATTTTGTGACACGTGTTTTGCGTAATAAGTTTTGCTCGTGACAATGGGTTATGCTATGAACCCAACGCTATACAGGTCATAGCCTAATGTTAGCTCCTTAGGCATGGGGTTGTGGTCTAGTAGGCAAAGTGCATAACAATCTCACAAAGGGAAATATGCCTTTGTATATTTTATCTTATTCAGAATACCGCATAAGTGCCCACTAATCTTTTTTGTCCTCACATTTTATCCTATACTACTTCGATAACTATAGTCGGTCACGACATCGCCGCCATCGTCACCGGCTAGACCACTCAAGCATGTCGCCACCGGCAACGACACCAACCACGACCACTCGGGCACACCGTTGTTAGGTTCACCCGAGTCGGTCATTTCAATGCCAGCAATGTCGTCAGCCATAACCACTTGGGCATTGACGCCGCTGGTCTCATCCGATGAGCCAGTCACACCACCACTGACAATGTCGGCGACCATGACCACTCGGGCACACTGTCGTAGGGTGCACCTAGGTCTAGCATGCCACCGGCGACAATGTCACAAGATTGACTGTTCAAGTATGCCACTGTTCAAGCATGCTATGATTGGTCTGAAGGCTAGGCCTGTGACCCTAATCAGCACGGCCTAGTGTCTATGGGCCGGGCTTTCTCCGGCCTGGCACCGATTGACCAACTATACATCTAAGGGCATGTTTGGATCCACTCTTCTAAAATTTAGACCTCTAAACTTTAGAGCTAAAGTCTTCAAATAGGTGGTTTAAATTTAGCTCTAAAGTTTGACCCACCTCACAAAAACTGAGAAGTGCTCTAAAAATTTTTAGAGGAAGGGATGCAAATAGACCTAACAGAGAGAGGGCGACGAAATGGACCCTGTATTTCTCGATCCCATGCTCGCACTCGCGTGACCCCCTATTTTCTCATCTCAAAGTGTGAACCACGTCTTCCCCTTTGCATGCACCTATGCAAGTATTGTAAGTTTGTAACCACCAAACACAACCATTTACTCTTCCACGTGGCCTCCTATAGCTCACATAAACATCTACTATTTCCTCGTCTTAATAGTATTATTATACATAATCCATAATTCTAGATCTCCAACGTTCCATATAACCGCCGGTCTATGCAACCACCCTCCCCCTGTCCCTGTCTCCCTCGCGGCACTGCAGCAAGCCATGGGCGTGAGCACCACTGACCTGTCCGCGCCATCCCACTCCGTCAATCTGCCCGGCTGCGTGGCCTCCTCCTCGTCCCCTTCCTCCGTTGTTGCCCCGTGGCCGCGTTCAGGCAAGCACCGCGGCGCGGCCGCCGTGGTCCGCCGCGCCCAGCTCGTCCTATCGCGCGACGTCGGGTGGTGCGGGCAACGCGCGTGGCGGAAGCTGCTCAGGCGGCTGGCGCAGGAGACCAAGTGCATCTGCAGCTCCCCGACGGCGGCCACGGGCAGGCCCATCACGTTCGGCTACGACGCCGCCAGCTACGCCAAGAACTTCGACGACGGGCGCAGCCCCGCGCGCGCTGCCCCCAATGCGGCGGATAAGCCGAGCGGCAATTGACCCGATCGACGTTCTTCTCTCCCCCTCGTCGATCCCCTTCCGATCTTCTTTTTTTGTTTCTCTTTAATTGTTTTTCTCCTTGCTTTTATTTCCTTCTCTTTCTAGCGCCTCCCTGCTGATGGTGATATTGGTGTTGTAATGGCCTCATCAATACCCCACACATATTTAGTAATTTGTACATAGCTTTCGAGATAACACGAGTGGAGTTTTGCCAAATGCACATAGGGCAATGTACCATCCCTGAATGACTGAATCTCATCTCTTGCAGTGCAGCATTGGTAAGAAATTTCAATCAGAATTCAGGTATTGCAGGGATCGGAGCCATTTTCTGCCCAATCTTTCAAATGTCCTTGATTTCTGTATTCAAGATTACGGCAGAGAAACAATTACGCAGGCACTATACTCGAGGATAGTGGTCTGTTAACTCATCTGGATATTTGAGATATTTGATTGTTTGATTGATCGGTTGGCAGTTAATCGTCAGGCTAACTTGCCAAAGAAAGATCTTTTTAAAGAAAAGGAAACGACCAATGGGTGGTGCAGATCAAACTACTCATGGAAGGACCATGCAATACAGGACAAAAGGCAAAAGTGGACAGAATTTATTGGTCTTGATCTTAGGTTGGGGCGTAGGGCCATATTAAATTTATTTTCTTTCAATGTGCCTGCCTGGTTAAGTCCTGGCAACATTTCTCAGATTCAGTGAAATGCTTCCCGGCAAATCAGGGCGTGTTGGAAGTGGAACGCGAGACTTTCTTTCTTTCTTTTTGCTTGATGAATATCGTCACAATTCATCATTCCATTGTCCACACAATTTTTTTCCTGCGATCCTTGTGTTCCTAACAGCCATGGAATGCCGATGGAAACTCTTTGTTTGTTGTCTTGTATATAAGGTTCTTGCTTGATTCGTTGTCGCTAGCTCCTCATTGGCTTTGCCCCTACACACTACACGGCGGTTGCTTCCTGCAAGTGTAAGGCCATTTGGTAATATGCAGGTTGATAGGTGCTACACAAGCTTCAGCCGCTAAAGACTGGGCTCCATACCAAAAGCGAGGCAAAGCTGAGCGATTTGAGGCCTCCCCGGTTGGGCGGCGGTTGTCCTCTCCCGCCGCAAAAGGCAGAAGCTTCCTTCTCGTCAGGGCTGGCCTCTCCGCAGTTTTTTTTTTTTTGCTTTTTTTTAAAGCTCGTCACAAATATACTTTTGGACGTATATTTTTAAAATCTGGACCCTTAGCTCGGCGCCATAGTAATTGACGCCGAGATTACATGTCACCGCGCCATAGTAATTGGCGTGGACGTAGACATGGCGGTCACATGACAGACACCTCGGCGCCGGGGTCATTGGCGCCAAGCTTGGCGCCGGGGTTATCGGCGCCGAACTTGGCGCCAAGATCTATGGCGCCGAACTCGGCGCCAAGAGGTGGTGTTTTAACCTGCCGCCCAACCTTCCTGGCCAAGGCTTCTTCCTCTTCTTTCTCCTCACTCTCAGGTTTTTTCTCTCCCCACTTCGTCCTACCTCACGAATTGACATATTGGACCTTGAAAACTTTAATTTGATCCGTAGATCTTCGAGAGCAAGGTAGTCTCCATGACTTGCTAGTTATATAGTTTATTCATGAACAATGTTGTCTACTGTTGGACTTTTCGTTGTGTTATCATGTAATGCACTTTAAGTATGGACATACTTAGGTCATGTACTGCGTTATTTAGTTTGTCGACATGTACTTATAGTATTATTATGTTGTTTAATGTGTCATAGTATTGGACTTTTCATTATGTTGTTGTTTTCATTATCTGTGGTCATAATATTCAGTTTAATATGGCGGACGTAGTGAAATGAGATCACGTACAACAAATAAAACCTAACAAAGTAGAGCATTATATAATTCAACACGCACAACACATGAAATGGTATGTGAGAACATGTACCAAACTAGGGTACAGAGGTCCTGAACTAAACCTAACATGTCTTAGATAATTGAAGCGAACAACAAGCACACGAAATGGCATGTGAGAACATGTACCAAACAATGGTACATAGTTTCTTCGACTGAAGCTAACACGCCTTAGGTAATTAAACCAAACAATAAACGCATGGATATGCCATGTGAATAAGATAGAGTCATCCTATTAGTATGGCCACATAGCAAATTGTGTTACACCTTCTCCACAGTAGCCTCCCATTGTTGTTGTTGGTGGTGGCAGGGGTGACCGAGGAGGCCCCTTATTCTTGTGATTAGGACAGGTGCAATATGGATCATTACAGAGTGTCTCCTGTGAACCTGCACCATTGTTGTTGTCGTCGTCTTCATCTTTCTTATAACCACTGCTAACTTCCCTTTGTAGATCGAAGATACGGTCCTGCAGGTAGTAGATGTACTGCTGATGTAGATAAATTGGTCGAGGATCGACCCACCTAGTGAACCCATAGTTTTCTTCAGACTCGGAAGACTACAATAAGTATGTCTTGTGAGTTGTAAGGGTATTCGAGAAACATATTTAACAAATAAAATGTAATAGCAATTACCCATGCTCGCGGGCATTTGAAGAAGCGACGACCTCCGTCAATCCTTTCTGTGAACATCTGCACTAAGCAGTCCTCATCATGCATGCATTTTGGCCAATCTTCCTTCCGGTTATCGCATCCTCTGAGAGGGCACTCTTTAGTGAAATCACTCTTACTCTCGGGGAGAAATAGATACACTGGTTCCTCAAAGAAATCAGGCCTAAGAGACCCCTCCCACACAATGGGAGTTCCCTTCGTCCCCCCCCCCCTTCCTCTCCCACTCCTAAAACCCTTTCCTCTAGATGACTCTCCAGACATTTCTACACCAACGAAACCGAATACTAGTTTAGTTTTGCTTTTGGTTAGCAATGCATCCTGGAATGCATATGTATAGGCGGAGGCAAGTTTGCTAGCCATTGTATTATGTTGTAAATGCTCCTGGAAAGACTACTCAGAATCACTAAAAAACCTACATTGAAGGACACTGGAGAGCCTAGATTCCATCACTAAAAGCCTATTCGAATTCAGACTTCAATCACTATTTCAAAGGACACTGAAAAGCCTATTCGATAGTGACATGATAAATCACTGTAAAGGCTAGATGGTATAGGTGTACTGCACAAATATACTTTAGGCAGAAAATTTTAGCATAATTTCTCCTATTTTTTGATGCAATCCGTACATAAATATGACATGAATATTTAACCTCAATACAACATATTCAAACATACAAATATATGCCACATTCATCTCAAACCATATACATGAGCATATTAATAGTCCACACAGTCTATAATTATAGTCTATAGTAGTTCATAGTCTATAATAATAGTCCATACAGTCCATAATAGTTTATTATGAAAGTCCACAAAGTCCATAATAGTACATAATAACATCTTACCATAAACCATCACTGCCTCCTAGTCTTACCCTTACCCTTGTGACCAAGAGCGTTGGTGCCTGGAGTGTAAGGGTCAGATGGATGGCGTAGTCTAGTGCCTAGAGGCTATGTAGGTTGAGTCGGGGGAGCGTCCTTTAGTTGAGATGGTCCAAGCTCCTCGTGCCTCTGGTCCACCTCCTCGTCCTCGTACGCAATGCCTATGGACCCTATAGGTGCTTGGCTTGACGAACCTAAGCCTCCTCTACCTACGGAAGGAATGTGCACGTCTTGCGTTGTGGCTGTCCTGCAACCACAACGAGCAGCCGCACGGCGTAGCCGACGTGATAGTCTTTGTTGTATAGAATCATGTTAACTAAAAGAATTTAATGTATTAATATTATACTTGAAAGAATTTTTAGAATCTTACGTCTAGGAAGCTACGCATGTCGTCGTCCCTGACTCTCAGATGAAAGCACTCAATGTCTTCAACCGAGCATTTAAGGGTGTTGTCATACAACAAAGTTCTTAGTAAGATTGTATTGGTATGCAACTGAACATAGAAAAATAAGGCAATTGACTTACCACTTTGTCCAATATTGGTCATGACTTCACCTGCCTTCCTACATGAGTAGTTTGGTCGTACGTCGTGTCTTCGTTGGAGGAGGACTCGATGTCGGCGTGGTCATCTTCTATCCATTGTAGCCTCAGCCTGCGACGTGTTGCACCTTGGTACCAAGCTTGGTAGCGCCTGTACTCATGGTTCGTGTGCGGCTCATCATTCTCGTCCACGTTGGCGTCCAACAGCTCCCACTATTCAATGTAGTAGTGGTGATGCTTCTCCCAATAAAAAATCTTCCTGTTCTTTTGACGATCCAACCTACACGTCACGCTACATAATACAAATCTGTGTAGAAAATTTCAACAAAGTTTCCTTTGTTCTTTGATGCAAACCAAACAAAAATATGACATGAATATATGCATTCCATACACGTACATTCATCTCAATCCATATACATGTGACCATATTAAAAGTGCAAGTACGTCATCATTACTTCATCTTATATAGGAACTAATGGAAATGGACTATAACAGGACAATTGAAACAACAAAATACTTATGTAAGTCAACGCCAGTCGAGAACGGAGTCGTTGGCCAAAGCTGTCTCACTCCAAATTGGCGTGCAACTCTATCTGACAGGTGGAACTCGATAGCATAGAAGCATATTAGAGGGCACCTCATCCTGTACAAGTCATAGTCGTACCCACACATGTTGCTCAACCAAAATGGAAGTGCCCTCTCTCCATCATACGGTTCCCACGACACCAACCACATGTATCCGGACTAGCCTCAGGAACCATCCCCAACTGTCATTGTTCTCCTTCTCAACCAAAGCAAATGACAAAGGAACCAACTTATTGTTCGCATCACAGGATATGGCTATAAGAAGTGTGCCCTAGTATTTGCTAATCAAGAACGTACCATCAATGGAGAAGATGGGACGACAGTGCCTAAAGGCCTCGACACACTGAGGGAAACACCAGAAAGCATGAAAGAATATCTACCTCCCATACTTTGATGCATTTGGTTTTAGGATGTACTCATAATGCATGCCTGGATTCACCGCTTTGATTGCAATTGAAAAGTACTGGCAGCTGCTCATACCTATCATCCCAATCCCAATATATCATCTTCCACGCTCGCTGCTTAGCCCTCCAAGTTTTACCATAAGTTATCACATAACCTCCATACAACACCTCAACGGTCCTGATAATTGTCCTAACCTTCATGTTGGGTTCTCTCTACAATATTCCCATCAACCGCTTGATAATGAGGGTAGATGTCGACTGCCGATACTTCATTGTGACCACATGGTCAGCACAATTGTGTGGCTCAACAACTTTTGTGATCTTCCACTTTTCGGTGACCTTTTGCTTCCTTGCACAAACCCTCCATGGGCAGCGTTCCTTGTCGCACACGACTGTATAACGGTGCTCCGCATATGAATGCAAGACCTTGTAAGGTCTCTTTTGTATCACTGTAAATGCCTACAACCACCTCTTCAATATAGCGAGGTCCTTGAATACCCTACCATTCTCAATTACTATGTTAGTACCAGCCTCAGGAACTTCTAGCAGCTCATCATCACATCCTTCTACACATGCCTGATCAGAATGAGCAAGATTATTGAACTCGTGAACTCTTGCATCACGGTGGTCGGGAAAGATACACCTCAGCATCTCAACGTCACTCTCCGTCAGCTCTCCAATAGGACGATCATCATTAGAATCAAGAGCCTTTACCATCTCATATGGCTCTGAATCATTCATAATTTCAACACTATTGGAGCCACAGAATCCATCTCCACAGTGTACTTGCGTAGCAATAGGGGCACATCCACAATGTCAGGAATGTCTCCTACAACATAAGTAGAAAAACAAAGAAAGAATGAGAAAAATGGATGTAAGGAAGGGGGTAAGCTCCCAATAATGATACGGATAAGACACTTACTCGGATGATTCTATGTTAAAGGGATCTCATGAGGAGGATCTACCACAATATCATGAGTCTGACAAGCACTCCAATTAGCTCATTGGGGGCAGATTGAGCATCGAGAACCATAGGTGCAACCTCCACATCCATATCAGGTTCTGGGACGGGGGGGGGGGGGTCAAAGTGTGCCTACTGACCCATTAGCGAGGAAAATCCATGAGGGATGGGATCAACTAACACCCGACGCACAACCACGTCCAAACTTTGGAATTGACTCTTCATAACTGATCTCACATAGTTCTCCCACTGATCTGCATACCCAATTGGGATCATCTTCCTAAGGATGTTGGGAGGGGAACCTAGGTGAAGTACACCCTCAACTGCGATGCCATCATCATTATGGCAATGTAGCTCCTCCCGAGCCCTTGCAACTAACTCACTAAATGAAGGCTTCTCATTGAATAACACAGGCATGCTTTACATGTCAACAAACTCAACATATCCATAACGATCTCTTTCTATGGTGCCTCCATGATATCTGCTCACTAGATTGTCCATCTAGTTCATACACATAACGAAGCACATTTCCTTTAGTCCGATATAAATAAAACATACTAAGTACAAGGTCTCTAGTACGTAATAACTAACTAAATAGATACTATCAATTCACTACTAACTACTAAGTACTACTAACTATCTAATTAACTATGTGACTAACTATATAAGTATTTAACTATCTTACTAACTATATAACTATGTAACTAACTATATATGTAACTATGTAAAGTATCCATCAATCAACCTATCAATCTAAATATCTTTCTACCTATCTAAATCACTACCACACTAACTAACTAATAACCATTGTTAAATAAGAACAAATTAAAAAACTAATGTACCTCGAGTGCAGGGGAGGCGCAACCGGTCGATAGGAGGCAGAGACGGCCATGGGGAAGCTATTGTGCACCCACGCATGCTCGTGGCTGGCAACCGAAGCGGCCAAGTGGGCGGGGGTAGGCGGCCATAGGAGGCCTGCAACCGGCACCCTGCTACCGGTCCATGGCCCCTGCTGCCCCTGTGGAGCGGGCAAGGGAGGGCGGCACAGCAGGGGCCGGCACGGTCGCGGTCGTCCGGGTTCGACGATGGGGAGGGCGGCGCAGTAGTCATGGGCGCGGCTCGGCGCATGGGGCGGGGATGGGCGCAGCGGGGCGCTCCCGGCCAACGTGGCTTGGCATGGCGCGTGGGGCTCCATGGCTCGGGGCGCATGTGGGGACGGGCAGCATAGGGCATGACTACCGGCGCAGAGCGACGCGGCACGCGGGCATGGGTGGAGCTGGGTGTGGCCAGACGGCGCGCGGCTGGCCATGGCACCGGTGCTCGGGGTAGGACGGCACGACGAGGAGCGGTGCCGGGGGGCGGCGCGACTAGCGACAGAGAGAGGGGTGAGAGAGAATGGGAGAGGAAGAGAGGAGAGGAAGGAAGAGAGAAAGAATACGAACCACCTGTAAGGCAGGATCGGCGCTGAGATCTTTGGCACCGAGACCCGCGCCAAGATCTATGGCGCCAAGCTCGGTGCCAAAATCTGTGGCGCCCATACTACCTGCCAGGTCACCTCCACGTTTGCGTCGACGCCTACGTGGCCCCGAAACTTAGGCGTCAAATATGCTGGCGTCGAGACGTGTTAGCTTGGCGCCAATTACCCTGGCGCCGAGCTAAAGGTCTAGATTTTGAAAGCATACCTCCAGAGACATATTTGTGACAAACTTTTAAAAAAGAGAGCAAAAAACCTGAAAATTCGGGCCTCTCCGCAGATTTCCCGTTGTTGCAGAGAGAATTTTCAGTTGCAACTACCGCTCGACACGCGCACCGAGGCTGGATCTAAAGCACTCTGCAGTCTGCGATGATCGCTACGAACTTTTGATTCACTTGACGCATGGGCCATGGTAATGTAACATCAAAATGCAATGATTACTTGATTAGTCTCTCAACTCTGAAGAGTGAAGAACTGAAGACAGTGACCAGTAGTTTTAGCTTCGCAGAGAAAGGGAACAACGGAGTACATACGAGAGTTAGTAGAGAGGGGAAAATGGCATTTATGTCCTGAGTCGAAAACAAGTCAAGCTATACCAAATACGATTAGTAAAAGCACCGCAACGCAGCAAGGTGATGCAACCCTCCCCCTCATGGAGTCATGGTTGTTGCAAGGACGAGAACGAAACGAATGTTACAAAATTAGGCATTTTTATGGTTAATTTAATCCAGAAATAAAACATCAGCAGGTTTGTGATGACATATATGTGCATGTGTATATCTCTAACAAACGCTATAGCATGCAAATATGATATACTGATCGATACAGTAAGAATGCAAAGTACTGTAATCACAGAGATAAGAGTGTACATAGCGGATGGTCCTATGCCGATGGCATCAGAGGCTCCATTCGCACTAGACATAGTGCGTTGCTTGAAGTCGTGGACCACAGTCGATGCAGAAAGATGTTCGTAGTGTAGTCCCATGAACAGTCACCAGGAAGAAGACGTCGGACGAGCAGTCGTGGAATCGCTCCCCAAAAACCTAATCGCCGCACACCCCGTGCAAGGTTCGTAGGCGGACGAGGGTTCTGGAGGCACCTGCTCTGCCGCTACTCCGTGCGTGCAGAGGTACAGGATGGGAAAAGCCAAAGGGTGGCTGAGATGTGGTCTCTCGGAAGCGAAGGAAGGGGGAGAAGACTGACGAAGGACTTTCTATTTTATGCCCAGCGGTGGGAGGGAAAGAGCCAGTGGAGGAATTCAGGAGTCAGAGACACAGAGAGACAGCAACTGGCGTAATCAAGTTGCCTCCACCATCAAGGAGAGAAACTCCCATAATTATATGGATTAAGTGGCAAAACCTGGCCACGCCCGCCCGCCCGCCTGCCTCACCACGCCCACGGCCCACGCTCGGCCCGGCCAGCGGCAGCGCGCGCGCATGTGGCACTCATTTGTCCTTTTCTTAGCTTCACAATTAAGATGGATAATTTTCAACCAAATAAGCTGAGTAAACGTTCAGTCAAAATCACATATGGTATTAAACCATACAACGCTTAATGTTATGTACCATACCGTTTTATTTGATTTATTAAATATTATACGGGTCAAGCCCATAATATATCCAACAATCTCCACCAAACTCTAGGGTTTATAACAAAGTAGTCTCAGAACCATATTTCTTTTATATACCAGTGTTTTGATTGAGACTGTTAAGTTGAACATCCATCTAGAGCAGTAGTTTCACTCAGTCACTACTGAATAATGAACTAAGCCTTGAATTGACAGTTTTGTGTGAGGTGAATGTCACTAAAGTCCTTAGCTGACACTAGACTGCAAAAGGCATCCCCTCTATTTGAAGCATATATGTCATACTCCAGTGCCTTTCATGAGTATTTAGAGATCACCTAAATCTCATAGACTGTGACCAGCAGTCTGACTCATATAGGTGTGTTCCTCAAAAAACGTTCTGTAGGACATCTTTGCTTCGCCAGTGCCAGCCCCGTAGTTCACTCCTCTTCATACGGGCTTTACTCCGCCTCAGAGTTCATCAGTGCTCACTCTAGTTTCCAGGAGTCTTGGTGCTTCATTCAGTGAGTTGACAGGGCAGCCTACTCTGCTAGAGCTACATGTCCTAGGTCCTTCCACAGTTGCACCTATTACTGGGACTATAAAGACGCTCCTTTCGTCAGTTGCATCATCAGAGCAGGCAGCGCCAGTTATAGATCCAACCCAGACCGCTTCAGCATCGCTTCCAGCTATAGAGGGCTAGACTGCTTAGAGTTTAGGATTAGATGATGATGGCACACAGCTCTAGCTCGCTCCTCGTACCTCAGCACCCGACTTGTCCGCTGCAGCTCCACCGACCGACCCTTAGGTTTTGGTGTTTGACGCTAAAGGGGGAGAGGGATCGAGTATGTTAGCCTTAGGGGGAGTCTATCTATTAGCTTATAGCTTATCTATTACATTTGGAGTTTTATGTGTGATACATTATGCATTCACGTTTACTATTATGCATTGAACTACTTAAGTGTGATCGTAATCGTGATATTAATGTGATCATGATATTTATATGATATGTGATATGTGTGCTCTCTACTTTGAATTATTTATATGTCATATCACTTGTGTTATGCTCATTTGCTTTGCTTCCGCATTTTACTCCGATGCAATCACTTGTACTCTTGCTTATTTCATATCTTTTGAGTACATCATGTTGGCTTGGGTCATATAAGCTTGCCTAACACTTTTGTTCTTATTGTCAAAAGCCTATATGAACCAAGCTTGTTAAAAAACCTCATCTCTTTCATATACTCGAGGTGGTATTGTCATCAATCACCAAAAATGGGGAGATTGAAAGCATCTAGGCCCCTAGTTGGGTTTCGGTGATTAATGACAATACATGATTACTGTGACTAACGTGTGTTTTGCAGAGATAATTAAGTTAGGTCATGATAATAGAGATCGATTGGGCTATCATGGAGGTCATGCCCCTACGATGGAAATCACTTCGGTTTTTAAAGGATGGACGACAAGGTTAAGGATGGACTAGTTCTAAGTATCGATTAGAGTTGAAGAGACACTTAGAGTAGTTTAGGACTTTGTTTTTTCTTTGGCCGTACTATTAAGGGGGGTATGGACAGGTAGCTTGACCTAGGTGAGTCTAGTGGGTTAGGTGTGGTGCACACTTGCTAAATCTAGAACTAGGTAGCTAGTAAAAAGCCCTTAGATCCATTAGAGCAAACTTCATTCACGTATGATCGAGAGTTGAAAGTGAATGGAGGGTCAAATACTGATTGGATGCTGGTTCCGGTGTGACCGGATGCTGGCATAGAGTCTGATCAGTTCATTTGATCAAGGTGAAATCGTCTAGACGCGACCGGACGCTGAGAGGTGAGTGACTGAACGCTGGGTGCCAGCATCTGGTCGACTCCAGTAAGGTTCTAGAGAGGGAAAATCATGATCGGACGCATCCAGTCAGTGTTGACCGGACGCTGTCCAGCGTCCAGTCACAACTTAAACATTGGAGATCGGGAGAACTGACCGGAGCGTCCGTTCAACATGAACGGAGCATCCGGTCATCCCGCAGAGGCACATAACGGTTCGTTTTTCAACCAAGGTTATAAATACTTCATCCATTCGTGTGAGGGGGTACTTTTGCTCATTCCAACAGCTGAGAAACACCTTTGAGAGTGCCAAGAAGAGCAAGGTCCTAGTGAGGTGATTGAGATTTGAGAATCCCAAAGAGAGCCCTCATTAGTGAAAGCAAGAGTAGCAAAGTATGCATCCACCCTTCTCATTAGGCTTTTCATTTCACCGATCATAGGTGTGTAGAGAAGTTGATGACCGGGTTTAGGATAGATGGTCGTACTATCAAGAGGGGCAAACTTGTTTGCATATCGGTCATCTAGTGCCACTCAAGTAATCTAACTTTGGATCGTTGCTAGGATCGAGTGACGCGGCAAGTTGAGTGGCTAACACCCTTGGAAATGTTTTTGTGAAAATATGCTAACACACACGCACAAAGGTGATACACATTGTGTTTAGCACTTAGGAGCAAGGGTTCGAAACTTCACCGACGAAGTGTCCAAAGGTGCCACCGGCGCCCTGTATAGAAAAGACAGGGTTTCACAGAGTGCACCAGACGCTGGTCATGTGGTGACTAGACTCTAGGGAGCAGCGCCCGATCAATTATAAAAGAAGGTGGGTACACTTGTCCTAAGACCGGACGCAGGCGATCGGACTCTGGCTGAACACTGTTCAGCGTATGGTCCTGCTGATGTGGCGGCGCACAGAGAAGCCAGTGAGTGACTAGACGCTGGGCGAGTCCGGTCGGTCGTGACCAGACGCATTCGGTCACGAATGGAACCTTACTGGAAGTGACCGAACGCTAGGCGACTGTGCGTCCGGTCCTACACTGTAGCGTGTCCGGTCACAACTTATGTGCACTGCTGACCGTTGAGATCAAGCGATTGAGGTTGAACGGAGGCGACACGTGGCGTGCATCCGTTGACCGGACGCTGGACCGGGTGCGTCCAGTCGATCTGACTGGAGCGTCTGGTCACCCCGAGCTGTGCCCAGTGAAGGGGTACAACGGCTCTATTTTCGTGGGGGCTATAAATAGAAGGTGGTCTCGACCATGACTGTAGGGGAGCACCTTGGAGGACTTTGTGTCCATGCTTGAGAGTGCTTAAGAGCCCTCCATCTCACATATGCTTGATAGTGATCATTCAATTATGTGAGTGAGTGATTCTAGTGCGATTGCATCATGAGGTTGCATCGAGTGGCACTAGGTGATCGAGTTGTAAGCCGGTGGTGCTTGTTACTCTTGGAGGTTGCCACCTCCTAGACGGCTTGGTGGTGGTCTCCATTGAAGCCCGCAAGAAGCTTGTGCGGTGCTCCGGAGAAGAGCTTTGTGAGGGGTATTGTGCTCGCCCCACGAGAGCCACGAAGAGCAACTCTAGTTGAGCGTGTCATTGAGCTACCTTCACTTTTGGGGTAGGTTCTTGCGGTGCCCGATGTGCGGGCTTGGCGGGTGATGCCAATTAGCCGCCGAACCACCAAGTGAGCGGTCGACACAACGGAGACGTAGCGTGTTGGCAAGCACGTGAACCTCGGGAGAAAATCACTGTGTCAACATTATTCTTTTCGTTGGTTTGCAATCCCCTTACACAAGCTTGTGATTACTTTTATATACATTGTGCTCGTGTAGTTGCTCTTGTAATTAGTTAGCTTGTGTAGCTCACTAGTTATCTTCTTGCTTGTGTAGCATAGAAATAGCTCCCTTACGTGGCTAATTTGGTTTGTGTAACCTTTTTAGTCACATTGCTTAGTTTGTGTAGCTAAGTTTTTGCGCTCTCTAATTTGGTATTGGTTACCTTGTTATTGAGCATTGCTAGTGAGCTTAAGAGCTTTGTGCTTTTGCTTACTAGAATTGTGTAGGAGCTCTCCGGTGTATAAAATACGGTGGCATAGGTTTGTGTGACCTTGCTCTTAAGATTGGATAGGTGAGCTCTAGCTAGCACGACACCTTTGTTGACTAATTAGGATCTTTATAAGGTGCTTGCGAACTTCGATAAAGGGGTGTAGTCTTGGCTAGACCGATTCTTTTAATTTTGTATTTGTTACGATTAGCCGTCGCAATTAAATTTAGTAACGACTATTCACCCCCTCTCTAGTCGCCATCTCGACCCTACACATGGTGGTTGTGGCGGCGTTGCCATGCCCCGTGACTCTGCTCTCTCTCCTCTCCCTGTTGTGCGGCGGGTGGCGGCGTGGCCGCGGCGGCTTCACTCGCTCACTCGTCCGGATTGGCCGGAGCACGTGGTGGTGGGGGGCGCGCAGCCGCCGGCGGGGCGCACGACCGACGGTGGGGTGCGTGACCGAGACGCCGCAACCATGGTGGAGCTGGGCGAGGTCCGTGGCGAAGTCCGTGCGGGCTCTAGCGGCGTGGTTGCGCGGGCAGCGGGGCACGGCTGGAGCCGAGGAGCTACACACGGCCGGTGGCAAGCTACGCGCGTCCAACATCGGGCTCGGGGTGGACTCGCCTCGCCGCGCGCATCCGTTGCTGCCCTCGAGGTCGGCCACGCGCTAACGCTCGCGCAGGCCACGCCTGCCGTGCCATCATCGTAGGCCTATTTTTGGATAAGATGGAGGTAGAGGAAGATGACAGGATGAGGAGGAAGACGGTGACTAGGTCACTTACGGCTTGGCCCCACCAGCTAGAGAAAGAAGGGTATTCTAGGCATCGTCACTGGTCGGGCCCGCATATCAGGGCTGTCAAACAGTGGAAACCTAACAGAAGGTGGACAGAATGGCGTAGAAGGGAAGAAAGTTTAGCGTCATGGCACTAAGGTGCGTTCAAACTTTTTAGTGGTCTATGGGTCTGGAGCATCTTTCGTAACGGCACACAGGTAAAAGGCTCTTTTCCTTTTGCTTTCTTGGGTGTGTTCTACGGAGTAATTTTTTCTCTTTCCTGGGTGTGTTTGCAGTTGTGTTGTATGCGTGTATTTACCTGTCTAGTGTTCTACCGAGTAACAGTTCGTACGAGCTTACATTCTTATAAACCCTCAAACCTTACATATAATAGGCATATATAGCTTACAGTTACAGGGTTGCACAAGTTATTTTCAGTTTGTGTACCTCCATTTTTCGGGGTTTTTTTTGGCTCTCCTGGGCGTGTTTGCATTTGTGTTTGTATTTACCAGTCCAGTGTTCTACCGAGTAACAATTTGTCCGAGCTTACATTCTTATAAACGCTCGGACCTTACATATAGGCATATATAGCTTACAGTTACAGAGTTGCACAAGTTATTTTCAGTTCATGTGCCTTCATTTTTTCATGGTGTATTAACTCAAAAAAACCGAGGAGCAAGCTAACAAATTTTCAGTTCACTGTACCAACGCTATTAAAATCTGATCACGCTACTTTAGTGGCCACATTTAAGCATGTGCAGTCGTGACAGCTAGAAGCCTAGAACCAAATCTGACAGTGAATGTGCCTATGCTAGAACCAACATTTGAGTTGAAAATAATGTTGCCTCGGCGGCACGTTTGGATTCCACGCCGGTGCTCACTTTGCCTGGTTGAGCAAAGTTCACGGTGTTTGGTTCCTTTACTTGCTGCCTTGTTATCCATTGCTTTCAATATTTCTCTGCCTCGGCTGGCGAGGTTAGCTTTATCGAGCGAGGCCAGCAACACGGTGAGACATCCAAGCACAAGTTTGCCGAACTGTTCATACATTATCCCTTTAACCAAATTATTTGACTGTTTTCGGGCACCACTGGAGTAATACAACATTCTCAGTTGGTTACACACAATTATTAGAAAGAGTATTTCTAATGACCGATGCAACGGCTTAAGCCGTGTCTAGGACTTGGCAGGAGATGGCATTGTTGTTGTTGTGTAGATGGATTTCAGCTGCCTGCTTATGAGCTTGCTGTCATAGAGAGCCAGCTGCAGCTCCATGCCATCTGACCACCATTGCTGTAGCCCATGCGCCTCAAGGAACTTCTGCGGGCCTTTTGATGTCACAAAGAGCTTTGCGACCACATCACCAGCAATCTCACTTGCCTTGCGTTGTTGTTGCTGTTCATCAGAAGCACCATCTGTTGTTGTGGACGAGCAAGAGGGAGCGTTGTAGTGGCAGCAGATGTAATCACTGTTGTTGACATACAAATGTGGCACCCATTTCTTCTCGGTGCGCAATCTCTTCTTGTCACTTGCCTCTGCCTTAGCAGTCTCAAGTGGTGGTGTTGTTTCTTCCTTCAATGGCAGACTTCCTTTGACTTTCTTCCACAGGTAGCTGGCCTTCTCACTCATGCTCCTTACACCCATGGCCAGTGAAACAGAAGGTGGATTGAAAAGATGACACTCCACAAAAACTCCTTGTTTGGCAAGCTCTTTGCAGACTTGAAGTGCAAAGCCAGCTCCCAAGGAGTGCCCAGCAACACAAACATTGGCGCTGCCAAACTTCTCAACTGCTGATTTTAGTGCTGCTAAAGCACCAACAAATCTCACTGAACCTTTGAGGCTCTCCCATACCAAGAAACGAAGGTCATCCTGCAGGTCTCTCTTCATAGTTGGCTTCTGCAGGAGGGTTCCTCTGAGAGCTAACACAGCCCTTGGGGCCCCGCTTGGTCTTATGAGGATAAAGTCAGATAAGGCAGAAGAACGATCCCACTCCAGCATGGCGCCATAGATGGAACCATCTCTCTCATCCACCAATGTCTGTGTGACCTTGTACTTGAAGGGTTTCCACCATTTTGGAGCGAGGCCATCCTCTTGGCCTTTCTGGTCCTGCCTGTCCAGTTCAAGCAGGTAGACTGCTTGAATGAAGCAGGCCATTACCATCCTTTTGTAATTTGGATCCTTCCTGCAAATCAATTACAGCAAGAAAGAATGTTTAGGGGGGGAAAGGGTGCATCATGGCCTATGGGATACAAATCATACAATGGCATAAAGTCTAGTACAGATTTCAAATGGATTCTTTGGCATTGACATAAGGCTTGCCAGAAGCTGCCTTCCCCATACCAAGATTTTATTTTTGATTAATATTTTAAAATAACTCTCGTCAACTAAATTTTCAAAAACAACCCATTTGGCCACTGAGGCCTATTGCATGGACAAAAAGGTTTGCCATGGAAACCATAGCTGGAATTGCTATGGAAACCATATCTGGAATTGCGCATAGAATTAATGGTGAAGTAAGAGCAGAAAGAATTCTGTAAATTGCTATGGAAACCATAGCTGGACACAGACTGTTATACAATAAAAGCGTGTGCACAGAAAACGTGTTTTGTACCCCCATGGACCCACGCACAGAACACGTTAGTTTCAGGAAACTTGAACCATTGTTCCTTGCTTTCTTGTTTTCTGATTTCCTCCAAGAAGGCTACAGCAAAACTTGAGCCACTGCTCACTGCTTTCTTGTTTTCTGTTTTCCTCCAAGAGAAGGCAGGAGCAGTGCCTTTGTTTCTTCCAATCAACCATAAGTTAACCTTGCTTGCAGGAATAGTAAACAATTCTGTTACTCCAAAAACTGCACACTAAGCACAAAATGGAAAAATTCCACAAAACTCAACTCTCGAAAAATTGTTTGCTGAACTGCAAACGGTGGCTAATCACCAGAATATTTATTGGGCCCTGTAAAAGGTGCAGCCACTTATGGGATAGTTTCTATACTTGTTATGTCATAGAAACTAGTAAAATTCACAATGGGTGGTCTACCATGCAACGGGATACTGCAAAATCACAATGTCGCTAGCTGAAAAGGTAATCGATTTTGCCGCATGCCGATTGAAGAACCTTCCATTCTCATTCAACCGCGAGCAGGGAAGGGGGATCGCGCAATCGGCGCCAGCATTCGTTTATCCCCTCCCGATCAAAAACCAAGGGAATGCCCGAAAAACAAGGTGCCAGCTGCAAGACCAAGCGACGGCCCCTGATCCAACTGAAACCTAGAAGCCCGCAGCTTGAACGAAACCACATATATACAAATAACCCGCCACCCGGATCTGGCCATCCAATCTTCATTCAGGAATGAAAAAAAAGTAGGAGTACATGATTTCAAAGACACGGAAAGCGCGATCGCTTACCAGCTCGATCTGATTATCTCCTTCCAGTTGGGCGGCGGCAGGTTGCGCGGCCCGGATACGTGGAAATCGTAGGGGTGACCCTCCGCCTCCGCGTCCGCCGCGGCCACCACCACGGCGCCTCCGCCGCACCCTCCTCCTTCCACCTCCACCACCACCTCCTCGTCCTCCTCAACCGCCTTCACCTCCTCCGCCGCCGGAGCTGGAGCCGGGGGCAAGTCGATCGGCATCGCCACGGCGCAGGCCATACGCCCCCGCCCAAGCCCCTGCCCGGGCTCGTGCTCGCGGCGCGGGGTGGGGATGGCGATGGCGAGATGGAGAGCGCGTGCGCGAAGGGGGATCGGCAACGGTCGAACCGGCGTGGGGGCGAGGAATGTAGAGTGCGCGAGCGCGTGGATTCTCGGGTGCCAGGTGGGAGAGCGCGGCGGTGGGGTATTTGGGATCTGAGGAAGGGGACAGCGGCACAGCGCCCCAACGGTCATGTTTGGAAGGGGGAGCGGCAACTGGGGGGATTCATTACGGCAGGGTCAGAGGTTGTGTGGCTTTAGCGTGTTGCCAATGAGTATGCCTTCCTTGTTGGAAGGTGGCCCTTCTCCCTTTCCGTTCTCATTTCCGGCCGTGGTTTAAGAATTTTTCTTTTTTCATTGAAAAATAGTTCTTCATCCATTTTAAATTACCAGACATTTTGATTTTTCTAGATATATACTATGTCTAGATACTTATAAGACGTTTTGACTTTTCTAGATACAATGTTTATACTACGTATCTAGACATAATGTATATCTAAAAAAGTCAAACCATCTTATAATTTAGAATGAACGGAGTAGTACAGTGTACAAAGCTAGACTGAGCTTGGGTTGTTATATATATTTTCATCATTCCAAGTTATAAGATATTATTCAGAAAAATTAAAATATCTTATAATTTGAGACAGAGGAAACTCAATAAAAGTTCTATGGTTGTTGATTACCTTTTTCTTCCTACCATGGTCCGGGAATTTTTCATTTTTGATTGAAAAATAGTACCGACCCAAATTAAGCCGGGTTATTATATAATTAGTAAAGGTTGTTTGGTTGTCCATTACAATTTTCCATGCTTAAGACTTAAGAACATCTCCAAGAATTTTTCTTAAAGTCACTCTCTAAATCATCATTTGGAGAGACATTTAAATAAATATAACTCTACATCTTTCAACTCTCCAATGGTTTCTCTATATTTTGTTCGTACTCTAGAAAACTGGTCTCACTCTTCATCTTTGACTAGCTAAAAATCTGGAAGAGAGAATGACTATATTTGAAGATCTAGTTAAATAAACTATTAGAGGATATTTTTTTCACCATAATATCTATTTCTATCAATTAAGAAAGATATGAAAAGGCTCTTAGAGTTGTTCTAAGTTCATCTTCTGGAGTCTTTCTTAAACTCACTCTATAAATAATCATTTGGAGAGCTATTTGAACATCGCTCTCTCTATATCTTTCCATCATCCAACTGTTTATCTATACCTTATGCGCACTCTAGAGAGCTAGCCCCGCTCTCTATCTTTGGCAAGCGAGAAATCTGTAATACAAGATGACTATATTTGAAGATCTAATTAGAAAAAGTTGTTGGAGGGTATTTTTTAATCAAAGTCTCTATTCTTATCAACTAGAAAAAATATAAAGAGGCTGTTGGAATTTCTCTAAAGTAAAACCACACCTGTGGCTAGCCACATTCTATAGTAAAAATAGAGTGTTTGGTTGGTAATTAACGTGAGGCAAAATCAGTGTGGCTGCAACTTGGATTGCTCCGCCACAAAAATTTGGCAAAAACCTGTGGTAGCTGTTTGGATTGTTGTCATATGTTGGGAAAAACTTACAAGCACAAGATAAACTGGAGATTTCATGAAACAATACCGTTCTAGGGAAATGAAGTCTTACCAAATAGAAGGAATATATGGGTTTGGTGAAACATTAACATTCTAGTAACACCCAGTTTAAATTACAAAATCAGCATCCAGCCAACTCCATGACCTAGCCATTCTTCATGATCACACATGTTCATCGAACACCCAACGTCATCATAAGATAAATCCCATAGGTATGCCTTCTTTCTCACAAAAACTTGAAGACCCATGCATGTAGAGTATCAGGACTTGCGTTGCATAACTAGCCACAGTTACCTTCCTTTTCTTTAGAAAGCAAATACTCGCCAACAAAAAACCTCTAGTCAGATGTCATTGGAATTTCCTCTAGTCTCTGCCATAGAGTTGCATGAGGGTTAGTAATAAGTGTGGCATTCCAGGAGCAGGATTTGCAGAAAATGCTTCCCGAAATGATTTCATCATAGTAGTGATTACATGCATTGGCAATAGAGATCGAAGTAAATTAGACGTATGATACGACTAAGTTAAGAAAATAAAGGGTTTTAAATGAGAAAGTGGTAAGAAACAAAAAAAAAACTATTAAAAAAGGTTCGGTTGGTTAGAAATAGTTTGGGTTCCCAATACAAAACTATTTAGAAAGCTATTATAATAGACTGTTGAAAAAGGATAAAATTTAAATTTGCTATTTTCTCTGTTAACTTGCTAGATCTATTAGTTTAGCCAGTAATAAATTATATTAAATTTACGAGATGACAAAAATCATAGAAACCGGGTCTAAGTTAGAAAATATGTCTACACGAGAACCAAGACATGAAGGGATATGATTGGTAGAGAATGGAGAGAGAATGTACGTGATTGGACATAAACTGTCTATTGGGACTATGATTTCTATATGTAGTGTCTATATAAATTAATAGGTATATAAACTACATAGCATTGGAAATCTCGAGATCAGCCGGCTCAGTCATTCGAAGATGCTCATAGGGGTAGGGTTTATATATATGTGTTCATAGGTGTGTGCGTGTTGTGGGTGTTGTACTGTGTAATTAAAAAAAAAAGACACGCCAGGCCTCCATTTGATCTTCTGGAAGTGAATTCCTCATCCTGTAGGCTCAGCATCGACGATTAGGCCTGGGTTAGCACACCTTGACTATTAACGACCAAGTGGCAAATCCGTAATAGGCCCCACCAGCAGCCTCATCTGGCGGACTGGTTTCGGACTTTGAGGCTGATGTTCGAGCCCGGACAGGACAGATTTGGTTTCCTTGACAATACAGATTGGTTTCGTTGCCAATATATACTCCGCATCCCCCACCCCGCAACTTTGGGGTCATTTTTACTTTTTATATCACTCACATCGGTAAATATATAAATAATCCCGCAACTTGCAACGCCCCCGGACGCCGGACCCCGGATCCATCCCACCAATCCTTCTCCCCTCGGGGTCTCCGTCTCCGACTCCACGCCGCCCCCGCGCCGCCGCCGTCACGTGGGGGCCTCGGCCGGGGAGGGCCCCGATCGCTTCTCCCACCTCACCGAGGACCTCCTCCGCAGCATCCTCAACTGCCTCCCGACCCGCTCCGCCGCCAGGCTCGCCGCCGTATCCCACCACTTCCGCAACGAGGTCTCCGGCTCCTCGAACGCGTTGAATCGCTCACCCTCCACGAGCCCCACTTCCCGGACCCTCTGCGGATCACCCCGCCGATCCTCATCCGCCCGCCTCGCCCTCGCCCCCGCACCGCGCCATCCCGCCCTCGTCTTTCCGCCCCATCATCGAAGACGCCCGCCCTGCACGGCCGTCTCCGAGCTCTCCTTCCGCCTCACCCGCCGCACGCGGTTGCCCAAGAACGTGCTCACCGTGAAATCCCTCCTCTTGCTCGCGCTCGAACACCTGCGCCGTGCCTCCGTGGTCCGACGTCAGCTGCCCCTGCCTCCGCACGCTCAGGCTCCACCGCGTCGCCATCCACCAGGATAACATCAACAAAATCCTCGCCTCCGCGTCATGCCTCGAGACGCTCGAGATGGAGTACTGCACGGGGCACGGCGCGGGCAAGGGCTGCACGGTGGAGTCGTCCTCCGTGAAGAACCTCGTGTTCAGGCCGACGCTGAAGCTGGAGGGGGCCGTGATTAGAGCGTCGGGGCTCAGGGTGCTCACGCTGTACACGCGGAGTAGGGCGAAGAGTCTGGAGCTGGCTCCTGCGCCAGAGATCAGGAAGGTGTACCTGCACATCTCCAAATCAAAGAGTATGAAGAAGTCAATGGAGTCATTCAGGGTTCGGCCGTTCCTGGATCCTGCCGTGAAGCTGGAGTGCCTCACGCTCAGAGGCCACGCCATGAAGGTGAGCTCGATCTCTTGCATCGTACGTTAACTTAACTGCTACGAGTACTTGCTTGCTGGTTTGTGTTCTGTGCAATGTTTGGTAGCCACTATCAACAAGAACCCTCTTCATGATTGTGTTTGATGGAAGCATAAATTTGGTATGTATTGCATGACATCAGGAAGAAGCAAAAGTTGGCAGTAGGCAACATTTTCGTTTGTAAAGTTTTAGGAGCATGTGCTTCTATAGCACAACCTGATGCTCAGATTAATCATAATTCATAAGAGTTCAGACCTTGAAATCACTAGACATGTGCATTAGGAAGGACGGAGCATTCAATCTTGAGCCTTAGAGTAGGATTGACATATCATAATTTCGTGGTTGCATGGAATTATCTTAGCTAGAACTGTTATAATGTAGAATCGATGCTTAAAACCCCCCCATTTAAATGCTCTGTGAGAGATCAATTGCTAGAATCACCTGAGAGATCAAGTGCTCTGAGATTGTCTTAACCTGGTTAACAATGCCAATTGCTCTGTGAGAGATCACTTTTTGGTTGCCATGTTAGACTGTTAGAAGAACATGTAATAGGGTGGCTCATGCTTTCGCAAGATCTTTGGAACTTGAGGTCAGTGCTGTTTGGATTGATGTGGTGCCAGAGTTCATCTGGTCAGTTGTTTATCATGCTCTAAATGTTTCAGTTTAATAAAAAAGCTGCCCTTTACATAAAAAATGCACAATGCTAATGACTCATGTGATTAAACAATGTCAATATGAAAAGAAAGCATTAAAACTTAAAAGAAGCAAGGGACTGCAAGACAATGGCTGGAGCATGCGATTAGTGTTTATGTGCCATCATCAACAATGGGCCTTTGAGGCAAACATTTTAGTTCGTCATTTCTTATGTTTTGTGCTTATCTGGGGTTCTGGGAAAACACAGTGAATCATAGTGTTTATATCGTGAAATTAAGTAAACATGCGAACAAATATTGTTGAAAGACTTGCTTCTAGGAAGGACAGGGCATTTAACCTTGAGCTTTAGAATACAGTTATATCTCCTAATTTCTTGGTTGCAATTTAGTATGATCTATTTATGCTAAATAGGTGCCAAAATGCATGATGCAGGTAAGCTAACATGCTTCATTGTGATTTATTGGTATGGTAAAAGTTCAAAGTTTTAAGCAATGTGGATTCTGGCACAACAAACAGTAATCTAGCATATATGTAGTTTATAGCATACAGTACTTGCGAGTATGAATTTATGTCATATGTTGGATGTCTTGATATTATTGCAGGTATTGTCATATGAATATGAGAAAAATCCTAAGTTGACGGTTATGTTTCAAGACTTGAGGATTCCATCAGTGAGCTTGAATCTCTCAAGTGAACAAGAACCTGTTTTCCTGCTGAAGCTTCTTGAGAGCTGCCCTAACCTACAAAAATTCATTCTTTCGGTACCTAACACCAGCCTTCTTATTTACATTAGAACCTTATCATCTCAAGTTTCATCTTGTGGTTTATCACTAACACACCTTCCTTCTGTACTAGGCTGCTGAAACAGACAATGGCAGTGATTTGCCCCGTTTCACTGATCACAAGGATAGGCTGGCAAGTATATCTTGCCTGACTACCAGCTTGGAGCAGTTCAAGTTTCTTGGGTTCAAGCCTCAAGAATATCAGAGGGAACTGATTGTTTATCTGCTAACCGTAGCAAAGCAACTGAAGAAGGTGGGGGTGGAATTTGACAAGCGCCAATTAGCTGCTGTGAAACAGATTATGTCAGTTAGGACATCCCCGATTGAGAGGACATCTACAAAGTACAAGAGAAACTGCTACTTGGAGTTGGAGTACTCCTGATAGAGTTAGTATATATAGCTTTAAGGGTTCGAGCCTCTGATTGGCGATATTTTTTTCCCACCACGGCAAAGCCGAATTTCATTACTGACCAACGAAATTACAAGAGTGACCAATAAATTGCTTTGGTGTTAGATCAAACTTATCATACTTTTTATTGCTTCGTGTGGCATCGTGCAATCTTTGCAACAGTTCATACATTGGAACGTCCCTCTACACAAACACTCGAAATACATTCGTGCCGCAGACTGAATTTTCCGTAATGCCGTCGAAATACATTCGTGCCGCAAACTGAATTTTCCGTAATGCCGTGGTACGAAGGAATATCGGTCTTTGCTGCCACGATACAAAAAGACTGGAATCAGTCACTAGGAGGAAGCTCTGCCATAGACCGTGTTCTCATATTTGCCGCTCCACCTGCACGTTGTCGATGTCAAATGCGCAGCTATCTAGGTAGGATCCATGAGTGATGTGGGAGACGGAGATTTGAGGCAAGTCACAGCCCACCTGTTGGAATCATCAGATGGGACCTGAAGCTCCTGCTCCGAACTGAACGGCTGGAACACACGGTCAATGTCCTCGTTCTTCACCTCCTCAAGGGTAGTGGGATTCCACTGCGGCATCATACATAGAGAAGTTAAAGAGAGAGAGAGAGCATGGCAGCGATATACATATATTATTGAGCTACAGAAAGGAAGGAGAAAGAGAGAGGAACCTTAGGGGCATTGTCTTTATCAATGCTAAGAGCTCTAATGCCCTGTCGTAAAATCAAATTGAAAATGTCAGTGGCCAAGTTCAAAACTCATTTTTAAGGCAACCGCAGTTCATTAGTACGACCTCCATACCTCATAAACATCCCCATTAACAACAGAACGCAGTATATTCATTGTAAGCCTAAATTCCTTAGTCAAACATTCAGGCAAACTCTGTTTCCGACCTTCTCTGATCTGAAAGTTTTAAATCATCAAGGAAACTAGAGCTTAACTTCTGGAACGAAAACTCATGTAGACCACTGTACTGCATAATTACATAAATATAAAATAGTAGTTTTCAATAAAGCAGGTGGTCATGGAGGAGGGGGGGGGGGGGGGGGGGGGGGGGGGGGGGGCTGCAGTAGTTTTCACATTAGACAAGCAAAAACATAGAGGTTGACAGGCTAAATTCCATTAGGTTAACAATGATGTGAGAGATTGTACCGAACTCAGGGTGATCTTCAGTGCAGTTGGAGATGATCTTCTCAGACCCTTCAGAACTGGAGCTATCCATTGGTTTCCGTCTATGCTCGCTTCTGATTCCTACAGCAGCGAAAATTAAAGTGTTTTGATTAATGATACACATACGCTGCAAAGTAGAGAATTGCCTTGTTACAAGGACAGTGGTACAGAGATGGTTTGATGCTACAACAAAGGATGAATGCATCTTAGGTGCTGGAAAAAAAATGGTAGCTCATTATACCAGGTTTTAGTTTCGTTTTATTAATATACGTCGAGTCACTTTCAAATTATACCAGGTTTTCGTTTGAAATCAGGATTGAGGTATGCAGCCCTTTTGCTGTTTTGCAGAAAAATGCCAACTTCAAGGTCAAGTGAACCATGGCATATTACAGAATGTAGAATAAACAGTAGCTAACACATCAGTTATCACCAATAGTATGAGAAACTGATGAAAATCTCACAGCATAAAGTGGGATGGCATGAGTGTTGAATCCTTACAAATGCTTTTATGATGTCCTCAACAGTCTCCGCGGAGAAGCATTTGTTGATAATTGAAAGCCTATCAAAGAAAGATTTAGATATCAATGTCAGTTTATTTTCAGTATATGCAGGATAATTATCTTATATGTGTAACAAGTTCTATCTTAAATAATCATCAAATTCAGTACTTGTTCAAAATACTATCTTCATCAGGTTGAACATCTGTTGAAAATTCTTCAATAACAGCTCGGACTGCAGACTCATCACCTGTGTCCAAATCCAGTAGACGTTTTTCAAGTTCTTCCAATTTCTGCCATAAATATCACAAGTGCTTTGATTAGTAAAACTACAGGCAACCACTATCAACAAGCAGTCTGACAGTCTCTACTCCCAAGTCTCCAGTTGCAAATGCAACCAAGTGGACACTAGTGAGAAAAACAAATAGAAGTAGAAATGCTAGCTGCTGAATGTCTTACTTCGGAACTGACAAAATGAGTTGCAAGACCAGCAGAAATCATTTCCTTCGCATTCAGTCTAGCACCAGTTAAAGCCAGATACTCGCCTGATAGCTCAAAAGAAGACAAATCGTCATGATGCATGAGATGCATCATAAATATGTCACAGAGTCCAATATTTGATTTTTTTTTATTTAAAAAAAAACAGGACTCTACATTTGATTTGCAATTGCCAGTTTTTTCATTATAACATTTCTGCAATAAAGTCATGCATACTTTTTTATGTATGAAAATTTATAAAATAATAATTACCTAAATATCCAGGCAACCGAGAATGGATGTAGGAAAAGCTACAATCTGTGTGCAATCCAACACTAGCCTCAGGAGTAGCAAAGATCTACCAAAGAGAGAAGGAGAAGATAAGTTGATCACTGTTAGAATCTCAAAAGGATTCAGAACCACATTTAGAGGCAATCAAGTGGATAACCTTTCAATATTTAAAAAACTTCGTAAAATAATGCTCATATACTGTTTACATAACAAAAGATCATATGTAGCTGCACAAGAGTACAGGTTTTATCATGAGCAATGCAATGAAGATAATACATGTACAAGAGTTAAGGTAAATTAGATTATAAATAATATAGCCTCAAAAGCGTATTGTTGGCACATACTGTTTTCTCTGTGACAACTGCAAACTTTAGTGGTGCAACCATAGCAGCACCACCACCCATGACAAGCCCATTAACAAGAGCAATCTACACGAACATAGGATAGTAGAGTTTCAGTACATTATTTTCTTCAGAAAGATGAATGGTTCTCTGGCAATCATATACCGTTGTTTTCTTGTACGTATGAATGTGGTAGCAAAGCCAATACATTCTATACACAACCTCGAGGCAGGAATCATCTGCAAAAGCAGTATTTGTAGCTCCAATCCTAAGTGACATGATTTATTGTACACAAATGCACATCATGGTAATAGAAATCAATTTAGCTAGTAAGAAATTGAAATGATTTGACGGCAATGCCATGCAATTGTTCTGCAATGTCCATACTTGATTTCCCTTCATAAAACATCTTTAGGTCCCCACCAGCAGAAAATGCACGTCCAGCTCCCTATTCAAAATCAAACATCAGTACATAGCATGATAACATTTGTCTACCCGGAACTTCTGACAACTGCTGAATGTATAAAAATAGATCAATAGCAAATCTTCTTTCACAGCAAGATGGATCACTCTCACTCACGTCAACTGAATACGTTGATGCCCTTGCCAACTTGCTGAACAAAATATTTGATGGTAACGAAATTGTTGCACATTACATTAGATTGTCAGACATTTTAAGTGACAAACTTTCTTCACTGTAGCATATTCATTGTTGCAGATGGTAAAGAACAGACAATTTTCTTGGTTCTCACAATTTTAACAGTGCACACCTAAACTGACCTTGGTCCATACCGTCCTACCTAGAGCAGTATAGCAGCTACTAGCCTACAAGTGTCCATATGATAATGCAATGGTGCTACCATATATGCTGTGGCAACAATTACTAGCGCCGAATGTTGGCAAAATACCATTTCATATTATATTTATAATCGAAGGTACGCACCTTAAAGATGACTAATTTGGCGTTCTCATCCTTCTCCCATTTCTCCAGGAACTGCGCCAGGAGGTACACCTACAAGCAGAAACCACGCGCACACAATCGAACCACAAGAAACTTCTACTTCAAGAACCAGGAAACGAGGCAAGGAGCCACACCACTCTGTCCGAGATGCCGTTGAGCTGGCGCGGGCGGTTGAGAGTGATCACCCTCGCGTCCCCGGTCTCCTGTCCGAGGACCACCTGCACCAGCAGAGCACGGGGCCATGCTCCCCTTAGGTTAGCTGATCAAGCCCAATTGGGACGCAGCGGCAGTCGAAGGCAAGAGATTTGGTGTGCAATCAATCAGCTGTATCGATCGGTGGTACCTCCTCGGGATTTGTTTGCTGCTGAGCCATGGTCGACTGAAGCTTGAGGTTCCCTCCTAGGCTCCTACGTGCGTATTGGTGTTGCGACACAAGGTGAGAAGCTGAGAAGAATTTGTTGGCGATGGAGGTGAATGGTGGCCTGGTGGACGGGGTGTGTTGGGGGTGTTTGGTGTGTGTAGTGTGGTGGTGGAGAGAGGAGGGGTAGGTAGTGTGGAAGGGTGAGCTCGCGAGTCGCGAGTCGCGAGTCGCAGATGGAGGCATGGAGCAGGTTTGCAGAAGTCGGGCGGGGGTAGGTGCCGCTTGGCCTCAGAAATCGCAGACTCGCAGGCTGGCAGTGGCAGTGCTCCTGCCCCCTTTTTTCAGAAAAAAAAGTATTTTCTTTTCTTGAGACGATAGTCTAAACTGATTTGAGTAATCCCATTTGACATCAGCATTTTAGGCCTCATTTCAAATGCAGGATTCTCCAAACATAAAAATAGAAAAACACACGATTGAAGTTACACAAAACTTGTAATTCCGCAAGAACCTATGTGCAGGAAATTTTCCACAGAGTAATATAGTCTTTAGACGAAACACAAGAAAAATTGTAGGGATCATATGAGAGGAGACAGTTAGACACAAGGCAAAGTTTCCATGAGATCCAACCTCATATTAGTTTTTCTCCAAAATTTCTATGTTTTCTTGCATCCCCTAACAATCCTAAAGAATTTTATAGGTTCAATCTTTTGTTCCATCTTCACTGTCACATTAGCAAAAGGGTCTATAGTCCAGTGGTTACAAAGAGCCCTAATAGAACCTCATGTCAGAGTGACTGTGTGAGTGCAAGACCGTTCACTTGGCTGAAAAAACAAGCCAAAGCTGATTTATTGTGAGAGAAAAACATGGTTCCGGCTGAAAAAAGAAGCCGAAAGAAGCCGGCTTTTAAGGTAATCTGAACAGGGCCTAAAACCCTAGGGGGCGATAATGACAATTCTCTGGGCCAGTGGGGGGTACGACCCCGGATACCCATGGCAGACCACATGGGTTGCGCCCCCAGAGGTGGCCCAGCCCACAAAACGAAGCCTTGCGGGGACACGACTCTGCTCGGCGCCTCCCACAAGACACCAGGAAGATATCCTGAAGATACTATGAGATCTGTTAGGATATATATGATCCCAAGATTCTTGTAATCAGTTATTACTTTTCGGTTATCTCTCAGATCTAACCGACTTGTAACCCTGCTCCCCGGACTATATAAGGCGGGCAGGGACCCCCTCCAAATTCACGTAATATCATACGATAGCTAATACAAACCAACAAACCACAGGAGTAGGGTATTACGTCATACTGACGACCTGAACCTATCTAACTCGTGTGTCTCTGTTGCCTTCTTGTTCTTGATCTCACGCTCCTCTGCCGATCAATCTACCTTCGTGGGATACCCCTCGAAGGACTGCCGATGATATTCTATCGACAGTTGGCGCGCCAGGTAGGGGTGTGCGTGTTGTTTCCTTGTCGAACAAGATGGCTTTGTCCGCAGGCTCTTCGTCCCTCCCGTAGCCCAGCCAGATCTTCACGGTCGGATCGATCTTGTGGATCATCAACGCTGACGGAGTCGGAGAGCTCCTTAAGCCGATGCAGGTCAATTCTGCTCTGATCATCCCCGCATCTGCGATTGCAGATCCGATCTCGGAGTCGATTTCGAGGTCTCCTTCAGCAACAACTCGCCGTCCGCTTCCTCGCTACCAGAGGAGACAGATCAACAACGACGATCTGATCGAATCCATCGATCGGGTCGGACTAAAGCTCGCTGATTGTCTCTCCATCGCCGAATCGGCTCTGGACACTCTGGTTCAGCGCCGACCACCCTCCGATCCAGATCTATTGAAGGCTGCTCGAGAAACTACAGGGGTTACGGCCCTACCTTTCGGGTTCACCAACGTTGCCGCCGCTTACCAACACGCCCTGAGGGGCAAATTCACCAACCAGGTGGAATGTGCCCATCTACTCGCCGACCAGGTCGCCGTCCAGCTTCCGCCAGCCGTCAACATGCTACACTTAGGCCAGTGCCCCAGGGTGCCCCTCTACACCATCTCGGAGGAAACTTCGGGCTCCAAGTCTTAGGGCTCTATGGAGACCCTCGCCGAAACCTTCTTCGAGCAGCTCCTCCTTCCACCCTTCTGGGGTGGTGCGATCTTCAACTGTCAGCGTCGATAGCCCTCCTTGGAATGGCGAAGCCGAGGAGGAGTGCATTGCTCGGGAGAACCGGAACGTCAACCGTGCATAGCGCCGAGAAAACGAGGCAGCCATTGCGAGGGTCGAGGCTGCTAGGAATAATCAGCTCGATTCATAGGGAAGACCGCTCCCGCTCCACCGCTGACCTCGACAAAGAATTTCTCCGCGTTGACAGCCACGACATCTTCAAAACTCCAAGCGCCAATCTAGCAGTAGCCGCCAATGAGCTCGCTCGTCTCCCTCAAACTCCCAAGCTCGCCAAGGTCGCCGCCATGCTTAAAGCGGCTCACTGTCAGGTTAATGAGATTCGCGAGGATCAGTGACCTTCATGCTCTACGAGCATGATTCACCGATCAGTTGCGCCAAGATCCAATCGCCGCCCTAGTCAAAGCTGTTTCACCGACCAGTCGCTACCTCTCTAAGGAGAGTCGGGGGCCATCGCGTTGAACACCATCGCCAACATGACCAGGAGGTCGAACAGGACGCTCGAGTGCACCTCAGCAACCTCCGAGATGCGCGATGGCGTATCGAGCAACATCGCTTCGGTCGCCATGAAGATGAAGTGCGTCGCCGCCAGGAGTACGAGCAGGAGTACGGCAACCCAAACTCAGCCCTCGAGCCTATCCCTGACCGCAACGCTGCAGACGACGGTGTTGACAACCCTGAGGGGCCTCTAGCTTTCACAAGGGCACTCCAAACACTTTGGTGGCCCCGTGGTTTTAAGATCACTGGGGTCGAGCCCTACGAAGGAAGGATGAACCCGACACAGTGGCTGTAGGCTTACGCCACTAATGTCCGCGTCGCCAGAGGAGACACCAGCATCATGGTGAATTATCTCCCAGTCATGCTCACGCCACCCGCCATGAGCTGGTTTACCAGCCTTGCGTTGGACTCCATCGGATCCTAGGAAGAGCTGAAGAAAGTCTTCACCGACAACTATATGGCCACGTGTACTTGACCCAGCACCAAGCATGATCTCAGCCACATCAACCAAAAGCCGTCTGAGCTCCTCCGCAGCTACATCCGATGTTTCTTCGAGATGAGGAACTCTATTCCCAACATCACGGAAGCTGAGGTCATCACCGCCTTTATCCAAGGACTCCACCATATGAGCTTCACTCCAAATTCAACCACAAGCCACCCACCGGCATCGGCGAGATGATCACTATGGCCAACCAGTACGTTGATGCCGAGGAAGCCGAGGTGCGCTTCAACGAGGATGCGGGCACTCGTCACCCATCTCACCGCTATGACGACCACCCCGACGACCGATGCCATAGCGACTGCCGCCCCGACGACCGCAGCTACCATCGCGATAGCGGCTGTGATCGGACAGGAGGACCCAGGCCTAGCCAAAATCACTGCCGTCGACCAGACCACATCGTCGCCGCCGTCAGTCAACCTCGCGCCAAGCACAACTATGATGAACAGTACCAAAAGATCCTCAATGGCCCATGCCCTCTTCATAAGAACGCCAAATACAAGATGAAGGACTGCATTGGTTTGGCTAAGTAGTTCTAGGACAAGAGGCTCGACGACGACGCCAACGATGGAGCTGGAGGTCACCGACCACCTGGGGGAAACAACGATGCCTTTCAGGACCACGACAAGATGATCGCCACCATCTTTGAGGGTCTCGCTTCCACTGAGAGCAGAAGAGAGCGGAAGCTCACCGCACGGCGGGTGCTCTCCGTCACTATAGAAGACGCCACCGCTAACCCCATCTATCGCCCATGGTCCAAGGTCCCCATCACCTTCAGTAGGGCCAACCAATGGGCTGATATTCCCAACACAGGGCATTTTCCCCTCGTCCTCGATGTAACCGTGCAGAAGGTGCTCTTTAGAAAAGTGCTCGTTGACGGTGGGAGCGCTCTAAATCTCCTCTTCGCCGGAGCCCTAGAAGAGTTGGGCCTCGGTTTGTCAGATCTCACACCTTCTGACTCCACCTTTTGGGGTGTGGTGCTAGGCAGGGCCTCCAAACCGCTTGGAGAGATTACCCTACCAGTTCAGTTCGGCATGGCAAGCAACTACCGTGTCGAACATATTAACTTCTATGTCGCCGACTTCGACACCGCCTACCACGCCATACTTGGTCGGCCAGCTCTGGCCAAGTTCATGGCCGTGTCGCACTACGCCTATCTGGTGCTGAAGATGCCTTCGCCTACTGGAGTCTTGGCCCTATGGGCTAACCTCACCATCGCCTACGCTTGTGAGACAGAGAGTCTCACTCTCATCGAAGCTACCGACCTCTCCATCCAGATGGCTAGCGTGGTCACCAAAGCCAAGACGGTGCCTGCCAAGGACATAGAGATCCCAGAGCTAGAGCCTCCCCGTGCCTCCACCAAGTCAAAGGAAGTCAAGGAGGTCGGCCTCGGCCTCGACGATCTCTCCAAGACCGTGAAGATTGGGGCTCACCTTGACCCCAAATAGGAAAGCACGCTCGTCTCCTTCCTATGTACCAACGCTGACGTGTTTGCTTAGAAACCTATAGACATGCTAGGGGTACCACGGGAGAAGATCGAGCACTCCTTGAATGCCTCGCTGACCGCTAAACCGATCAAGCAGAAACTCCACCGATTTGCTCTAGACAAGGAGGCTATTAGGGTAGAAATAAAATGGCTCTTAGCTATCGGATTCATAAAAGAAGTGTATCATCCAGATTGGTTAGCAAACCCTATTCTCGTTCGAAAAAAGAATAAATAATGGAGAATGTGTGTTGATTATACTGATCTTAACAAACACTGCCCTAAAGACCCCTTTGGCCTACCTTAGATAGACAAGGTTGTAGACTCCACCGTCGGCTGTGAACTGCTCTCCTTCCTTGACTGTTACTCCGGCTATCACCAGATTTCCCTAAAGGAATATCAGATCAAGACATCGTTCATCATGCCCTTCGGTGCTTACTGCTACACAACCATATCCTTCAGACTCAAGAACACCGGAGTAACCTATCAAAGGGCCATCCATACGTGCCTCGACCAACAGATCGGCCGCAACGTCGAAGCCTACATCGATGATGTGGTCGTCAAGACCAAGGCCGCCGACAATCTTATCGTCGACCTTGAGGAAACTTTCGCCAACTTAAACAAGTACCGATGGAAGTTGAACCCTTCAAAGTGCATCTTTGGAGTTCCATCTGGTATACTGCTAGGCTACATTGTCCGTGCTCGAGGCATCGAACCTAACCCTGACAAGGTCTCCACCATCACCAACATAAAACGACCGACATGTGTCAAGGATATACAAAAGCTTACAGGCTGCATGGCCGCCTTAAGCCACTTCATATCACGCCTCGGTGAAAAAGGCTTACCTTTCTTTAAGCTCCTCAAGGCCTTCGAGCGCTTCTCCTGGTCAGAGGAGGCAGACATAGCTTTTGAGCAACTCAAGTTGTTCTTAACAAAGCCTCCAATCATGACAGCGCCACGACCAGATGAAACTCTGTTGATCTACATCGCCGCCACTTCCCGCGTCGTCAGCACAACTATTGTCGTCAAACGTGAGGAAGCCGGGCAAGCCTACAAGGTGCAATGTCTGGTGTACTTCATAAGCGAGGTACTTAATGAGCCCAAAACTCGTTATCCTCAGGTACAAAAGCTGTTATATGCAATTCTGATTACGTCGCGCAAGCTCCGACACTACTTCAACTACTATAAGATCACCGTGGTCACTGAGTTCCCTCTGGGGGACATTCTCTGCAATAAGGAGGCCAATGACCGCATCATCAAGTGGGCCATTGAGCTCGGAACTTACACCATCAAACTTAGAAGCAGGCCTACCATCAAGTCATAGGCACTCACTGATTTCATCACTGAGTGGACAGAGATCCAAGAGCCTATCGTTGCCACTTGCCTCGAGCATTGGTTGATGTACTTCGATGGCGCCCTTAACATCAACAGTGCTGGAGTGGGCATTCTATTCATTACGCCGACCAAGGATAAGCTCTGATACGTTCTCCGGATACACTTTCTGGCATCCAACAACACCGCCGAATATGAAGCATGTCTCCATAGACTCCATGTAGCCATTGGGCTCAGCGTCAAACGCCTCATGGTGTATGGAGATTCTGCACTGGTCATTAACTAGCTTAACAAAGACTGGTCTTGCTCCAGCGAGAAGATGGACGCATATTGCGCTGAAATCAGGAAGCTTGAAGGACAATTCTACGACATTGAATACCACCATGTGGTACGCGACCAAAATCAGCTCACCGATCACTTATCCAAGTTGGGCTCTTCTCGCGCCGCGATCCCGCCGGGGGTCTTCGTTCAGGATCTCCTAGTGCCATCCATCAAAGAAGATAAGAAAGTTCCCCCCGCCGAGCAACTGGTACTTACAGTATCTTCGTCGACCGCCGATTGGAGGGAGCAATTCATTAAGTACCTCACCAGTGCTGAGGTACCTACTGACAAGACTGAAACTGAACGCCTAATTCATCGAAGCAAGCATTACGTGCTGGTGGATGGCAACTAATGAGAAAAAGTGCCAAGAAAGGGATACTGCAGAAATGCATCACCCAACAGGAGGGAGTAAAGCTACTTCTCGAAATTCACTCTGGTTCCTGCGGCAACCATGCGGCCTCAAGAACACTAGTCGGTAAGGCTTTCTGAGCTTGTTTCTATTGGCCCATAGCCGTCACTGATGCCGAAGACCTCGTCCGATATTGTGAAGGATGCCAATTCTTCGCTAAGCAAATACACGTGCCGGCGCAAGAGCTACAAACCATCCTAGCTTTTTGGCCCTTCGCATGCTGGGGACTGGACATGATCGGGCCTTTCAAACCAGCATCAGGTGGTTTCTGTTACGTATATGTCGCCATCGACAAGTTCTCCAAGTGGATTGAATATAAACCGCTCGCCTCGGCTACTGCAAAGAAAGCAGTCGAGCTCTTCGAAGATATCATCCACAGATTTGGTCTCCCGAATAGCATCATCACTGACCTCGGAACTACATTTACTGGCCATCACTTCTGGGACTTCTGTGAAGACCATTGCATCTCCGTCAGATATGTCTCCGTTGCCCATCCAAGAGCCAACGGCCAGGTCGAACGGGACGAACGGCATGATCCTTGATGCCCTCAAAAAGCGACTATATCAGAAAGAAGAAAAGCACCCGGGCAGATGGCTCAAGGAGCTTCCAGCTATAGTCTGGGGACTGCGTACTCAAGCTAGTTGCAGCACCGGGTGTGACTCCATACTTCTTGGTCTACGGCTCAGAAGCCATACTACCAGCGGACATTGCATTCCGAGCACTTAGGGTGGAAAACTATGATGAAGAGCATGTCATAGCTGTTCGGTTAGAGGACGTCGATAGGGTCGAGGAAGAACACCTAATCACCTGCGTCCGCACAGCTAAATATCTAGAAGGCTTGCGGAGGTACTACAACCAAAACGTCAAAGGTTGTTCATTTGCTGTCGACGATTTCGTTCTCCACAGAAAACAAAAAACTGAAGGGATACACAAGCTCTCTTCCCCTAGGAAGGGCCTTATGTCGTCAAAGAGGTTACCTGACCAGGGTCTTATCACCTAAGTGACTTAGAAGGAGTCGATGTTCCCAACTCGTGGCACATCGAACACCTTATACGTTTCTATCCTTGAAACGCTCTAGATATGTACTCTCCACTTTTATATTGAATAAAGTTTTGGTCTCCATAACTTATCTCCATTTTGTCTCTATTGTGGTTTAACATCCACTCGCGGTCGCCAAGCTCTATGCTACTTCATAACGAACTCCAATACGTAATCGCCATAACTACGCCGCCGACCACGTTCCTCCAAATCTCCAACGTTATCTGCTGAACCGTTTTCTCCAAAATCGCCGAAAGATTTCTCCAAGTCGCCGACACATTTTTCGCCAAAAAATGCCGAACACGTTTTCTCCAAAATCATCGAACACGTTTTCTCCAAAATCGCCGAACACGTCTCCTCTAAATCGCCAATTAATTTCGCCACGTTTTTTCTCCAAATCTCTAAGATATTTCGATGATCGGCGAGCAACATACTTTCTTTTCTGTTCTCTTCGGAGAAGACCTGGTCTCCGATCTCTCCCTACACGTGCTACGGGCTACGCGCTCTGCGTTATGGGTGGTCGGCTATGGTTCCTTGGTCACGCCTATTCATCCTACATGTCTACGGGCTCCGTGCTTGACGTTATGGACTATGGGTTAGCCAAGGTCGAGAGTTCAGCATAGAATAAATTGCTCGGACACCGTTTATATTACCTATATCTCCAAGTTATCTTGATAACCGTCGTGCAGCCCACGTCCCATTCTTTTCTCTATGGAGAAGACCTAGTTTCTGATCTCTCCCTACACATGCTACGAGCTCCGTGCCCTGCATTATGGGTGGTCGGTTGTGGTTCCTTGGTTACGCCTGTTCCTCCTACACGTGCATAGGCTCCACGCTCGACGCTATGGACTATGGGCTAGCCGAGGCCATATGGGTCAATAGTGAACCAACTGCTCAGACTCTACTTACATTACGTGGTTAAAACTATGAAGATTTTTTCGCCGAAATACAATCTAACCGCATAATATTTATCAGTATACATAAGTGTTTTTTACGCCTTCGTGCGTTCTAACTACACTATCCAGAAATTATAGATGCTATCCGCCAGGCGGATAATTGTGCCCCACCATTGTCGTCCATTTCGCCGAACATGTCTATATCACTTGCCAACTTCTTCGCTGCTTCCTCCACCTCATCCTCGAGCTGCTAGGGTCTCCTGCTTCGCTCAGTCCTTTCGGCGAACTCGCCCCCTATCGCCTTGAAGGTCAGTGGCTGGATAGTGGGATCGAACAACAGTAAGGGCGTGGGTAGCAGCGGGGTAACAACGGTGTCGCAGTTGAAGCCCTTGAAGCTCTTCCACGCCGTCTTGCACCTTTCGATGATGATGTCCGAGCACGGTGGCCTATCGTCGGGCTAAGGAGCCACTTTTGCTTCAACGCAGTTGAGCACTGGTCCGATTCTAGCAACCATGGTGTCAAACTTGTCCCTTTGGGTCCACACATCCTGCTCTAGCACATCGAATTGTGCCTGGACCCTCTGACGGTAGTCTGCAAGCATTACAAAGTTCCATCAAGCGAGAAAGTTACTTCAGCAGGTAACCCGACTAGGGAATACTCACTGTTCAGCTCCTCAGCTAGCTTGCTCGCTCGCCCTATCTCCTTCGCCTTCTCCTCTCGGAGTTGCTCGAGGGCCTGGCGTAGCTGGCCGAGCTCTACATCTTGTTCTACAAGTACATCAGTCAGCACCAAAAGTAAGCATATCCAACTATGCAGAGCACTTTTATCGATCACACGTACCTTTCTTCTGCTCAAAGACTTTCTGCATCTATTCCAAATGCTCAAAAGCATCCTTAGTTGTGTGGAGGGTAGTGGCCAGCTGCTCAGACTTGCTCCGCAGCTATTCTTTTGCAATCGCCAGCTGTTCAAATAGGACTCCCTTCTGGTGCTCCAGGTCTCGCGCGTTGGATTCAGCGAGGTCTCGCTCGCACCTGGGCCCTCTGAGTGTGTCTCTCCAAGAGGTTTATCGCCTCCTTGAGTTTTTGGTTCTCTCGGCAAGGGACACCATTCTCTTTATTAACTAATGCCGCTGCTCGGCAAGTCCAATTTATTCCCTGAAATTCACAAGGATAATAATGGTATTCAATCTCCAACGTCAAAAACGAATGCTCCGGTTTTCAGTACTAACCTCGATTTGTTTTATTACTCCGGTGAGGGCGGGATTTCAGCCTCCTTATCTCCTTGGGGTGTCCTCTTCCTCCACAACTACCACCTAGTCGCCACGCCTGTGGAGGATTCAGACGGATTGGGTTTGAGGTTTCAGCACTAACGATCTCCTCCACCTTGTCCTCTTCTTCCAGCAGTAGCGGAGAGAAACCGTCGAGGGGCTCTGTGGCTAGGACAAAGGGTCCAACCACACCCCGTGACTGCCTCTAGGGGTGCTGAAAGCATCTAGGCCCTCTAGTGGGATTTCGGTGATTAATGACAATACATGATTACTTGTGACTAACATGTGTTTTGCAGAGGCAATTAAGTTAGGTCACGGTAATGGCGATCGATTGGGCAATCAAGGTGGTCATGCCCCTACAATGGAAATCATTTTGGTTTTCAAAGGATGGACGGACAAGGTTAAGGATGGACTAGTTCTAAGTGTTGATTGGAGTTGGAGAGACACTTAGAGTAGTTTAGGACTTTGTTTTTCCTTTGGCCGTGCTTATTAAGGGGGGTATGAACGAGTAGCTTGACCTAGGTGAGTCTAGTGAGTTAGGTGTGGTGCACACTTGTTAAAACTAGCACTAGGTAGCTCCATAACAGCCTTTTGATCCAATGGAGCAAACTTCATGGCACATATGTCAAGAGTTGGAAGTGAATGGAGGGTCAAATACTGACCGAACGCTGGCTCCGGTTGTGACCAGACGCTGGCTCAGGGTCCAATCAGTTATTTGACCAAGGTGAACGCATCTGGAAGTGATCGGACGCTAAGAGGTCAAGTGACCGGACGCTGAGGGCCAGCGTCCGGTCGACTCTAGTAAGGTCCCAGAGAGGGAGAATCCTGATCGAACGCGTCCTGGTCAATGCTGACCGGACGCTGATCAGGTTCCGGATACTGACCGGATGCTGCTCAGCAAGTGACTGGACGCTGGGGGTCCAGCGTCTGGTCAATATCATGTAAGGTTTCAGTGAAGGGAAAAACATGACCTGGACGCGTTCGGTCAGTGATGACTAGCCTGCTGGCTAGCGGCGTCCGATCAACACTTAACCACTAGAGTTCGGGGTGTACTGACCGGAGCGTCCGGTCACCCCGCAGAGGCACATAACAGTTCATTTTCAGCTGATGTTATAAATACCATCTCCACTCGTGTGTGGGGGTACTTTGCTCATTCCAACAGCTGAGAAAACACCTTAGAGAGTGCCAAGAAGAGCAAATCCTAGTGAGGTGATTTGAAATTTGAGAATCCTAAGAGAGCCCTCATTAGTGAAGATCCAATAGTAGCAAAGTGTGCATCCACCTTTCTCATTAGGCTTGTCGTGGTCAAGTGAGAGTTCATGCTTATTACTCTTGGTGATCGCCATCACCTAGATGGCTTGGTGGTGATTAGGAGCTTGATGATCATCCGGATAGCTTGTGGATGACCCAACTCAAGTTGTGAGCGAGGTTGTGGGTGATTCACCGTGACAGAGTGTCGAAGAATCAACCCGTAGAGAGCACTTAATCCTTGCGTGGATTAAGGGGGAGCTACACCCTTGCGTGGGTGCTCCAACGAGGACTAGTGGGGAGTGGCGACTCTCCGATACCTCGGCAAAACATCGCCGCGTTCCTCCTTCTCTATTACTTTGAGCATTTACTTTGAGAAATTCAATTCTTGTCTTTACATTCATAGAATTGCCATGCTAGAGTAGGATTGAAACTTAGGTTGCAAGCCTTTTGTGTGGTAGAATAATTAGAAATACTTTCTAAGCATAAGGGGTTAATTGGGCTAACCATAAGATTTAATTATTGTAAAGAAATTTAGAATTAGCCCTATTCACCCCCCTCTTGGGCATCTTGATCCTTTCAATTGGTATCGGAGTCTCGTGCTCATGTATTTAGGCTTAACCGCCTAGAGCAAGATGTCTCACGGGAATAGACCTCCTCCTATCTTTGAGAGAGATGATTTTCCTTATTGGAAAATTCGCATGGAGGTGTATCTAGAAGCTCTAGATGTTGGTATTCTTAGAGCCGCCTCACATGGCTTCCCAAAACCTTAGGATGCTACTCACCTACAAGGCGATGAGGTGAACTATGAGAAGTGGAATGCAAAGGCTCGAAACACCATCTTTAGAGGCCTTTGCAAAGATGTGTTCAATCGGGTGAGGAACCACAAAGACGCCCATGCACTATGGTCGGACGCTTGTGCGCTCTATGAGGGAACTAAGAGTGAGCATGAGGAATGCTATCATCTTGTCATAAAAAAGCTCAACTCTTTTAAAATGCTTCCTAAAGAATGTGCTAATAAGATGTATTCACATTTGAATGTTCTTGTAGAGGAAGTCAATGGGCTTGGACTCACTCAAATGCAACCATCCGATGTTGTAAGAAAAATTTTGAGTGTCCTCCCCATTGATAAATATGGGCATATTATGACCGTACTTCATCAAGGTGATCTTTCCACTGCTACACCGACATAAATCTTGGGAAAGATCAATGCTCATGAGATGTACATGCACATCACACCACAAGATGGCTCATCCTCTACCAAGAAGAATGATAAGGACTTAGCATTCAAAGCTAGCCAAGAGAAGGGTAAAGCAAGACTTGAGTATGAAAGCTCAAGTGATGATGAAGTTGATGATGAAAGTCTTGCTCTCATGGTGAAGAAGACCGTCAAGATACTAAAGAAGCTCAACAAGAGTGGCATCAAGTTTGATGGACAAGAAGAAGTTTTGCCGTTGATGTGAATCTCCATCCCCGATTCGTCACTCCGGATAACAAGGAGTTAAGTTGAAAGCCTCTACGAACTGGGTGGACATTAGGATGATCTCACGCGTCCGTTTTAGAGCAACTCCAGGAGACCCCGTATATTCTTTCTAAATGCTATTAATAAAGATTTTGATGAAAAATTACCCTTTAATAGTTTGTCTAAATGGTTATGTAAATATAGTCATCTTCTATTTTGGATTTTTCGCTAGCCAAAAATAGAAGACGAGAATGACTCTTTAGAGTGCGTATGAGATATACAAAAGCTGTTGGAGAGTGAAAAGATATTGTCGGTACAAAATGTGGCCAACAAGTAAATATTTGTAGTTTTACCGTGCGTTGTGATCGGATGTGGCCTGGCACTCAATGACATAAGATTTATACTGGTTCAGACAATATTCCCTATGTTCAGTTGAGGTCGGTCGGTGACTTTATTCCTAAGCCCAGGTGCTTGAAGTTTGCTGTAGGGTTACAAACGAGTAAGGAATGAGGAGGGGGTGTTAGAGGCCTGGTCGGACTCTAAGCCGAGTGAAAGAGAGTGAATGATGCTCAAACGTGCACTAAGTATCGAAGCGTATGCTCTGTATGTCTGAGCTTATCAGCTATTGAGAGCGTGTAGACTGTGTAGCTGTTGAGCTCTAGAGCCATTGTGCTGTTGTCCTTGAGTCATCAAGTCTTCAAGTCTTCGAGTCTTCGGGGCTTCGGGGGGTTCAAAGCTTCTGCCCTCCTGGTTGAAGAAAGCGCATCCCCTTTTATAGTTGAAGGGGATGACCTTACAAGTCAGAGAGAAAGTGAGAGTTCATACGGGCGCTGCCTAGTCTTGTTGCCCATGTCATTGGGTACGGGATGGTAGTCGGCGCCCATAATACTGTTTATGTTTAGACGCGTCTGGCAGACCCTACCATGTGTCGCCTGGTATGGCAAACGACGACACCCACAATAATATTTATGCTCTGACGCGTTTGGCAGGCTCTACCGTGTTCGCCTAACATGCCCCGATGGCACCGTCCTATAGGTGCGCGGGGCATGGCAGGATACGGTCCTCGGTATTGTGGTTGACTTGAGCTGCCTTACCTTATCTGCTCTGCCTGCTACCCGGCCCCATATCGAGCGGACAGTCCCCGGTCGGTCGCTCCTAGTCGTCCCTGACCGTGTCGGTCGGGAAAGAGCAGCGGGCAGAGGTCCTGCCGTATCCTCGGTCGGAGAAATGGGGTCGGAGTCGGACTGCGGTTCCACCACGCCCAGGCCTTCCGGTCGCATCTCCTATCAGATCTCCTAGGCCGGAGGTGCCGATCGGTGATCGGATCATGGTCTTGACCTATCATTGTGTATCTAGGCTAGCCCAGGCACGTGTTGTCGCTGCGCCGCCTATTGGACCGAGTTTTGTAGGGAAACGGGTCCATTGGGGACCCTGGGTTTATGAACCTGACAGATACAGAAAATGATCTTTATAGAAATGACTCTCCAAATGATGATTTAGATAGTAAGATTTAGAAAGATTCTTGGAGATGCTCTTAGACCAAGAATTAACATCTCGTTTGCCTTAAAAATTCAGCCTAAAAATTAGAATTAGTTTTGAGTTAAAAAAAATTAGAATTAGTTTTGGCTAGCTCCAAATACAGATGGATGGATGGTTAAGAATTTGGAACTAAAATTGTACCTTAATACCAAACATTACACTATAGTTGCAACCGTTCATCTTCGATATCGAGACATCCCCTTCGTATTGTTCAACATTCATAAGCCACCCCTGATGCTCCTTTGCTCATACGCGCCTCCATCGTCGACGCGCCCCCTTGAAGCGCACCGTCACCCCCGACATTCCTCTTGTCCCTGCATCTACCCTCGACGTTGCTCCACCACCACCAATGCAACGCCTCGTTCTTTCTCACCACCAGGAATGAACGCCTCTTCTTCCTCACATCCGGCACCCCTCCCAAATTACAATATCCAATCCAATGCAGATCAACCAAATAGATTTTGTATTGTGCCCAATTTTAATACCAAGGCTGATTTGGTACCCGATTCAACTTCAACACCTCCAACATTCACATCCAAACAAGTCTAGGAAATTTCGTTGATTTTTTAGCAACTTGTCTCTTACAATGTGTTTAGCTACTGAGACTATAAAATAGGGGACATAATGATTCCTTTTATTTGGCGTTTAGTTTGGGGTGAACGAGGACATGACGGCCTCTAGAGAGAAATATTTTCTTCAAATGAGGGATGTCTTCTACTTGTGCGTTGGGTTGACTCGTGCAACAAAGGCATCCCTCAAATAGAATGTCACATACTCACAAATAAGGGATGAGTATATTCTATCCTATCTTATCATAAGCCAAAAGCCATGACTGAAAGTACTGTTGACTAATTTGATATAAAAAATACTATTCATTAATTGAAAAAGTACCATTTATAAGCCAATCAATTGCGCGTGTGTGGCTTGTTGCTTCCGTTTTTTCCTCTCTTGGTGGGTCCCTGCGGCTTGTGAAGAGCGATGCAAAAAGTTAGATGTAGGACCTTTTTTTCTTAGCACTACTGCTGTACTGCATCGCAATGGAGGGCAGGTATACGGTAATACCCACTTCCACTCATCATGTTTGTGTACTTCCTGTGTTTTTAACTCAAAGGAAAAAAAAGGCAGGAGAAAGTTAAACACAGCAAACTAATATCACTTTCTAGATTTATTAAAAAAGATACTGCAACAGTATCCTAATATATCTCTCCTAATAATCATATAAAAGGTGATCCCATAAAAGTATAAGAGAAAATATGGCTAAAAAGTGATAGTTGGGATGGTCCCTATGGTATTGGAAGAGTTATATCTCTCCTTTTCTTTAAGGGGAGATGAGAAAAATATTGGTAGCCATAAAAAAAGTAAGATGCTGCTGGAGCAAGAAAAAGCATAGTTATCTCTAATATGATAGTTTCATGAAGATAGGGGGAGATATTAGTGAACTGCTAAAGATGCTCTAAGGTCTCTAGGAAAAGGCACGCCCAACGCTAGCTAGCAGCATCGTATGCCCCAGCTGAATTCGTCGGTCTACACATGCAAGCAAACACTAGTGACGTGTATCTCTAATCGCCGACGGGGAGATGGATGCTTTTTTGTCAGAAGCTTTTGACAGTGCATGGAGTAGCCTTTCTTGCTTTCTATGCTCCCGAAGTAGCTACTTTTTCTCCCCAACGTGTTCTTCACCGGTGGCTTTTGTTTTTGGTCAGTTGAGGCTACCGACTCCTTTGCAGGAGACTATGAACAACTGTGAGACCGCCACTCTTAGTGACATAGAGCCTGGACGTCTACATGGATGCTGGGGCAGTGCGCCACCGCGTTTCATTGGGGAAGCCCTAAGAGAATGTAACGAAATATTTGCTCAGATGCATAGCAGTCAGAAAATACGTAATTTTAGAATGGATGAAAGTACTAGCACTGTGTGGCCTGGACAAACATCTTCTTGTATTATTGAGCTCTTGCTCAACAAATCATAATTACTTTGGTTGTTAACTAACAAAGCTCTCTCTAGAAGAACCCAATGTTGTAATTACTCCAGTGGTTAATTAACAGATCTCGCTAATTCAGAGCTTGATTGCGAGTTTAGTCACAGAAGATCCAGGGAGAGGACTGAGGAGACGTGGCCAAACTAGCCCCAACTCTGCGACTGCGACATCAACGCCTTTTGTCAGAGCATCTTCCATTACGATGATGTTTTTGGTTGGCCTCCCGCGTTGCCTTTCCCCCCAAGAATTGAGACGCCTCTGGCGCACGAGAAACTGAACGACCGAACGCACGAGCCGACTAGGCAAACCACCATTTAAGCCGCCCCCTGTGGCTATAACAACTTGAAAAGAGTGTTTAGCCACGCATTGACAACCGGAGGACGCAAGCGCACGAGAGATGGTTGCCAATTCACATTCTGTGTGCTTTATATACTCAGCGCGTGTTTAGTTCCCATCCCAAATTCCCAAAAATGCTACAGTAGCCATCACATCGAATCTTACGATACATGCATGGAGCATTAAATGTAGATAAAAAAACTAATTGCACAGTTTAGTTGGAAATTACGATACGAACGTTTTAAGCCTAATTAGTCCATAATTGAATACTATTTGCCAAATAAAAACGAAAGTGCTACGATAGCCAAATTTTCAACTTTCACCCAACTAAACACGCGCTCAAATCAAATGTCATCAGCGCTCCAGCTGGGAATTCCTCCAGTTTGCACCAACTCAAATAGCGCAGCCACTGCACAGCTTCCTCCTCCCCAAGGCACTCTCTCTCCACCATAGGTCAACAAGAGAGCAGGCACGCTCTCGTGCTCATGCCCTGGCCACACGAGAGCAGGTCTGCCGGTGTGCGTAAGACATGATGAACACGTACATGTCTCTCTCCTTGGAGCGCAGCAGCAGCAGCAGCGTGGTCCGCGACGTCGCCACGCCCGCGCCTCAGGCCAGCGGTGCTAGTGCCTCGTCGTATCCACGCGCGGGCGCGGGTGGGGGCATGCTGGGCACGTCGCTCTCCCTGGCCAGCGCCGCGGCGGCGGCGCACGGGCACGGCCAGTACCTCGCCCTCAACGAGGACGACTCCCTGGACATGGTCCTCTTCGACGTGCTCCGCGAGGCATCCGGCTCCGCTGCGGCGCCCGCCACCAACCAGCCGCCGGCCTCGTCGCTGCCTACGCTGAAGGCGGCGCTCGCTTCTGGCGCCGCGCGCAAGGGCGGCGGCGGCGGTGGCAACAGCAGGGCCGCGCACGCACCGAAGGCGGCCACAACGGGGCGGCACTACCGCGGGGTGAGGCGGCGGCCATGGGGCAAGTACACCGCGGAGATCCGTGACCCAGCGCGGCACGGGGCGCGGCTCTGACTCGGCACCTTCGCCACGGCCGAGGAGGCCGCCGCGGCGTACGACCGCGCTGCGTTCCGCATGCGGGGCGCCAAGGCGCTGCTCAACTTCCCGCCGGCGGTCGCGGGCTGCTGGGGTGACGGAAGCCAAGCGAACGGCGAATGCGATCTCAAGGAAAACGGGTCATTGGCAGCTGATGACCCTCCTGATAATGAATGTTTCTAAGCATTAGTCAGTCCGTTGAGCAGAGTGGCATGGTAGCGTAGCGATCGCTCTTCTCGTTGTAAGGACATGCCATGAACTGTGACGGGTTGAATTTGAGGGGATAAGATAGCCATACAACTCCACTGTTTCTTTTTGTATTTTGAGATCCTTCAACATTTGGTTTTGGGGGCGAACGTGCACGATCTTATTTTTGGATATATTTATTATTATTAATCGTGAATATATAGAAAGGCCAAGATGAAAACATGAATGCTTAGTTTAATGAAGATTTCTCAGTGTGAACAAATGCTGAGTACAGAATCAGCCAACCAAACCAAATTCGAAGTGGTTGCATTCTTACCCGGATTTTAAGAACCGAACCGGATTCCAATAGGATGCAATGCCAACTAAACACGCATGTTGGGGTTCCTGAGTCCTGACCCCTGAATGTTCGCTCACGGAATCACGGATAATTTGGTGCGTCGAGAAAGAAACATCTGACGTGATGCCTCGAGATGACCGGTGGTCATCTGGAACTTGCGGAGAACAGAGATGTTACGGATCCACGATTGAGTCCACTGCCCGTGTAACTCTGGCAACTTTCTTTAAACCAAAACAAAAATTCAAAAACATTTTTTATAGAACATTCGCCGTCCCATGGCCCACCGTCTGAGTGACCTCAGGAGTGACGTCATCGTACCACTGGCAACGTGGGAATCCATGCTTCACCCACTTTGACAGGATTTTCTTTTTGAAAAATCTTTGACAGGAAATTTCAGTCCTGCCAGTTTCCACCTTCCCATTGCCCAATGTCAGGTGGACAACAGTATGAACTGTCCATACAAATTGCGCGTGTTTAGTTAGGTGAAAGTTTGAAATTTAGCTACTGTAGCACCTTCGTTTTTATTTGGCAAATAGTGTTCAATCATGGACTAATTATGCTCAAAACGTTCGTCTTGCAATTTTCAACCAAACTGTGCAATTAGTTTTTTTTTCGTCTACATTTAATGCTCTATGCACGTATTGCAAGATTTGATGCGATGGCTACTGTAGCACTTTTTGAGAATTTGGGGTGGGAACTAAACACGTGTAATAACAAAGACATGCAGACTAGTACACCAGAATTCACCACCAAATTTCGTGGGGTATTTTGAGGATTTACCTCTCCATTCTTCAGCACAGCAGAAATCTAGACATGCGCTTCATTAAGAGTAACTCCAGCAGGCCTCTACTTGAGCTAGGAAATAGGAAATTTGATGACAAGCCTGAGTAGCCAATCTTTTCCCTTAATAAAGTATCCCGTTTCTTGATGGGTTCATAGAGAACCTTGAATACTTAGCTGATTCAATTTGCATCTGGCGGATTTGATCGTTGGAAATAACCTCAATGGTCCAATCAAATGGGATAGATACCATGAGGTCCAATTCACATCGTAAAATGAAAATAAAATATTGCTAAAAAATGGAAACACAATGTAGTCAAGGCAACAAGCAACTGGCCTGAATGTATGACAGGCCTGCTATGGAAGAGGCAATTGTAGTAACAAGCAATAAAGTCAAGGAGCTGAGATACCTGAATGTATGACAGGCCTGCTATGGGCAGACCCAGTACCGGAGGCTCCCACATGAGTGGGGTCTGGGGAAGGGAAAAACCGAGGCAAGCCTCCCCCGCATATGGATGCCAATATTATCTTTGAAAATTTACTACTCGGGAAAATTGTTTGTGTAGCACGATAGAACATCATTTTCAGAAAATACCACTAAAAGATCTCCATCACGTCAAATATCACCCAAAGAAAATACTAACCGGGAGACCTTTTCATGTTATTTTCTAAAAATGATGTTCTTTCAATGCTACAAAACCATTTTCTTCTTATTGATCTATACCCATTCATACACAAAACCTGTTTGTTCTATGACATGACTTAGAAAAAAAGATGATTTAAGAAAAATAGTTCTGACATACAAAAAATGGAAACTATAATCACTCCAAGAAGGAAGCTTAACAAAAGGTAACATACCAATTGTTATTCATTTTCATAAGCGATTGGGTCATAATTAATGTCAAATCCCACATTAACTTCGTAGCGAAAAAACCGAAAAAATTACGATTCCTATCCCACATTTGTATCCTTCTATAATAGGTGGTACTCTATGTTAGACCATGGGTGCAGAAAAGAAGGCAAAGCAACCCTCAAACTCTCAACCTCTAATTACTGCATATTCCAATTCACTAGAGGAAGTGCAAATCAATAGGTTCAGCAGCTTTAGCGAGCAATTCATTGAAGGCCCTTGATTGTGATTATTTTGGATAGTAAGATGCTCCTCTTGTACCTCTAGAAAAAAATTTGTCAAGGTTAGAAACATGTTACCTTAATTTTGCAGCTAGATTCTTAGCTGTACAAGCCCGAAAAAGGATCTCAGGCACAACGGGAGAATTCAAGAGAATGTTGGGCAGAGAAATAAAGTTTATCTTTTTCCTCAAGTGGATAAAGCATTCTGTAATGAAATGAGCTTGGTAAGCTACCACATAGGGTAGTCTTGCTAACATTAGTTCCATAACAGCTGTACCTGAAGTACATAATGCTGCTCTACTAGCCTGTAAAAGGAAGCATTACCTTCTTAGTTCACTCAAGGGATGCTGAAAGTGCAATCAAATTTGCAGTAGCATCTAGCAATTAACTGCAACAACAAAGTTACATGATGACAGTTTGCACAGGCAGACCTAGCTGCTTAAGTTACAGACACTTTCGTTGGTCTGAATCTTGGTTGAAACTGGCTGAAAAACACCGTTCTGGCTGAATTGTTGTGAGAGAAAAACACTGTTCCGGCTGAAAAAACAAGCCGAACAAGTCGAATATGGGGTAAGCCAAACGGGGCCTAAAAGTTAAACTGTGAACCAGGAATTTCTCATTAGCTCTATTTGTTATACTTTACTTGATTGGGTCGAGATGTAGCAGATGCTAATGAGGATTAGATAATCTATAATCATACCAACATGTGTACTCCACACATCTCAAGTAGGTCTGAACCAGCGGCGGATCCAGGAAATATTTTAGGGGAGACTGAACAACACTGTTGCTCGATCTTAAGTCTCAGCCCCCTACACTATAGAACTTTGCCTAAAAATTTATAGGGGCTCTACAGTAATTTGCACTGCTTCAGTTTGGGTAGGGAGGGCTTGAGCCCCCCCCCCTGCTGGATCCGCCCCTGGTCTGAACCAATTTTGCGAACCCGCTACAAGTCTACTCGCGTCGCCGCTCTCGCCCGCGCGGGGCTGCTCTTCCATAGAGCTCCACGTTGGCGCCGACGATAGAGCTGGAGGCCGAGGTCTCCCCCAAATCTCCGTGTATACCGACGGGGGATGTGGCAGCTCCGGCTCCGTCCCCAGCCGCGACGCCTTTGAACCACGACACCTTCATCAGCAAGCTCTCCCGTCGGACAGTAGGCCTGCTGCCAGTCCCCACCATCAGCAAACGTCGCGCAAAAGCTCTGCCACCTGGTGAGACTCCACGGCATAGTCAACGTCTTGCGGGGGCAGTGGCTGAGTTCCAACCGGCGGACTGGGCAAGGCGGTCGAAAAAGAAGGTTATGCGCTCGCTGGAAATCATTAGTGAGCAGAATGGTGTCTGTCAGCAGGCTGAAGAGGAGTATTGCAAGCTTTTTGAAAACCCACTTCCTGACATCCATCTGATTGGTTTGGCTGCCCTGTTCAACTGGTCCATCCCCGAGTTCTGTGAGGATGATGATCAAGTTGGTGAAGATGTAGTAGCCACATAAGCTGCTCTGGTTGTGCTCTTGGTCGTTTTTTCACAATCTTGTAATGGATCCAGCTAAAATTTTAATTTGGAATGTAAGGGGCCTCAATTCTACAGCAAGGCAAGATTCTCTCCGCACTCTTGTGGAAGCTTCCCGGTCAGATATTGTGTGCATCCAGGAAACAAAAATCTCTACGTCAGCCAGGCGAGTGATCCTGTCTGCTCTGGGGACTGATTTCTCAGAGTTTGCTGAGCTCCCCTCTGTAGGTGCTAGCGGTGGTATTCTTGTTGCTTGGCGTCGTCATCTTGGTACTGCAGGGGCCTACCATGTGAATAACAACAGCGTAACTGTTCAACTATGCCCGGTTAATGGTGTTTCCTGGTGGTTAACCTGTGTGTATGGTCCTCAGGGCATGGATGAGAAAATCTAGTTTCTACAGGAGCTGAGAGATATCAGAGGGGGCTGTCCTGATCCACGGGTTCTTGTTGGCGATTTCAACTTGATTTACAAAGAGGAAGACAAGAATAATGATAACTATAACCGAGCAATGATGGGTCGTTTCAGACGTTTAATTAATGATCTTGCTATCAAGGAAATTCCTCTACATGGTCGAAAGTATACATGGTCAAATCAGCAAAATAATCCTACTTTGGTAAAGCTGGACAGGGTGTTTTGTTCAGTGGACTGGGAGGATCTTTTCCAAAACTGTCTGCTGCAAAGCATGGCTTCGGAGGACTCAGACCATTGCCCTCTTTTGCTTGGACTTCAGGATAATAAATCAGGTCGCAGACGCTTTCATTTTGAAGCTTTTTGGCCTAAGCTTGAGGGGTTTCAGGAAACTATAGCAGCTGCTTGGGCCTCAGTGCCGGCTGGTCCTTGTCCTTTCTCCACCTTGAACCTCAAGTTCAAAGCTGCCACTAAAGCTTTACAGAGTTGGAGTGATAAATCAGTGGGTCACCTTAATTCTCAGCTAGCCCTTGCCCGTGAAATCCTCCATCAACTGGAGATCGCCCAGGACAGTCGCACCCTTTCACCAAGAGAAGACTGGCTGAAAAACAATCTTAAGAAGCATTGCCTTGCTCTTGCATCCCTCAAGCGGACAATTGCCCGTCTTTGCTCAAGAATTGATTGGGTACGTGATGGGGACGCCAACACAAAGTTTTTCCAACTCCATGCCCGTCACCGCAAGAGGAAGAACTTCATAGGCAAGCTGGTTTCAGGTGACCAGATCTACACCAAACATGAAGACAAAGCAAGATTGTTAGATGAATTCTATGAGGGCTTGCTTGGGACAAGCCTGGACAGAGCGCGTATTATCAACCTTGATGCGCTTGGGATCCTCTCCCATGATTTGGCTGATCTTGAGCTCCCTTTTACTGAAGAAGAGGTGTGGAAAACAATCAAGCAACTGCCTCCGGACAAAGCGCCCGGTCTAGATGGTTTTACTGGCAGATTTTACAAGGCTTGTTGGCCGGTTATAAAGAAAGATATTATGGCTGCAGTTTCTGCTGTATGGAGTAGGAGATTTGTTGGTTTTGAGGTGCTTAATGCAGCTTACATCACTCTTCTACCTAAAAAGGAGGAAGCTGAGCAACCACAAGACTTTCGACCTATCAGCTTGGTACATAGTTTTGCTAAGTTGATCACTAAAATGTTGGCGAATCGACTTGCATGTCGGCTGTAGCAGATGGTGTCTCCCAATCAAAGTGATTTTATGAAAGGGCGTTTCATACAGGACAACTTCATGCTAATTCAGCAAACGGCAAGATTTCTCAATCAACAAAAGTAGCCCAGAATCCTTCTAAAATTAGACATCTCAAAGGCCTTTGATTCAGTTTCTTGGCCTGTCGATACGGGACCCATGGGGTTTCCCACGGAGAAGAGAGAAGAAGATCTAGTCCAACTAGAATTCCCTACATGTAATCCTACTAGAACTAGTTACACGTAATCCTACTAGGATCTCTACTTTGTAACCGACTAGGACTCCCGCCTCTCCTGGACTATATAAAGGAGGGCAGGGGTCCCTAGATCGGCACCGACACACATAACCGACAGAACTCACAACCACAACATACTTCACAACACAACAAATAGCGCAGAGCACAATATACTATCGACACCAGACTGGACGTAGGGCGCCGTGACTTTCCGGCACGCCGAACCAGTATAAATCGTTGTCTCCCTGCGTTTACCATCGAGTTCCTGCAAACGTCGATATCCCTCCGAACAAATCACCGTCCCGGGTACCCCGTGATGGGTTGCCGGTGGTAAAACATCGACAGCTGGCGCGCCAGGTAGGGGTTCTCGGCATTTTGCGTTTGAGAGCTCGGTGGACCTCAAAGATCAACATTCGCCGCGGCACTCGTCGGCCCTGTCAACAACTCTCTACGGCTCTCATCAGCTTCGTCGACAACTCGCCGCACTCACGTCTCAAGCAACGATGGGACTCCCCTGGACTTCTGTCAACTTGAGATCCATAGTGCGTTCACAAAACAGGGAGCCATGCAGCCACACACGTTCCTCCATCAATATGCATCTGGTAGAAGACGTCAGCACAGTCTGACCGTACAGCAAGATTGTCTACAAGCACACCAGATGATACAAGTCTAACTCCAACTGCTCCCACTAAGTCCGATTACAATCAGACTATTGCTCAGTTTCTAGCACATGATCGGGATTCGATCAGGACAGGGCAGAGTACAACCACGACATGCACATATGACGTCCGGGAAGCAATAGCAAGCAAAAGATTAAGATATATGCATATATACACTGAATACACATGTACATACGGATCTGCATGCAAGCAAATGAGGAAGCCATCAATTTACTGGACGCATAAATCATGATGGGATACGAACGATCTAACAAGGTGCAAGCACACGTCAAGTCATATACAGGCTGACATCACATCTACAACTCTGAAATATCAAAGCCAAATCAGAACCAAGCCACGAGCAGGCAAGGCCAAGGCGTTTGTGCACTATTTATGTATGTGCACGCACGTACATATCAAGGCTCGTACATGATGCGTACATTCCTGTCGACAAGCTGTTCTGGCCGGCCAACAAGCAAGCCATCCGACCGGAAGCAAGCAGGCCACTACGACAACCCGGTAATAGCGCAACACTCTCCGAGTACTCCACGACGACGACATATTCTGGCTACCACTACAACAACCCGCCGACTCTGCCACGGTGCTCAAGGACTACCTCGACTACTACTCAGAACCAACAAACTAGTCGGTGACGAGTTCCGGATGCTCGACGTGTCTACAACCAACTGCTCGGACATGGTATCCAACTACTCGTCCGAAATACCCAGCAACTCGGCTGCGGCGATCGACAACGCGGCCACGAACCAAGCTAAGTCACGTCTCATTTTTTATATATTCCGGATATTATTCGTATGCCTCTGTGGCCATATCATCTTCCCTTAACGACTGTTAATTTTCTCGGATAGTAAGCCTTAATTCGTGAAGCTTGTTTTCTCGAATGGATGGTCACGTCAATGAACCTCTGAACCATACGCATGGTCACGTCAAAGAACCTCTGAACCATACGGGTGGTCACATCAATGGACCTCTGAACCATACGCGAGATTTAAGTGCTTAAACGTAACAGGCTACTACCCAGGAAATTAACCAACCTAGCAAGGGAAGACACAAAAAATCATCATGCGAGCAAACATAGTGCTCTAAAGTCAAATCATCATGCGAGCAAACATAGTGCTCTAGGTCTTCTCTTAACGGTCGCCGAATTCCTTAGGTAGAACACGCCTTAATCCGTGAAGCTTGTCTACTCACATGACCTGAGAAATTTGCATGGCCTAGCAAGAGCAAGACGCAAAAAGTTTATATACATTTCATAATGCTAGGGCCCGCGCCTGATTGATTATTCAAATATGGGACATGCTCCCGACTTCATATCCAGAATGTCATTTACAATATATTTTTATGTTTAACATGCAGGAGAGCTATATCTATACCATGAGATCGGAAAAAACACGCTCTTGAGAGCTATTTTACTCAGACAAGTCCAGAAATAACCTGGTTTGATAAAAAAGAACGCCAATGAGGTACGGCAAGAACCAAGACAAGCTCAGAAAGAACCCGGATTGATCAAAAAAGAACCCCGACAAGGTGCGGCAAGTACCAAGACAAATTCAAAAAGAACTCGGATCGATCATAAAACAACCCCGAAGAGGTGCTGCAAGTACCAAGACAAGTTCAGAAAGAACCTGGACGAAGTGCAAACAACCTGAAAGAGGTACATCAAGAACCAGAGAAGTCTAGAAATGACCTGGATGAATAAAAACAACTCGGAAGAGCATCACGGCTCAGTCAAATTAGAAAACAACCCGGATAAGGTACATACAAGTTCAGAAAGAACTTGGACGAAGTGCAAACAACCTGGAAGAGGTACATTAAGAACCAGAGAAGTCTAGAAATGACCTGGATGAATAAAAACAACTCAGAAGAGCATCACGACTTAGTCAAACACTAAGCTCGGGGGCTCGGCATTCGCTTCAACTACGCCCGAGGGGCTCGAATTCAAGGATAAAAGACCAAGAATACAAGTACTCAAGACTACAACAAAGACAACACATCAAGACCCTTCATCCGATTTCTATTCTAAAGAAAAGTACTCGGAGAAGGTACATAACCCCCCAAAATTTTTTGAAGACAAGAATCTGGACCCTCCAACTTTTACAAGCAAAAGCAAGAGGCTCGGGGGCTACACTCAGTGAGTGCAATTTTTATGAAAAATTGCACCCACCGAAAAAGAACTCGAAGCAACCAAAAAGACTAAAGGGACCCTCTGGCTTCTTGTCCCAACAAGCAAGAGGCTCAGGGGCTACACTCACTGAGTGCACTTTTGTCCAAAAGTGCACATCAGCCGAAGAAAAGACAAAGAAGACCATCTCAAGGTTTCACTTCAAGAACCTGGAACGGATTTACAACAACTCAACGAAGACCAAGAAGAACAAGAAGGCTTCCGAAGCTCATCCATGAGATGCTCGAGGGATTGTCGATACGGGACCCATGGGGTTTCCCACGGAGAAGAGAGAAGAAGACCTAGTCCAACTAGGATTCTCTACATGTAATCCTACTAGAACTAGTTACACGTAATCCTACTAGGATCTCTACTTTGTAACCGACTAGGACTCCCGCCTCTCCTGGACTATATAAAGGAGGGCAGGGGTCCCTAGATCGGCACCGACACACATAATCGATAGAACTCACAACCACAACATACCTCGCAACACAACAAATAGCGTAGGGCGCAATATACTATCGACACCAGACTGGACGTAGGGCGCCGTGACTTTTCGGCGTGCCGAACCAGTATAAATCGTTGTCTCCCTGCGTTTACCATCGAGTTCCTGCAAACGCCGATATCCCTCCGAACAAATCACCGTCCCGGGTACCCCGTGACGGGTTGCTGGTGGTAAAACATCGACATGGCCCTTTTTGCTTGAGGTTCTGCAGCACTTAGGCTTTGGCCAAATCTGGAGGGACATAATCAGCGGGTTACTCTCCTCCTCTTCTACTCAAGTAATTTTGAATGGGATACCTGGGGAGCGTATTTCCCACCGGGGAGGACTAAGGCAGGGTGGCCCGTTATCACCCATGCTTTTTATTCTTGTTATGGATGTGTTGGGACATATGGTAGCCAAGGCAGCCGCTGATGTTTTGTTGCAGCCACTATCATCTCGTGCTCTTCAACATCGTATATCTCTCTATGCCGATGATGTGGTTCTTTTTCTCCGGCCGGAGGTAACAGATATTGCTGTCATAATGAACATCCTCCAACTTTTTGGTGATGCTTCAGGTCTCAAAACCAATTTGCAGAAAAGCAATGTGTTACCAATCAGGTGTGGGCATACAGAACTGGCCTTGGTACAGGAACTTCTCCCCTGTGCGCTCATGGATTTTCCCTGCAAATATTTGGGGTTGCCTCTCTCTCTCTCAAGAAGTTAACTAAGGAACAAATCCAACCTACTATAGATAGAATAGCTGATCAGCTTCCGGGATGGAAAGCAGACCTCATGACATGGGGGAGGACGAAGGATTCAGGTGCAGTTTGTCCTCACAGCTATGCTTATTTATTTGGCAATGGCAGTTGATTTCCCACCATGGGCAATTAAAGCCGTGGACAAACTATGGAGAAGTTTTCTTTGGAGGGGCCGCAAAGATGCTCGTGGAGGACACTGTCTTGTGGCTTGGGGAAAGGTTACCCGTCCACTTGAACTAGGTGGGCTTGGCATTTCTGACCTCAAGCATCTTTGTTGGGCACTAAGGATGAGATGGGTTTGGTTTAAAAAAATTGAACCTCATCGCCTATGGGCAGCCCTTCCTATTCAGATCCCAGGCCAAGTTTATGCCTTCTTCTCGATAGCCGTTATATCGGAAGTGGGCAATGGGAATCACACTTTGTTCTGGACTGATCATTGGATCCATGGACAGTGTATCGCTGACCTTGCACCGAGACTACTCGAAGCCATCCCGAAGAGAAGGGTGAAGCAACGTACGGTACAGGAAGCTCTTACTAGTCGCAACTAGGTTTTGGATATTAAGGGAGCCTGCATTGTAGGTGTTATTGTCGACTTCCTTCATCTCTGGGAATTGCTGTACAATTTTGAGTTACAGCCTGATGTTGAAGATGTCCACATATGGCGTTTCTCTGCTAGTGGGAAATACTCAGCCAAGTCTGCCTATGAGGGTTTCTTCCAGGGATCTACTGAGTTTGGTCCATACGAGAGGATTTGGAGAACCTGGGCACCGCCCAAATGTCGTTTTTTTGTTGGTGGCCCACAATCGGTGCTAGACAGCAGATCGCCTTGCGTGTCGTGGGCTGCCTCATCCTGTGTAGTGCCCTCTCTGTGATCAGGAGGATGAGACTATCAACCACCTCCTAGTCTCCTGTGTCTTTGCTAGACAATTTTGGTATCTCCTTTTGAGATAGGTCGGCCTACACTCCTTGTCACCACAGCCTTCTGATTCTTCCTTTGATATATGGTGGGAAAAGGCTATTCGAGCAACAAGTGGATTAATGCAAAAAGGTCTCAACTCTCTTATTGTGCTAGGTGCTTAGACTCTTTGGAATCACCGGAATCGTTGCGTTTTTTATGGAATTACCCCCAACCTTGGACGAGCTCTCTCCCTTGCTGGAGAAGAGCGCCGGTTGTGGAGTGTAGCAGGAGACAAGGGTCTGTCCTCCTTGACACCCCCTCTCTTTGGTAGTTAGCTTAGTGATAGTGTTTGGTCGCCTTTTGTCCTTGTCAGGCGCGAATGTTATTTGTGTGGGGTTGTGTGTGGTGTGTGTTGTAGGGCTCTAGCCCTTTTCTTTCTTCTTAATATAATGATGCGCAACTCTCCTGTGTTTTCGAAAAAAAGGTCTGAACCAATTGATTGTGAGATACTATCTGGCCGGTTCGGTTCCAACTTCCAAGAGCTATTACTTAATAGCAGCATGTGTATCTTTGAATATGTTGCAATTAACAAACCAATGATCTATCCTCGTAGCCCAGGAGCACCATCGATGTGCTCCTGTCCTCCACTTGGTGAGGACCGGCTTCGTCTTCCTGACGTGGCCGATATAGCCGAATGTTCGGAGGAAGGACATGCTCGGCTTGCGCCCATACAAGCTTCGAACGACATCTTGCCCTTCAAGGCCTTGGTGGGCATGCGGTTGAGGATGAACACCGCCATGGTCACCGCCACACCCCAGAACCTTGCCGGCATGCTCTTGGCCTTCATCATGGATCGAGCCATGCGGACCACCATCTGGTTCCGCCGCTCCACCACGCCATTCTGCTATGGCGAGTACGGCAGGATGTTGTGTCACACCACACCCTGATCCGCGCAGTATGCAGCGAACTCCACCGAAGTGAATTCACCGCCGCGATCAGTCCGCAGCATGCGCAACTTCTTGCCGCTCTCCGCCTCTGCGCGCGCCTTGAACTTTTTGATCGCCTCCACCGCCTCGTCCTTGCTCGTCAGGAGTTGCAGCCACATATAGCGACTGCAATCATCCACGAGCAGAAGAAAGTACCGCCGACTACCGTTTGTGGCTGGCGTGATTGGCTTGCAGAGATCGCCGTGGACGAGCTCGAGAGCGTCCACCGTGCAATACTTGACCGTCTTTGGGAACGACAGCCTCCTCTGCTTCTCGGCCAGGCAGCTATCACACAGCTCGCCTGCATGCGACGTCGTTATCAGGAGAGTGGCCTCATCATCCTCATCAGCCTACGTTAAATGAGCCTCAGCCTTCTTCTCCTGCTTGCGATTTGGGCACTCCTTTGCCCAATGGCCCGTCTTTCCGTAGCGTCGGCAGGCGTTGGGGTCGACCTTCTTCTTCTTCGAAGAAGCCTTACCGCGACGCTTGCCATCGCCACCACGGCTGGAGGAGGCTTCCCCGGACTTCTTCATCCGGGTAGCCCACTCCTCCTCTGACAGCAGCAGCTTGCCGCTGTCCGTCGTTGTTGTGGTCCGCTCCATGCGCTCGTCCACCGCACGCAGACGGCCTGTCACATCCTCAATGGTGAGGGTGGACAAGTTCAGCATCGTCTCTATGGAGAGAGCGATCTGGATGTACTTCACCGGCACGGAGTGGATGTACTTGAAAACCGCCTCTTCTTCGTCGATGGTGACGCCGTGGCTCCTCAGCTCGCTGATGAGCGACTGCAGGCGGAGGGAGAAGTCCTCCACCGACCCACCATCCTTAAACTTGAGGGTGGCATACTCCTGCTTCAGCAGCTGGGCCGTCGCCTTCTTTGCGCGGTCGGAGACGACGCGCATCACTGCAATGGCCTCCCACGCCTCATTAGCAGAATTCTTCGCCCCCAACGGCTCCTTGTACTCCGCTGGCACAGCAACGAGGATAGCCTCCAACGCTGACATGTGGTCTTCTTCGTTGTCGGTGCCCTTGTCAATGGCATTCTAGAGCAGTCGGGCTCTGAGCTTGACCTTCATGGTCACCGCCCACTCGCCATAGTCGGTGCGAGTCAGCGTCGACCAACTGGTGCCGCCGACCTCCCATACCGTGGGCACGACGACCTCCTGTCGTGGCTGGGCAGCCACAACAGCGCCGCTGCTGTCGCCCATCGCCAAACAGTTCGTCATCGCCAGCGGTTAGTCCGACGACGGCGCTTGTACGGCTCTGATACCACTTGTTGGCCCCGAGATCTTTGACACGGGTGAGCCGACCGTTCACCGTCGTTGCCGACCACACACTATGGCTAGATGTAGAAGAAGGGAGGGAGAACAGAAGACGCACACACACAGCACAAGCACCAGCGTTGGCCGGAGCTCTGCAGAGGAGATGGCAAAACTGAACTCGCTCACTTTATTGAGTTGCAGTGGGAAGCTATAAATACAACTTCTACCCATCTAATCCTAGTACACAGACATGTCAGGCTGTCATGCTGCTACAGTGACTAGATGTGACAGCAGGGCTGACTTTGGCGCCTGCCCCTGCTGTGGCTACAGTGCAGGCAAGAGAGCCTTTCGGCGTCTGCCCCTGCCACGGCTACAGTGCAGTAGCAGGGAGCCCTTTCAGCGCCTGCCCCTGCCGCGCGTTCAGAGATGGGAGAGCAGCAGATTACTTTACAGCATTTGCAGTATCCTCAATTTTCCTACACAGAATTAAAGTGAGTACAATTAATGTCAAGTGCATCATATGAACAGAAAGCAAAGAAGCACACACACATGTAGTACCTTGATAATATATATGTGCGGCAGCAGCTCCCACATGCCCATAATGGCAATTTCTTCCATGGGAAAAAGTGATTGCAAACCTTCCTTGTACATTAATTCACTACAACATTGACAAAAGAGTATGTATAATGGGGAAAGAAATGAAAGACCATATTTGAACAAGAACAAATGATAGGATCCACGTTCCAACTTGAAACTGGGATTGGATCAAATTGCAGATGGAGAAGCTAAACAATGCAATTATGCTGAAGAGATCATTTCGTGGGTACAGGGAGCACATGATAATTTCACACTTCGCCTTCAAATATAAGAATACAGAAGATACCTGATTACAAAAATGACCCTATGAAATTTGATCAGGAAGTATGTGCCTATATAAATGAGATCAGAAAATTGAAGAATGGTGGAAACTCAACAATAAATCTTTCTTATGATGGAGAAAAGGAAAAGAAACGCAAGTTCAAATGTATGATGTTGCCTTTGATCTATTTGTGTCTTGTAATCTTCTTCACTCTCCCTCTTCTAGAGAGAAGAAAATGAACAAATGTTCGCTTTTCTCAAGCAAGGAGTCACACAAGTAAAGAAACCAAATCATTTGGGACAATAGAATCAGGAAGAATGGTGACCTCATCCTAGTATCTTTAGTGTGCTGAGCCTCAAAGAAATATTGTCTCAACCAGTACCACATGTCAGTACAACGTTTAACAAGAATAAATGAGAATTCAACATATCTATCCCTGCCTGAAAATTAATTAAAATGTTGCACGCCTCTTATCCTGAGGTTTTTCATTCACCTCTGCAAGTTTCTACGTTTCAAGTGGGAATGGATGCAATCAAACTCTATAGACTATCCAAAAACTAGTAGTGTTTGGTTTGAGGAATGGGCTAGTCCATCATCTTCTCCTTACCTTTTTTTTGTTTGGTTTGTGGAATGGAACTGGTTGATGCATCATCACCTCATTCCTCATGAGCTAATAATTAGTATTAGTGTGAAGAATGGAGTTATTCCACCAAATTTGAGGAATGGACTCACAATGCACCACCTCATCTAGAATGGTTTGATTCCTCAAACCAAACACCCTGTAAATGTCGCTTCTACCTTTGTTCTACTACATTTATTTGACCGCAACCACAACAGCTACAATTGTTAGATGATCCCAACGGTGCATAGGTGTGCATTGCACCATGTGCATTGACATGAGAAATCAAATGTGTTATGTGAACCTCCGTAAAACTTCGGGAGTATCTAGTAAACTCGAGTTTGACGTCCTAACCAAAAGACGGACGAGGGAGAACACATACCCGCCAACGCCAGCGAAGCGGACGGGCACAGGGGACAGCGCCCTGACAGACGCCATGAGTCGCGAAGCGAGCGAGTCGCTGGATACCTCGCCAGCGACCACGAACACCCGGAGCTCCCCATCGCGAGCGGCAGCGTCCACAACACTACCGTGGGAGAGCGCGCGCGTGAGGGGCCTAGGCGGCCGCGCTCGGCGACGCCCCTCGGCTGCGACCCATCGCAGTAGCATCGGCCGCGTCAGAAGAAAGAGGCGCCGGACGGAGTGGAGAATGGAGAGTCGAAGCCTGGGTGTGGGCGACTGGTCGAAGAGCCAAGCCCAACACAAGTCTCGGCCTACCTGGCCGGGTTTCTGGCGTGGGCCTTGCGCGCACGTCAACTGAAACCCCAAAACCCTCGAGCTGCTGCGGCGCGTGGGCTTTCGGCTCCCGACAGCGCAAAAATATCACGATCCACCCTTCCCAGCTGCCGTCGCCGCCACCGCCGCGAACGAGATGGCTGCAACCCTTTTGCTCCGCGGTCTCCGCTCATCGGCGAGCCGGGCACATATCCAATCTCTTTCCCATGCCTCCTCCCCGTCGGCGCTGGGGTCTTCCCTTCTACGCCGCCTCTACTCCTCTGCGGCGGCGTCAACCGCCGTCTCGCCTGCTTTCACGCCCGGCGGCGTCATGGACCCGTCCCGCATCCGCAACGTGGCGGTGATAGCCCACGTCGACCATGGGAAGACGACGCTCATGGACCGGCTCCTGCGACAGTGCGGGGCCGATATCCCCCACGAGCGCGCCATGGATTCCATCAGCCTTGAGCGCGAGCGCGGCATCACCATTGCCTCCAAGGTAGGTAACACATCTCGCAGGGCCCGTGCTTGCATGCGTGGTTAGTGAGGCTGGAGCCGGGATTCTTATCCTACTACCATTTCGTTGGGCAAGTTGCGTGCATCACAGCAATGATCTTAACATAATCCGCCTCAGAGGCCATTCTCAATTTTTGGTTTCTGTGTCCCATAATTTTGACATGCACTCCTGAGTCCTGAGTAACACTTCGTCCTTTAATTGACTTCGTTGTGTTTGAATTCGAATTGGTCAGAAGATGGATGTTAGCATGTCACGATTGGTTCAACTACTGTTCTGAAGTGTATACTGTGCTTGATGACTCATGTGGTTCATTTGTATGATTGTATCAATTTACAAATACGTTATGCCCATTTCCATTCCGTGAGAAACGAAAGTAGCATTTGGCCCTAAACTCTTTATTCAACATTACCCGCACTCTCATGCATCATTGCAGTGATCACTTAATCCTCGCTTTTTTTTCGTCGATAGCGTGAGTGGACTGTATTAGAAGTTTAGAACTTTCCTATGATCTGTAGTAAGTATATCATTTATTATATGTTAGGCTACTTTTCTGGTGCAAGCGGGCCTGGTGCAAGCGGTAGAGTCTTACCGCCTGTGACCGGAAGATCCCGGGTTCGAATCGCGGTCTCCTCGCATTGCATAGGTGAGGGTAAAGCTTGCCACTGACACCCTTCCCCAGACCCCGCACAGAGCGGGAGCTCTCTGCACTGGGTACGCCCCTTTAGGCTACTTGTCTTCATGCAGCAAATATAAAATCTGATATGACATCAATCCACATTCTAGAATCAAGAGTGACAAATCGGTGTGTCGGTGCTGCATAAAGAATTGTTAAGTTGCGATTGGAAACCACTACACTGTGTATAGAAGATTTTTGTGTAGATCATTTCTGATTCATTATTCCTGCAATGATTAACTTGCCATCTGATTTCTCTTGTTAATGTACACACAACATATCATGTTAAATTTTTATACCTAAATTTAGTCTTAATTACCCTGCTTGTTAGAGGCTTAGAGCTGAAATGACACAAAAACTGTGATGTTATCAGCACTTCAATTACAAGGGTCTCATAATTAGATTAGTAATCAGGTATTTATCTGATATTAGGCTGTATACAGAATAGGATCTACTAACTGCTACTTTGCATGTGGATGATACTTAACTTGCTACTGACTGTAGGCTCAGAACATTCTTACATGATCTTGAAGAGCTTGATTTACAACCATTATGCGGCACTTCCATTATGTGTCTAGTAAATCAGAAATGAAGAATCTAGTCAAGAACTTAGGAAAAAAGGATTAATTGTGTTCCAGTAGTTCTCACTAAATTGAAGTTAATAAAATAATTTCAGACTACAAATCATTGTATTCCCTTTGTATGTTTAGTAAGATATAGCATTAATCTGACCTGTTGATATGATATGACCTTTTATCCCGTTTAAATGGCCGTTTTGCCCGACTAAGTGGCTGTTTAGCCCGAATAATGGCTAAACAGCAAGTGACCGACTGTTTACCGTTTAGGATAACACTAATGATACAAGTTTGGCATGCCAGCTAACTTATGTAATATCTCGTGTGCCAAGTTAGTTTTGATGTTTACACCACATGTGCACTCTTTCACCATATGCAAGATTGATTTGAACTAACATCTGCATAGTCTGGTTGATAAACATGCTGGACAAATCACATGGAAATCAGGTGCTCATAATCCACTCTGATTAGCATACCCTTATTTCCTATTCCTAAGTTCCTGCACTATAGTGAAGTATTGCTGTATTCAATATAGAGCATGCCATATGAAACCTTTAGCAACACTGCTTGCTGATGTTGGCTACTTTTAGGTCACTTCTGTCCCTTGGAGGGAAAATGAACTCAACATGGTCGATACACCTGGCCACGCTGATTTTGGTGGTGAGGTATGTGGTCCTCATATAATTTTCTATGATTTGTACTGAAATGTAGATTTTGATGTGATGTACAATATGATCATTGCCAAATTTGTTGCAGGTTGAACGAGTTGTTGGGATGGTGGAAGGAGCTGTCTTGGTTGTTGATGCTGGAGAGGGACCTTTAGCACAAACTAAATTTGTGCTTTCAAAGGCTTTGAAGTATGGCTTGCGCCCAATTCTTCTCCTCAACAAGGTTGATAGGCCTTCAGGTCTGCATCATTATCAGATGTTAACGTTATTTCAGTAGTATTTTCTGATTGCAATGGATCAGGTTAAAGACACAACGAAACGATTTTTCTTTACAGGGAAACCATTTCTAGTGTTCATCATTTTAACTGAAATGCCATTGCACCATTGTTTGTACTAGTTTGTTCGAGTAAACTAACTGATAAAGAGTCTTATGGTGAGCATGTACATCTAATTTGTTACACTAATATGACTAAATGCAGACTACATGACATCTGAAGTTAAATGGGTTGAATGATAGGTTGATTTAAATAAGGCAAGGGAAAAACAAGTAGAATGTAGATGCTTTAAGATTTCCCCCCATCAGGAACCACTAGAAATAAGTAAATTAAGATGAAATGGTTTTGACCAAAACTTCTAAATGTTTGTTTGTTTGCCAAATTTAATTTGGAAGCTGAACTTTATGCAATGTAGACTTCTTTTAATTAGATGAAATGATGCTATCCACAATTGTTTAACTCTCTTATGTTGCATCAACAGTTTCTGAAGAAACCTGCAATGAAGTAGAGAGCTTGGTTTTTGATCTTTTTGCAAACCTTGGTGCTACAGGTCCAGTCCTGCTCTTCAATTTGGTTTCTTTAAAGTTCTTTCTTTTCTTTTTGTGAACTTGTTTTGTTTGGATTTTGCAGAAGAACAGTTAGATTTCCCAGTTCTTTATGCATCCGCTAAAGAAGGGTGGGCTTCCTTAACTTTCACTAAGAGCCCCCCTGATAATGCAAAGAATATGTCTTCATTGCTCGATTCCATTGTACAGCATGTTCCTTCACCAAAAGCTGATCTTGAGGCTCCATTCCAAATGTTGGTTAGTATGTACTTGAAGAACACCAAAACTTGATTTTGTTTGAGATGAGGGTTGTGTCTGCAATTTCTTTCTTTAATTCCATCCTTAGTTATGCATATGGTGATATAGTAGAATCACTGGCCATAGGAAATGTCTTTATTTGTATGAGTTCCGCTTGATTTGCAACTAGAAGAATAAACAGGCCTTTCATTCTTACAATATTCGCTTCGATGCCACAGTCCATGGTACCGATTTGCCATCCCATTTACTGTTCACCAGTGATCTCTATTACTGCTTGGGTTGGTACCTGGTGAGAGGACATCATAAACAAAAGGAGGTTGGCCGGATTTAGTGTAGGTGGAAGGGATGAGGGAAGTACTGTCAAGAGGCACGTAGGATGGCTCATGGCCCACGTTCCAAGCTAGCATCCTACACCTACCCTCATCACCCCTTGACCTTCATTTATGGCTACCATGTCCCAGTACTGATCCTGAACCCAGTCGCAATATGTTTAAGGAATTGCTCTCTGTTTAAATGAATGAGATTATCAGTAAAGAATAACAGAAGGATAAGTCCTTGCTACACCAAGAGCCTGGTCCCAGGCAGGAATGCTCCCAGTCAAACACATAAAATCTCACTTTGAAGGTAGTAATTCACTTTTCTTTCACAGGTTTCCATGATGGAACGTGATTTTTATCTAGGACGAATACTCACTGGGAGAGTAAGATCTGGTGTTGTCCGTGTTGGTGACAAAGTCCATGGTCTTCGCAGTACAGATGATGGAGTTCAGAAGATTGAAGATGGAAAGGTCTATCAGAACATTGTGCCCCTTTTCCTTTCAAATTCTGATAATATTCTTTTTTTTCCCCTTCATTATGTGTTAATATTGTCTTACTGAAAAGCCTCAATGACTTATACAAATTATACTAAATAATCTAGGTTGTCAAACTCATGAAAAAGAAAGGCACAAGTATGGTAACAGTAGAGGCTGCAGGGGCTGGTGATATAATTTCAATGGCAGGATTGGCTGCTCCAGCAATTGGACATACTGTGGCAAATTCAGAGGTAGCACTATATGCTTTGATTGGCTACTTAACCTTGTCAGTTGCCTCAAATTTACTTCTACCTCTGGTCATAAAAACATGTCCTTTAGGACAAGGTTTGATCAAATCATAAAAAATACAAGCATCAATAACACTTAATTATTTAGTTTGCAAACATGTAAAGTGGTTGCTATTTTTAGGTATTGACTGCTCTGCCTACAATTGAGTTGGATCCTCCCACAATATCCATGACATTTGGCGTGAATGATTCACCGTTGGCTGGCCGGGATGGCACTCATGTAAGTACCAAATAACTTCCCTCTACATCGTACTTAATGGTGTTCTTATTATTTTTATTTTCTTCCAATCAAACCTTAGTCTTTCCATTGGATTTTGTGAACAGAAGATTAAAGAGCTTGCACACTTGTAAAAACAAGAGTATGATATATGAGATAAAATAAGATTTCAGCTTATGTTTATCACAAAACAAAATTACAAAAATCAACTAGACCTAGATGAGTCGTGATTTAATATTTGATTTATGATTACCTTGAGCCCCCTGAAAGTTGTTACAGAACAATCAGTGTACCTTATTTATTTTGATTGACAAATCAAGTGCATGATGTGGATAGCTTGCATGGAGAGAGAAACATGCTAGTGGGGTTTGCAAATATAAGATATATAGATATAGATATAGATTTGCTCCACCCCTTTACTTAAACTACTAATCAGAATGTAGTTTCTGTCATTGTTATGGACATGGGCCTTGGCCTTGAGCAGCAGCAGGATGCACAGTAGAAGCAGTGCACCGGCCAGCCAACAGAAGCTTGCATCCAGGAACTATGTTACTCGCATTAGTTAGTGGTTAACTAGTTAGTTTGTTAGATGTGCATATCCATCTGTTAGCCTTATCAATCTGTTAGCAGGTGTGCTAGTCTCTACATAAAGAGCACACCATCTCCTTTGTAAACCAAGCAAGAACCCAAAAGAAGCAGTCAGAGCCTCCTGAGGGAGGGAAACTAGCCAGTTCTTTGTGCTATCCCGTCTACCCCAACCAAATTCATATGATTCATTAATTTGATAACTAAGTCAAGACTTAATGATACTTCTTGTTGTCATTTTCCTAAACGGAACACCACCGATCAGCCTCATTTGGTTAAAGGCATACATCCAATAAGAGCTATTATCGACCAGCTTCACTTGTTGCTCAGTACTGACTAAACATGGACAGTTGGACTGGACTGAACTTGATTAAATATATAGGATGACATTCTAGTATGTCATTTTAAAGCTAGGAATATAAAATTTGTATTTGCTAACAGCGTGTTTGGTTCATGGATTGAGTTTTATCTGACATGAGTTAGTCCAGCATGCAACTAGAACGGGTCCATCTGTCATTTTCTCGGAATGGATCCATTCTGCAGAATCACCTAGCTGTTGGCTTGCGGGAGCACTGTGCAGAGTGTCTTTGTGACCGCTGAGTTCAGCTCGCGCTGCAAACCAAACAGCTCAGGGAGGTTCAGTTTCTGGTTCCAATGATTCCATAGAGTCATCACGCAAACCAAACATGCTATACAACAACAACAGCAACAAAGCCTTTAAGTCCCAAACAAGTTGGGGTAGGCTAGAGTTGAAACCCAGCAGAAGCAATCAAGGTTCAGACATGTGAATAGTTGTTTTCCAAGCACTCCTATCTAAGGCTAAGTCTTTGGGTATATTCCATCCTTTCAAGTCTCATTTTATTGCCTCTACCCAAGTCAACTTCGGTCTTACTCTGCCTCTCTTCACGTTACTATCCTGACTTAGGATTTCACTACGCAGCGGTGCCTCTGGAGGTCTCCGTTGGATATGTCCAAACCATTTCAACCGGTGTTGAAAAAACTTTTCTTCAATTGGTGCTACCCTTAATCTATCGCGTATATCATCGTTCTGAACTCGATCCCTTCTTGTATGACCGCAAATCCAACACAACATACGCATTTCCGCGACACTTATCTGTTGAACATGTCGTCTTTTCGTAGGCCAACATTCTGCACCATACAACATAGCAGGTCTAATCGCCGTCCTATAAAACTTGCCTTTTAGCTTCTGTGGTATCCTTTTGTCACATAGGACACCAGATGCTTGGCGCCACTTCATCCACCCTGCTTTGATTTTATGGCTAACATCTTCATCAATATCCCCGTCTCTCTGTAGCATTGATTCTAAATATCGAAAGGTATCCTTCCTAGGCACTACTTGACCTTCCAAACTAATATCTTCCTCCTCCCGAGTAGTAGTGCCAAAGTCACATCTCATATACTCAGTTTTAGTTCTACTGAGTCTAAAGCCTTTGGACTCCAAAGTCTCCTGCCATAACTCCAGTTTTTTATTCACTCATGTCCGGCTTTCATCAACTAGCACTACATCGTCCGCGAAAAGCATACACCAAGGGATGTCCCCTTGTATGTCTCTTGTGACTTCATCCATCACTAAGGCAAACAGATAAGGGCTCAAAGCTGACCTTTGATGTAGTCCTATCCTAATCGGGAAGTCATCCGTGTCTCCATCACTTGTTCGAACACTAGTCACAACATTGTTGTACATGTCCTTAATGAGCCCGACGTACTTCGTTGGGACTTTATGTTTGTTCAAAGCCCACCACATAACATTCCTTGGTATTTTATCATAAGCCTTCTCCAAGTCAATAAAAACCATATGTAGGTCCTTCTTACCCCTATACCGCTCCATAACCTGTCTTATTAAGAAAATGGCTTCCATGGTTGATCTTCCGGGCATAAAACCAAATTGGTTCATAGAGACCCGCGTTATTTCTCTCAAGCGATGCTCGATAACTCTCTCCCATAGTTTCATAGTATGGCTCATCAACTTAATTCTCTGGTAATTAGTACAACTTTGAATATCTCTTTTATTCTTGTAGATTGGTACCAATATACTTCTCCACTTGTCAGGCATCTTGTTCGATCGAAAAATATGGTTGAACAGCTTGGTTAGCCATACTATAACTATGTCCCTGAGGCATCTCCACATCTCGATTGGGATACCATCCGGTTCCATCGCCTTACCGCCTTTAATCCTTTTCAACGCTTCTCTGACATCAGATTCTTGGATTCTCCGCACAAAGCGCCTATTGGTGTCATCAAAAGAGTCATTCAACTGAAAGGTTGTGTCCGTATTTTCACCATTGAACAATTTGTCAAAATACTCTTGCCATTGATGTCGGATCTCATCCTCTTTCATCAAGAGATGCTCCCTTTCATCCTTAATGCAATTAATTTGGTTGAAGTCCCTTGTTTTTCTCTCACGAACCCTAGCCATCCTATAAATGTCCTTCTCTCCTTCCTTTGTACTCAAATGTTAGTAAAGATCCTCGTACGTTCTACCATTTGCCACACTTACAGCTCGCTTTGCAGTCTTGCCACCTTGTACTTCTCTATGTTGTCCACACTCCTGTCATGGTACAAGCGTCTATAGCATTCTTTCTTCTCCTTAATAGCCCTTTGGACTTCCTCGTTCCACCACCAAGTATCTTTAGCCTCGCCTCCACTTCCTTTGGTTACTCCACACACCTCTGAGGCCACCTTCCGAATGTTGGTTGCCATCTTCTCCCACATGTTTATGTCCTCTTCTTCCTTCCAAGAGCCCTCTTTGATAACCCTTTCCCTGAATACCTCTGGCGTCTCCCCTTTCAGTTTTCACCACTTTGTTCTTTCAATCTTAGCTTGTTTATCCCTACGGGCACGCACCTGAAAACGAAAGTCTGCCACCAAAAGCTTATGTTGAGAAACAACACACTCCCCTGGTATCACATTGCAACCCAAGCATGCTCGTTTGTCCTTTCTTCTTGCGAGGACAAAGTTAATCTGGCTAGAGTGTTGTCCGCTACTGAAGGTCACTAGATGAGATTCTCTCTTTCTAAAGAAAGTGTTGGCTATCATCAGGTCAAAAGCTACCGCGAAGTCCAGAACTTCCTCCCCCTCCTGATTCCTACTACCATACCCAAAACCTCCATGAACTGCCTCGAAACCTGCGTTTGTAGTACCTACATGCCCATTAAGATCTCCTCCTATAAAAAGCTTCTCACTACTAGGTACAGCTCTATTCGGTCTATCTAAGTCTTTCCAGAACTGTCTCTTAGCACTCTCGTCGAGGCCTACTTGGGGGGCATACGCACTAATTACGTTCAAGACCATATCACCGACAAGCTTGACTAAGATAATCCTATCTCCTTGCCTTCTCACTCCCACCACACCATTCTTGAGGCTCTTATCAATCAAAACTCCTACTCCATTTCTATTCCCGATTGTCCCTGTGTACCCAAGCTTGAAACATGTATTGTTCACCTCCTTCGCCTTCTGACCCTTCCATTTAGTCTCTTGAACACATAATATATTTACACGCCTCCTAGTCGCGGTATCAACTAATTCTCTTAACTTACCTGTAAGCGACCCTACATTCCAATTACCTAAACGGATCCTAGTTGGTTCGACTAACTTCCTTACCCTTCGCACCCGTCAACTCAGATGTGAAGACCCTTGCTCATTTTTCACTACACCCGGGCGCCGATGTAGCGCGCCACTAAGGAAGCGACGACCCGATCCTTGCTCACTTGACACCATGCCCAGATCGCGACACGGCGCGTCACCAAGGGGGTGCCGACCCGGCCCTTGCCCATTTAACACCATAGCCGGGTTCCGATATGGCGCTGGCGCGTCGCTAAGAAGGTTACGCTCCAACGGTTTTCTTTCGGGTTTCATCTCCATTAGAATGGCTAGATTTAACGTTGGCTCGCCATGCCTATCACAACCCTCCTCCTTTACCAGGGCTTGGGACCTGTTATGTTGAGACAACATAGGCGGAGTTGCGAACCAAACATGCTATAAAGGAATACAAAAACAACTGCTCATATGGCTTTACTTTCTATAATTTTGCAGCTAACTGGAGCAAAAATTGGTAACCGCCTGATGGCAGAGGCAGAAACGAATTTGGCTATTATTGTTCTCCCTGGACCATTATCAGAATCTTATGAAGTTCAAGGAAGAGGAGAGCTTCAGTTAGGTCTGGATTGTTGATGAAACCACACCTATTCTACTGTATAACTGAACTTAAGTTAACTCGTTTGGAAGTTCCTCATACTTTGTTTAATGTGTAATCAAGAATACAAAATGATGATCTGTGTATGTTCCAGGAATATTAATCGAAAACATGCGGCGTGAGGGATTTGAGCTTTCGGTTTCACCTCCAAAAGTGATGTGAGTTGCAATTTTTCACGTAATAGCAAACTATATTCTCTCTGATTGCAAATATAGATCATTTAGGACATTGGCATGGTCTATAATATGACACTTCAACTTACAATTATTTTCAAGTTATACTATTTAATTTAAAATAGAGTTATGTATTGTGAAAGTATTTTCCATGATGAATCTAGTGACATCCATGTGTTATCAATTTATTTAACTTTTCATGCATTGATGGATCAGATCAAAGAAGTTTGACTTGATTAGAATCCTAAAATAACCTACATTTCGAATTGGAGTAGCTCGATATCTATTTCTATGTTAGGTTTCTATATTAGATTCTGTGGTTCAAAAGGACCAGCTTTCCTTTCCTTGCTGAGCCTCTTTGGCTAAGTTCGAGTTCCCCTTCTCGCCCTTCTCAGGCTCTGTACAGTTTTTCTGTTTTCTGTTTTGTTTTCCTCTATTAGTTTGTACAGTTGTTCAGTTGTTTCGTTGTTTCTTATTTTTAATAAAATTCTTACAGTGGGGGCCTCCCCTGCTGTATTTACGGTCAAAAAAAGTAATTCCTTTTTATGGCATGGAACTTCATGTGTGAACAATTTGCAGCTAGCGTATTCATTTTTTTCCTTGAAATAGGTATAAAACAGAGCGTGGTGAAAGGTTGGAGCCTATTGAAGAAGTGACTGTTGAGGTATAAGAAACTATGGTTGAATCGCCTAATTTATCTTTGTTTTCTTCTAATATTAATTCTGAATACCAATGAGATATTGTAGGTGGATGAAGAGCATGTGGGATTCGTCTTGGAAACCATTACACACAGGAAGGGTGAAGTAGTTGACATGGGCCCGGTTCCTGGGACAACTGGAAGAACTCGAATCTTCATGACGTGTCCATCTAGGTCAGTAGTTGGTATTTTGTGCTAATGATTGGTTACACCATAGAACCTAGAAAAGCATGTCTGGTATCTGCTGAATAACTGTCTTTAGGCTGTAGCCTAAGTTGTTCATGCTTATGGAATACCTATCCGCCTGTTCCCAGCAGGGTTTACTGCATAACCAATCAGTGTGGGATTCCAGAGTTTCTTTTTCCTTCTGTGGAGTATTAAACCAGTTCTGTTATTGTAGTATCAAATGATCTATTGTGGAATGCAGGGGTTTGGTGGGTGTCAAAGGAATTTTCAGCAGCTTTACACGTGGAACTGGATTTATGCACCGTGCTTTCCAGGGTATGATGCTATATTTTTATTGATAATTCAATTCAGTGCTAGCTCACATTCAAGTCTGTAACTGATCTATGCTATTGCTAGAACTTGAAATTACTTTCATCCGAACATGGAGGCAAATAATGAACTGGCTTGCCAGTTTACTCATCTATAGGTTTTAATGATATGTGAGCGCTTAGCAGAGATGTTATTTTTGTGTAGTTAATGTTCTAATGCTCATTGAAAGACGTAAGTCAGAGATTAAACATAAGCTCTGAAATGATGAATGAAGATAAGTGATCTTATAAGTTGAACATAACTATTAAATGGGGAGCACCCAAATTTACCCTATTTGGAACTTTGCCCGGTGAAGTGGTAGAGTCTCTCCACAAGATTAAACAAAAGTAGGGCTGTTTAGAAATTCCCTTCCCGACACCCACCATGTGTGGGAGCTTTCAACACTGGATACAAACTTTTATGTAACTATAGCTTGCTAGATTTAAGCATTTGTGAATCATGTCACTCTGTTTATCATGGTTAGATGGTAATTGCCCTTATGTTTACACGAGCAGTGTGTACAACACATATGCGCAGGTTGTAAATCAGTAACATGATGTTAGTTGTGACATAAGATGAGCAACATTGACTGCTTTGTTTGGCCATTAGTCGAACAAGTTCAATTTCATTTGTACCTTCTGCAATGTGTACCTGAGTCATATCGCATTAATTTGTTTGCATGAGCAAATCAGGTCATTATCATATGAAAATCTGGATGGTGTGGGTGTGTGGGTTTGTAAGGGCTTTTACCCCTTCTTCTTTTTTAATATAATGGCCCAGCTCTCCTGCGTGTTCAAAACAATTGAATCTTACTAATTGCCGAGGACTAACTAGACTTGATGGTTATTTGACGTGTGGTTTCCTGTGATTGCAGCATATGCTAAATACAGAGGTCCACTTGGCAGTGTCAGAAAGGGAGTTCTGGTAGAGCCATTTTCTTCAACTTGATAATTCTCTATTCTATCATGTCCTCTTTGTTTGCCAAACATGTGTTCATAGAATTAGAAAGCTAATGAGATACTCCTTTAGCAAATAATTTTGCACAACTGAACAAAAAGGGGTCTTGTTGAATGTTGAATAAAAACAAGACTAAATGTCACTGTGCTGTTCAACTCTGACTCAAATTTCTCTATGTTCATATATATATAGATATCTGTTGGTAAGGGACTTATCACTTCACATGCCCTTATGAGTTTAGAAGCTCGCGGGATCCTCTTTGTATCTCCTGGAATGGAGGTAACTATAATACATTTTATTGTCAGCTACTATCTTGGGTAAGAGTTGTACTAACCCCTCTTTCGTCCTCCTGTTTGAAAGGCATATGAAGGCATGATAGTTGGTGAGCACTCACGTGACAGTGATCTTGAGGTAAGATGATTAAATACAAATCACGGCCTATTTCTTTTTCTCTTTCCATACTTGAAATCAATGTACCTTTGGCAGGTGAATCCTGTGAGAACTAAAGAACTTACAAACATCCGAGCCCCTGGAAAGGATGAAAATGTTCGTTTGTCTCCACCTCGATTGGTATGTTCTTTTTTGCTCTTTTCTGAGATATCATGAGAGAGGGTGTTTCTTTTCTGTAAAGGAAACACAATACTGCAACGCCTGATCAATTGGTTAATTGTCCACTGTGACTTAGATCAGCCATGCAAATTCTAGAACCTATTATTGCCATATGATATTATGTTCACACATTGGGGTTCGAGATCTGATGAGAGCAGAGGAAAAATGAGGCTTGGTTTTTTTATTTGTTTGTTTGATGAAAAGTTTAACATTCCTCTAGCTATCAGCAAAATCTTAAAAGAAATTGTTGAACCATGCAGATGAGTTTGGAAGAGGCAATTGGATATGTTGCTGCAGATGAGCTTATTGAGGCAAGTATCATATGTTCTTAATTCTTGAAACAAAGAATCCTATAGAAATTTCAGCTTTTGATTCTATTTTGTAAGGACTGGAACAAATGTACATGGGCATTTCATTCTTCTACAACCACCAAGTCTTGTTCCAATTCTTCTCTCTTGGGTGGTCTCTATAGATCAGAAATCAGATATCCTCCCGGTAACGTTAGTTTCTGGAAGGTTTTGTGGGGTTATTGACATTATTGGACACACTAAATCACTAAACCAAATGGAGATCCTGCAGCCAGGGTAGAATGCAGTATTATTTCTGTGCGGCTATGCAAAATGATCTCTTGCAGCCAGATAGGGTGTGATGTCACCAATATCATATAGTGGAAATGAGTATCCCTGGGCACATCAATCGGTGTTATAATTACATACTTGTATACAAAAGTCAGTGCTAAAACGAAGAAAATATTTAATAAGCTCTTTCATGCATTTTGGAATTAATAGAAGGTAGGTTTGTTTCTTTAACAAAAGTATCATCTGCAGTATTTTGCTAGTTTAGTTTTGGTGATTCCTTGAAAGTGCAGGTGAGTCCAAAGAGGAAATCTAATTTGCTGGAGTAACACACCTAGTCTTTATTAAAGAAAGGAGTTCTCTTATTACTCGATTTACAATTTTGTTCCTGAAGCAACTGGCATCTAGTACCAATCTTCTTTATATTGACATTTGAGCCTCATCAGGTTACTCCCAAGGTTGTACGTCTTCGGAAGAAGTACTTGGATTCCACTAAACGTAAGATGATGAAAAACAAGCCCATGGATTAAAATTCCAGAGACACCAACTTACATCAAGCACTGCTAGTACTACTGTATAAGTTATCATCCAAAAGACACAACATTTATGTATAGGTTGGTGTTCAATGTTGAAGAGCAACCAGAGTTCTTCACCAGATAACACATTTTGCCAGCAGTTTCACCCAGGTTTTACGTTCACACAGGATTGGAATGATGTTTCATGTGGTTGGGTACTAACAGAATAAGCCTATCATAGGAGCTACTGGAGGTAGGATCCACGCTGTAAGGTGGTTATATCTATTTATAGCCTCATTAACGGTGAATTTTTAAACACCCATAGATATACCTTTGAAGGGTGTATTTCTTTGGAAGATCAAGAAATGAAAGTGAAAGAAAGGCAGGCCTAGGTATTTTGTTTGAACCGTCTTCTTTGTTGACAATTTTATGAGCATGTGTTATTAGTGAGAAATGCAAGGAAACAAATAAATTTGTAACCTGTAGCGTTGTTACACCAGCATTGATCAATACAGGATGAATTTGCGATTGTCCATCCTTTTTTCCTTCTTTCATTTTTTATTTTTTGGTTAGTGATGGTGTGTTCAAACCGTTTGTTTTTATCCTGTAACTAAGCATAATCAACAAACTCATGGGGTCACTTTGGTTGTCATTTAAAAAGCGTCTGATGTGTCTTGATTGGTAGAAACTCATCACATGTTTAATTGGGTTTATGGATATGGATTCGCAAGCGACATCTGCTCTGTGCTGAGTGTTAGTTTTGCTCCGAGCGATGTGTAGCGGGTCGGATGCCAACAAATTGGCTTTGATTTCTAGCTCTGGGCCTTGTAATTCCTTGCTCCAAGCGGTGTGTTGCAGACAGAGGAGCCCTAGCTAAGGGTTTAGAAGGAGCCATTTGGAGGGTTTAGGAGCCATTTGTAGTCTTTACAGTGAAAAAAACAAAGCCGGAACAAGGTTTAGGAGCCATTTGTAGTCTTTACAGTGAAAAAAAAAAGCCGGAACAATGTTAGAAGAGACAAACCAGCTCCGGCTCTCTAGAGGAAGCGTACCAAACAAGTCCTTACAGTAGCCGTTTCACACCTTGCAATATGTAGCATTCGTGGATCGGATACGAACGGATATCATTGATATTATATTTATTTTTATATTTTTGTTCGGATTCGGATTCAAATACATATAGTATCAGCCATGCCAGATATGATATGATTAGATATTGACATTATAAACATGCGATTTGAGTATTCGGATACGGATATGGCATCGGATGTTGAATATCCGGACTCGGATACGGACAGATTTAAACCCTTCTAAACGGATTCAGGTCTCGAATACGGTCGAAAAATATTCGTACCGTTTTCACCTCTAAACTGTTTCAGTCTCAAATATGATCGAAAAAATATTCGTACCGTTTTCACCCCTAACGCCGGGCAGCAGCAACATGTGTTGTTGTTTCAACTGCATATTGCATTCGTTGTCGATGCCGGGGCAGCCGGGCAGCAGCAACATGCGTTGGTGGTTTCAACTGCTGTGCGGATCAACCGTTACCTTATTGAGGTAGGGCAGCACGTCCACGTTGGAGCTCATGCCAACGTCCAAACAGTCCCACTACCCGCCATTATTTTGTACAGTCAGTTATGACTATTTGTTGATTCTTGCTTCGCTGCAAAACAGTCTATTTTCACCAGCATCGACCGGACAGGAAAAAAGACTTTCACCAGCATCGACCGGATAGGAAAAAAGAAGAGCCAATTTCGCACAAGCTGATCTTACTACTTTTCAATTTTGCCAAGCTCAGTTTACAGGAAGCCACGACCACAAGACCACGTTACTGCTGTCAATGCATATTTTATGGAAATATAGAATAGAGACTGGGTTTATAAAAAGATAACTGATGCATTATAGAAATAAATATCCAATGCCTTCCTGCCTTCGTGGACTCGTGGTCCATGATTATTGCTGTTACTTCCGTGCTTCGGACTTCCTCTGCTCCTTGACTGCCATAAACAAAATAAAATTTAGTGCCTGCCATAATAATCAACAAACAAATGAATTTCTATATGTTATATGCCGACTGAGAATACCAAGATTTTGTTGAGCTCAAGAAATATGAGATACGAGCCAATGTAAAGTGCATTGTACAAAACAAAGTTACCACATGTTTTTGGAGAAATTAAAACGTAAATATCCATACAAAACTTATAAAGCATGAGGTCAAATAGAAACATGCATGAAGCAAGATAAAGAAAGGGATGTACCAGCTTTCTCCTCTTCGCGTTTCTTTGCAGCATCAGCCCTTTGCTGTCTTATTAAAGCAAGACGTTCTGCATCCAGAAAATTATAAGGTTTATGGCTGTTTGAACTTCAGGAGCAGTGTTTCAAAACTGACAACAACATTTGATGAGATTGCACGCCTTTAGACAATTTATATCAGCTATGAACTCCCAAGAGCTGCGCTTGAGGTAGCAAAAAACATTGAATGGCAGGTGTGCATCTTAGCTTCAAAATTGTATGGTACATGAAAAGGTAACCATCATATTCCACAATTGCAGAACATCTAAACGGAAAATACTTTAATTCATAAGTTAAATTTGGGTGGAAATTCAGCAGTGAATGCAGCAAGGAAGTCTGCATATAACCATAAAACCACTACCGAAACACAACAAATTTAAAATGTAGACTGAGAATGCTTAAAAGTTGAATAGAAGTAAGATCTAATAGGCTGTGCTTAAAAATAAGAAGGTAATATCATTGTGTGATTGTCTATTTCATTAGCAATTTAGCATTGATCCTTACCTGTATGTCTTGCACAATAGGCACCGTGAAAAGTTTAACGCTAGTCATGGCTAGCTTCAGATGGATGTTGATACTTATTCAAATTATTTTACTAGTACCCTGTATCAAGCTACCTCCTTCAATGTAATGTATGTTTTTACAAAACAAAATGGAAACTGTGATGATACTTCCAGAAGCAGGCTGAGATTACAGGTTGCTCTGGTCTTGTGCATTTTAGAAATACAAAGCCATAACAGTAGAGTATCAGCAAGTGTAACAGAGTTCTCACCCAAATCTTTCCGGGATTGTTCTGTTTTCCCTTGCTCCTGAAGCTTCATATAACGTTCGTGAGCTTTTTGTTTCTCAAGCTCCTCTCTACAGAATGAAAATGATAACATGTAAATAGAGTCGATGTATAAGAACATGTTTAAAGATAGTAAGCTCCTCCCGACCACCCATCAATGGCCCCTTTTCAGTAATAGGTGAAACATTAACATCAAGAATATGTTTACGCCAAGACAGACAAATGCCTAGGTAGTGAGATAAAACAAACAAGACAACTTAGATAGGTGATCTCTTGCAATTCATGAGCATGTAACATCATTTGCACGTGTGTGGCAATTTGACACAAGCAAAAGGCTGTCCTGTAACATTTTTCTGTGATACATTGCATTTTTTTTAGGGAAATTGCATATTTTATTTATGCGCTGCTCGCAGGCTTTAGTAAGCAGTTTTCCTCATGCCAAATGATATTAGATAGAAATAGGTATAACAGGGAAAATGAACTGCAACTATCAAAACTCAAATTTATTGTCAATCGAAAATTAAGAAAATGGCACATTTTTTAGGTCAAATAAGAAAGTGCACCTTTCGCGCCTTGAGAGTTCAGTTGTCTTTCCAAGCTGTAAAATGAATGCTTAGTTAGCTCATATGGTAAAAGATGATTCAACTAATAGAGTATGACTAAGTAATGCAGCAAAAGTGCTAACAACAACATTTAGCCTGAGTTACATGGATACATCAGGTCACCCTGTATCCTATATCGGATACGTATCGGATACAGATATGCGTGGGATAGGGCATGGAGACGACTCCGTGGAGTATTGGCGAAAAAATAAATAATGGAAGACGTGTTGAGGTGTATTTTTCCTTGAATACATAGGAGAGCTGTGTATCATTGCATTAAGAAGAACTTAAAAGTACAATGCACCCAAAAACACATTATACCCACGCACATATGCACAGATTAGAGAGCTACAACCATGCCCGTTTCTCCAAAGAACACGACCCGATCTGACAGCTAAGCAAACCTTCTACCTGGCTGCTACCTCCAATCAGGCTAGCCCCTTGGGGCCAGCGATGCACCAAAGTTGAGCCTCCTCGAGGATATTTCTAAACATGAGTTGTACGTTGGGAATAGCTCCATCAAACACATAGTCGTTACAATGTTTCCGAAGAATCCAAGCATCGAGGGTAATCAGCGAATTCAAGCCATGTTTGACGCCCTCAGGGAAGAGAGCAATGATACATATCCACCATTTAGGCCTCATTTGGATGTTATCAGATTCGCCTCATTCCACATGTGTTGAGGTGGATTGAGGTGTAATTTAGTTCAACTTCCACTCCAATTCATCCCAACCCATGTGGAGTGATGCGAATCCGACTACATCCAAACAAGCCCTTGAAGAATTCAAGCCATTTATTGAAGTGTTTTGTGGATACAGTCCAGTCCAGTAGGTCCACTGTAACCCTCGACTCACACGCGCACCACGCCGCGCAAGCCAGGCAGCCAACAATGAACGCGCACGCCGCCTCCCACCCGACTTCCTGTTCGCCTAGCTGTCCCGCCCATCCCTGCCCACGAGATCGAGCACTGGCAGCATGCTCGAGCAGGCAGCAGCTGCAGCGATGCACACCGCCAATTTGTGGACGCCTCACGCACGCGGTGCTGCGACGAGCTTCACCACCCACTGGTGATAAATCAATGGTGAGCCGACCACCACGAGTTAGTGGTGATTTCTTCCCTGCTTCCTCTCCTCCATTGTAGCCACTTCCTACCCCACCCCCGCCCGGCGCCCGCCTAGACTCGTTGCTTAAAAATGGTGTCAGATTAATCTCGTCTAGAACTGGAGTTGAAAGGGGAAAGGAATTGGATCAGTGATTTACTCATCTCCTCCAAGCCTGAAGGACCTTCAGGTAAAAAGTGACGTACTTAGTTGAATCCTCCCACGATTTGAAAATTCTACTTCTGCACTAAGCGCATATATGTTCTCATTTGGATTTTCCAAGTTTGACTTTGAGAATTGGATGGATATGGTGGGCAGAACATCACAATGGCAAGAATGCAAGGCAATTTCAAGTTCCTGCTTGTGTGTTACTGCTTTTAGAATTTTCATATGCCTTATTATTTATTTATTAAAAAAATACTAATACGTATCCTCGCATCGTTTTTTTAGATATATACTGTATCCGCATATCCATATCCACCGGATACTGATACGTATATCTGTATCCGTGCTGCATAGCAATTAGCTATACAATGGCAAAATAATTGTGGGAGTCATCCAGCAGGATAACATCATACCACATTGTAGAATAACGAATTTCATAGACAAGTAGATACCAAGAGATGTTCCTCCTTGACTATACAAGATTAAAAATAGCGACAATGCATTTGTATACCATTATGGCTATGACAATACGGAAGGAAAAACTGGGCAACTGCGAGTCGTAGTTGCCTCCTAAAAGCATGGTGATATAAGATTAGAGAATAAACAAAGATGCTACCAGTAGTCAGCAACTTACATCAACTTCCTTGGCCTTTATATTCTTGGCTTTCACTAAGTTCGGATTTTCAATCTGAATAATACCCTCAGTACCTTTATGTTTCTGGGAATATCAAGGTAGCATATCAGATCATTACGAATGAAGCATGCACATGGGTATAAGGTATAAGCTAGCTGGATTGGAAAGTCCTTACAGGTTTGTCATCAGACTCGTCTTCAGATTCTTCCTCGGACTCTTCTCTTTCTTCCTGTTCCTCCTCTTCCTCTTCCTCCTTCTATTTAATTTTCAAAACAAACCAGTTATTACAGCAAGAACATATAAGCCAGAATCAAATTTGCAGCTAGGTAATGTCCAAATAGATGAGTTTTTTATTTAGTAAGTATGCCTAGCTGATGAAACTTTTACGATGACATTGATTAATGGAACCAAATTTGATCATGATTTTTTTATTGTATGCATTGCATGCATTATATTGAGAAAAGCAATAGCTAAATTGTGCTAGCATCATCAGCGTTTTTTTTAAAGGCTCAACGACAAAGAATGGCTAACGCTTTTGGAACAATATGATCACCAAACTAAATTGGGAATTTAATTGCAATAAGGGCATAGCACAAATCTTCCACGGTCCAAACATAATTACTCCATAGAAGTATCAAATCACTGTACCCATTCTAGAAAGTGATCTTCCATTGGGCAATATGAAATATGAATTGGAGAAAGCTGTTAGCTGTATTTAATATTATCCAAAGCAAGTGATGAAGAAATCCATTTTGACTCGTGGGAGTACAAAAGAGTCGCAGGGAATAAAAGTAGCACTCGTCATGTGGATGAAACTAATTGCATGATTAGTACAGACCTTCTTAAAGGTGCGTGGGCGGCCTGAAGTACCAGCAGCTGCAATTATTTGGAGGGTAAAAAAGGTTATCAGAAACAAGCCAAAAAAGATGCCCTTAGTAGGACAACCACACAAAGTAACCATCCATATCCCCAAGTAGAAATTAAAAGAACAAGAAGAGAAGAGGCTAAGGGCGTGTTTGCTTTGCAGCATGGGAAATATGCCTGCACCAAGCAAAGATCTCAGGTGTCCATTTTCCTATGCCTATGGTTAAGCGAGCTGCCTGACTAAGCCTGCCCAGGCCATTATAGCAACCAAACAAGCCCTTAGTGTAGCATTTCTTTCCTGTATCCAGCCTCTAACAAGCTTTATCTGATGCCAGATACAGTGTGCTAATTGATTTATCACTGCGTTTAAACTTCACACAAACCCTTTTTGGTGAAGATCTCTGACAGTGAAGGAGAAATAAAGCTACATCTGCATCAAGAGCAGAATAGTATCAAGTTGCCCTACTGCACCATTGCTGATGAATAAAAGCAGCTAAACCTTTGAAACACAATTATGAACCAAACTGTACGTACAAGCAGGTAACTGAGCCTCTAAATCGAACAACTGGATCAACAAATCATCGTTCCTCCAACGATCCGAGACACCATCGAATCCCATGGAAACCTCGCGGCACAGACTAAAAACAGGAATCTAAGTGGCAACTCACAGCAAGCTACTAGATGTTTGAATTCTGCACGGCCACGCAAACCCGGTCCAGAACTAGCTCACCCCAGAATCAACAGATCAAGCAGTTGCCTACGCTCACCGTGGCACGCTCCAGACATGAAATCGAATTCGACCTACAAACGGGACCAAACGGAAAGGGGGGGAGGGGGGGGGGGGGGGGGGGGGGGGCGCGGGGCGGCGAGCGAGCGCGTCGTTACCGATCTCCTCGGGCGTGGAGAAGTTGCGGCGGCCGGTGGGCTTTCCCTTGAACTTTCCCCTCCCCATGGCGGCGGCGGGCGAGGCTGGTGCGGATAGAGAGCTGCGAGCTGGAAGGAGCGGAGGCCGGAGGTTTTCACGCTGGGTGGGCACTGACTGAACCGCGGAAAGGAATCGGAAACCCTACCGCATTTACACTGGTGGGCTGGGAATCGCGGGGTGGGGAATGGGGAATTCGGCGGTTCGGCCCTCCAGACAGACACCAGACTCGAGAGCCCGCCAAACGCTGCGGTGCGACTTGCCAGATACGGGCGACCGCGCCGCTGCGCGCTAGGGAGGCATGCACTCTGCTTTATAAGACCGTCTCCAACGATACGTACCTAAACCGAGACCCACTGGTTTAGGTCACGCACACTGGCCCGAGTCCGACACCTAAAACAGGCCTTCTCCAACAGCGTATGTAGAAGAGGAGGCAGAGAGCATACCAAAACAAAACATCCGCCACCAAATGCTCCAAAGAAACCCATCAATGGCGGCTCAGATCCCGCGCAGGACGACCATGCCCGCGAGTCCACGACCAGAACCCGCCGCGGACCCCACCCCCACGGTCCTCGACGCCAGCCCCCGCTGCCGCAGCACCGTCGCCAGCACAAGCATCCGCAATCCGACGTGGCGCGGCGGGGCGGGGAGAAGGGTGGCCCCGGGAGAGCGCGGATCCAAGGACGGCCGCCGCTCGAGAGCCGGTCCGGTGCCAACCGCGGCGCCCTTCCTCATCGCCGGCTCGAAGGTGGAGGAGCAGCCGCGAGCGCGGGCGAGCGGGGTCGGCACGGGCGCGGCCGGTGCGAGAGCGGGCCACCTCGGCGTTGCGGAGGGGTGCGCGAGCGGGCCACCGAAGATTTGCGTACCGAGGAGAGAGGGGACGCTTTTTTACGTTTCGTTTCGGTCGATAGCCAAAATGGGTGGTACGTCTGGGTGAGCCGTTGGAGAGTGTTTTTGGTAGGCAAATCCACTGTAGAGGACGTATTTTGGGTTTGCATTTCGTTGTTGGAGATAGTCTAAGCCATGTTTTTAGGTCGACGAATATTATTTTTCTCTAATAATAAATCAGCTATCGGTGCTTTCAGCTATGACTTATCAGTTAAACAAACAGAGCGATAGAGAAAAAAAGGGTCGTTAGCACGCCAACACGTGCGCTGTTTCAGACTCAGTCGTGTATAATTGGATTTAGTACTAGTATACTTCACAATTACGATTTGTGTAATTGGATTGTAAATAATCTAACAACCTCCTCTTTCTGTTTACATAACGTGAAATCTAGAAAAATTAAGGTAGACATCTAGGGCGTGTTTGACACAGCTTTCGCAGGCGCCGGCTCTAGCACTATTTAGTACTGTAGCAGTACTATAGCACATAGCCGGTTGAGCTGCAAATCGTGGCTCCATCGGCTCCTCTTCTCATTTCATTTTCTACCTCGAAAACCAAAACCGCTCTGCGCTACAATGATTTTGAGAAGTCGGAGCCCATGGAAGCCATGCCAAATACAACCTAAGTTGAAGGTATTTATCCATGTAGAGTTACGCTATCCATCCATTTGGTGTATCGTTTTGTTTTCTTGTGTCCGTTAATCGTCTTTTACACGGGTACATGGAACTCTTTTTCTATCGTGGTTTTTCTCCACTTGAGCGATAGTCCTAGCTTAGATGTCGACTATGTGCTAACAGAAAGGCACCGTCCTCTCTCTAGACCTAACCTTGCACGATATGAGCAGGATCTATTTGTCCCACCAAGTGTTGGTTCACTCTAGGCCTACTTTCTTTGGGCATGTTTGGCTGGTATTAAAGTCGGCTGATAAATCGGCTGAAGTTGTTTTGTTGTGAGAGAAAAATACTGTAGATTGTAGCCGGCTGATATTAGAGTATTTTATTCCTATGTCTTTTATATTATTAATTATGCTTCATGAATCCTGTCTTTTAAAGAGACTCTAAAGGTAAATGTGATTAGCCGACTAGTACACTGCTCGTGGGTATACATCACAATGTTTTCTCCTATTCGTTCAGGAAAACATCGGTGCCTTTTTATTCTGTCGCAGACTGATCCCTGAACTCGTAGAGCAAACCGGAAAACGAGTGATACAAGAGTACAAGACCCATTGCAGTGAGTAGAGCGAACATAACAAACAGGTAAGCCAACCGATGACTTCCCCAAGATAAGTGCTCCGAATTTCTTTTACTCCTTTTATTCCAAATTATAAGATATTTTGGCTTTTCTAGTAATTTTTGTTATGCACTTAAATATATATTGTGCCTAGATGCATTGCAAAATTAATATATCTAGAAAAGTCAAAACGTCTTCTAGATTGAAACGAGTACTCCCACGGTGCAGTTAGATGATCGGGCCTGTCGTTGCTTGAAATGATAAAGCACCCCACCACTTCTTTTACGAGCATCCATAATCATGACCATGACCCATCTGGCAATGGTATATTTCTCTATCGAGGCAGACTCCGTAATGATCTCACCCGAATCTTAGGGCCTCGTCAGGAGATGGACATGGAAGAATAACTTCTCTTTCAGAGCGAGACAGCTGGGACCATATGTCCATAACGAACTCGTGATGGCTCTGTGCCATCTCTATTCACTGGACCTACAATTCATTTTGGCATCAGTCACTAACCAATAAAAAGTAAAAACTATTCTCTATCCACAATTCACCAGTTTGGCATCAGCCACAGCAGCAATCAGAACAAAACTATTCGAAAGTTTGGCATCAGTTGCTCTAGCATGGCACATGGCAGCATTCAAAACAAAAGCATTCATTCATTCATTCAGTGATTATCATATAGCGACTTCTCTCTTATCGGCTTTTGTTACCCGACATGTCAAAAACAACTCACGAACCTGCAACTGCAAAATACCACCAGGAGTTTTCAAGAGCGCAATTGGAGTTTGAGGATACAGATTGCACCCAGATTCAGAACAGGATATTGATGGACATACAACGTGACAGATAAATGGAGTCACCAACCTGACAGGTTACTCGTCCACCAAACCAGAGATTTATCTTACATACAGCTGCACATCGGGAGATGCTATTTTCATGATACGCCTATATTACAAGTTTACGACGACAATGTTTCACAGATGTTTCCTGTAGATTGGGCCAATTACAATTAAAAAAAGAAGATGGTGGGTCATGTTAATAAAGTAGACCCAATAATCATAGAGGGAACTGTTAGAACTTGAGGGCCAAATATGCCATAAATCGAATATGTGTTTATCTTCTCATGTCCCATCATTTGAGTTCCAATAAAAGTCACTTCTTTCAGTCAAGTAACCATACGGTAGATGCGGTCCATAAACGACACTACCGTTCAAATATGTCATCTGGTCCACTTGTGACCCTGGCTGATAAGCATTTGGAACATTAGCTTGAACTGTGGTGTTTGGAACTGAATAGATGTTAGTATTGGCATCTATCGGATTAGCCTTTGTCCTGCTCCGGGCTGTCCGTTTGGTGTCTACAGGACTGTCTGCACTGAGTCTAACCATTTGCTGCTGAATTTCATTCAGTGGATTACAAGCTAATTTTGATTTAGCAATCTTCTTTGCATCTGAAGACTTGAATTCAAGCCGATATAAGGCAAAAGCATCACACTCATTGATCTCATATTCATAGAGGTGCCATTCAAAGCTGTTGGATGGCTGTGGATCCATGTAATAGGACCTCTTCAGACCCCCAAAGTCCTTCATCACCTGCTTCCTAGATTCATGCCAACCACGGCCGCTGTAATCTGGCAAGGACCGCTGCTTCCGATTTCCACTATCAAATGCCCTCCTTGGTTTGTCAAAAAACAACCATTCTCTGATACATTCACCTTCAAAGATGTAAAGATCGAAAAGTTCTGCAATGATACAGAATGGCTAACGATTAGTAAAAACGTTCATCAGTACCATGTGAAGGCACAAGTCATGAAGGAAAAGCTTACCAGGTGCGTTCCACGGAGACTTTGCAGTGGCAGCTCCTTCACAGATAGGGATCCCAACATTTTTTCCTTGGATCTTTGCACTAAGAGCAGCAAACAGGGGGCCATCTTTCAGATCAATGCCTCTTGGACGGATCACAGGCATTGTGCCTGGAGGGCCCTCTTCCTGCACAGCCAAATCAGCATGATACATGCTGCAATAATCATGCCATCTTTCTGATCCAATAGCAGGCCTGGGGCAGTCCCAGAGAGCGCATTTTGGCTTCAGGAATGCAGAAGGTGCTGAAGTCATTGTTGTGAGCAAATCTGTCATGTGCAGGAAAACACCCCCAGCACTCTGTCCACTGTTACTCATGTCAAGGTACGCATTAGGGGCTATCTCTTGCGGCAAATTGAACTGTGGATATTCCAGCTGAACAATCCCTTCCAGATTATTAAGGATATCCAGATTAGACCCAGAAAGGTCTATCTTGTAATCTTCATCATAAAGAAAATCCTCAACCGTAAGTTCCTGGTTCACATAGTACATCTGCAAGAAGTAAGATGAGAACTTGTTAAAATTGGCACAACTCCACTGAACTTCAAATTTTTTTTTTTGGGAGTTGGCAGAAAGGTAAAGTCACTGAATATGCCAATTACATGCATGCTAGAATTACTATAAAGCAGTACATATAGCATCTAAATGTTGCAATATCTAGGACTAAAGAATTACTCCCTCTGCCCCAAATTGTAAGTCGTTCTGGCTTTTTTAGGTACATAGATTTTCCTACGCACCTAGATGTAAATTATATTAGTAAAAGCTATGTACGAAAAGCAAGAACAACTTACAATTTGGAACGGAGGGAGTAGTACTTAAATGCTAAGGAGGTACATAAACAACAGGAAGTGGAAAATTAAATGGGCGCCATACTAACCTACTGAGACAGAGCAAAACACCCTTGGACACCACTGGAAAGCAGAAGGATGTTGTTTTCTTCTAAAAAGACAATAGAAATACATTGACCGCTGCCATTTCCAAAATCCATTGCATGCTGCATACACTTGTTACTATTGATCTCTTGCCTAAAACAATGAAACTGTAAGCTCAAATATATTTATCCTATAGTTCAAGTTCTCTAGAAACCGTAAAGATTTCTATACTTGTGTCAGCATTAAGAATCACTAATATACTTGATCAACTCATTATATAGAAAATGTTCAATGGGAAAAAAAAAGTAGGCCTCTACCACCTTTCATTAATTAGTAGGCTAAATAGTATTACACTAATAAATTGTTGTGGCTTAGTAAAATCATGCAAACATGCTCTGCTAGTGACTTGAGAACTCTGACAAATATCAGTTAGAAATATTATAAAAAGGGAAGATATTTCAAGGAAAAGCACTACTCAATTCCAATTTTACCCTGGGCCTGTCATCATCCGGGCTACTACAGCCACTGGCTTAGGCTTAGCCAATCTAGTTTGGTCAAAAAAAATTACCCCAACCATGTCAGGTTCTCATGTTCTTTGTCAACCTCACAGCCCTCAAGAGGTCCTCATTGTGTATAACCCCCAAGTCCAGCCGGCATTACTACAGGCAATCATAGGTGAGACCCCACAAAGCACAAAATAAACAGAGTATGCTCAAATTATTCAGATCAAAATTTTCTACTAACAAAGGTATGCATTCCTACCACAAGAGATAAAGAGCTCCAGCACAAGAGGTGAACAGCTGCTTGCCTTCCCCTGGGCGTTTACTTCTTTAATCTAATATAATGATGGTGGTAAAATACACATGCTTTGCTCAGATTTAGTTTTTACAAACTAAATTACGCCAACACTCTCACGGTGCAACTGGTCAGCACAACACGCCAAAGAAGCGGTTGGTTGAGCCAGCCTGGGTTCGAGTCACGGCACCAGCTTCTTAAGATGAAAATCAGGGGGACATCTCTCCCCCTGGTCAAATCAAACTAAATTACTTAGCAGGCTTGCACTCTGCCCCTTTACTGGTATTAAATTCACAGGGTTAGTCCGTTTCAAGCTTTATAAGCTACGCTTCTAGGCTTCTACGAAATCCAAAAACAAATGTCAACTGAAAACATGACATGTCCCACAATTTATCATGTGCATAGATCACTAGATCACTCTCCAAAATATTCTCTCAAGTTTTAACATGACAAAGGATCATGATGAATTCAGCAGCAGTGCATCCTTTCCTCAATTTTCCTCACTGTAGCAATGTACTTCCGCTATTTTGTTCCCATACAGCTTAAGTTTCGACAATCTAACTAGGCCCACACAATTAGATTGAGCTTGCAGCCACACATCGCAAAGCTAAGAAACAAGGTGTATACAGTATGAAGGATGTAAGCAAGGTAGCAAAGCAAGTGAAACCAACCACCCAAACTGACAGCTCTCACTTTGAAATGGTCAACTTTTCCTCTTCTATAGTCTCCATCTTTAGATGTTCAAAAGGCTTAAAGCTATCAATACATTATTATATATTATATATTATTATATTTTCATAGACCATAGTTCATTGAACGTATTACATTACATCTTTGTCTGCTTTCTTTAGGTTGCAGTCAAGTTTGATATCAAAAGAGTGTTTAAAAGGCCTCGTAGCATAGATTAGATAGATGGATGTTCTGTTATAGGTTCTAAAAGAATTTCAAAACCAACTCCGTAAGACTGAGTAGGGGTCAATAGATGTTGACTACTGGGGGAAAAGTAACTAAACAAACATAGATTGGCTAAAGGAGGAGTAGGTGAAATTATGTAGCTCTTGGAGCTGCATGTTGTTCATAGTGGGATGGAAAGCACGGATTTATAGCCATAAACTTCTACTCTACAATGAATCAATTGATAAGAACGAATGGTCCCATCAACTTGAAGTTGAACTCCATCTGTATAAGATCCAAACCAAAACACAGTAGCATTCACAGGAGCCTAGGTAGAACAAGCCTCCATGAAGTGATTGCAATGATACACCACAGACAGACTTGAACATTTCTCACGAATGACCTTTGGTTAATTTATTGAAAAAGATTTGGATCAATATGCAATCCACAGAAAACCTCCATCCAAAACTCAAATAACTTTTGTTTCCCATTGTCATCATGTTGGAGAACAGGAGAAACCTTCCCATTTTGTCTTGAAAACAGAGAGCAGAGGCTATGTCCAGTAAATTTGTCCCCAAAGACGCAGAAACTGCCAACAAAGGTTCTAATGAGGGGTAGGTTGGTTGTAGATCACACCAACCCAAACTAAACAATGAGGCAGACCACATGAACATCTGTGCAGACTAGACAAATCTAACTAGATCATTTGAAGACTCTACGAGTGACACATGATCACACTCATCCACAAATCCTCGTATCTGCGGACTATAAATCTTCTTCACAAGATCGATAACTCTGTCTGCCAGTCATTCCACTAAGATAAGAAAAAATGTTCAAACTTGCATACAGCAAACAAGGAGTAATAAAAACCTGATCATGGAACACCGCAGACGCGGTAGCAGCACCATTAAGCAGAACCCCCTGACTCGGCAGCTGCGGCTGCGGCTGCGGCTGCTCCACAGCGACGTCAACTGCTTCCTCGCGTGGCTCCGGTTTCATGTCCTGGCGGACCTGCGCGTGCCCCTGGTTCTGGTTAGCTGGGGGCGGAGGAGGGGGCTGCTGCTCGACCATCTTGCTCGTGGCGTCGTCCTCCTCCTCGGCCGCCGCCAACTGCAGCAGACGAAGAGTATCCGAAGGCGGATCCGACAGTTCCCTGGCGTTGCCCTGCCGTCAGCCACAGCCAACGAACAAAACATCAGCCGCGCCACCAAAAAGATGGAGGTGGAATGTGCGGAGGAAGCAAGAGGGACGGTACCTGGAGGGAGGAGGCCGGGGAGGGAGCGCTGAGCTCGGAGCGCCACTCGCGCAGCATCTGCTGGAGCTGCGCCTCGAGGACGGCGGCGTCGGCGGGGCGTGAGTCCTTGCGGGCGGACTGCAGGCCCGAGAAGACCTCCTGTATGTCATCGACGCGGGTCATGGCGCGGGCGCGGAACTGCTGGTGCCGCGACCCTGCCCGCGACGACGGTCCCTTCCCCATCTCCGCCGCGATCGGTGAGCTCGGGTGGAAGTGGGACGGAATGGATGGGGTAGTGGTTGTTTTCCTTTCCCCCTCTCGCGCGCCGTCCTCTGTTTCGCAAGCGAGATGCTCTGCCGAGTTTTCTGGCTGCCACTTTGTTGGGTCGGGGTCGGCGGCCTTAGGAAAAGCGACGGCCGCGGCAAAAGGAGGCGGGCGACTCCGGGGCCCAGCATGCGGCCGCCACGTTCGTTTGGACCGGTGAGGTTTGGTTCGTTTCGGACGATAGAAAAATATTATTCATTGATCGATAAATCATGATTTATAAGCTGATAAATTATGATTTATAAGCACCCAGCGAACGGGCTGTAGGCATCGCCGCATCGGACTGGCTCGTCACGGCCGAAAGCGTCGTCCAATAACAGTGGGAGACGGGAGAGTCGGAGACTTTCGTCTCGTGACCTAGCCATCTTCGTGTGTTTACACGTTCTCTCCAGTCGATAAAGATTCTCCTCCACTCTTGTCAGCTTATTGAAAAGCCCCTCCCTTGCCTCAAAAGAAAAAGAATGCCCCTCCTTGGTGGATCTCCAAAAGGTTCTTACCATGGCCCGTGGGTTGAATTTCTTGGGCACTAAGTTCCTTTTAATTAAACTACAATCTATTACTAATATTTACAAGAACACCTTTGAAGGTGTAAAATACAGGTATACATAAAGATTAACATAATTGTAGGTAGAAGTACATACAACCTTTACTATTACACTGTTAATAGAATAGGAAACGCATGGTTCCACAGCAGCAGCAACGCCACATTGTCCCCTGAACGGTAGTAGCACCGTGGCAACACGTGGGAGGCATGCTAGTACTAAGCAATACCGCACATCAAACACTAACACGAGAGGGAAAATTTGTCGTAGAATATCCTTTAATCGTGACTTTGACAGAACATTCCTCCTTTATGCCTATTTGCTACTGGATATTGGCGTTAAAATAAACTAGTCAATTCTATGTTGAGAGAACCCATACAAATGCACTGAAATATCCTTTGGTTCTCAACCTAATTCATGACGAGTGATTCAACACCATACGACGTCCACTATTTTCCCTACATCACAAAAACATTCATGATGCAGCGATAAACAAGGTGACAACTTGTTGACGAAAGCAGGTGGCGGTGCAGCATGTGTGACTATGGATGACAATGAAGTCGCATCCTTCCCCTAGAGTGCACATCCGCTACCACCAAGGCAGGGCCCGAGCTCGTCCTAGCCCTCCGGTCTGAAATCCGCGCACATGGGTCCAAGATTGGTTTAGTCCATGACGTCAACTTTTTCATGCTCGATGATGAGCCTCAGGTGCAATTTCACGGAGCGTGCAGCGACGAGCGCTATGAATTTGGTCTTGGTGCAATTCCAAGCGGGGACACGAAAGATGAATGGAAGTGTATCAAGGTGTGCCTCCATGAGAGTAGGGTGCGAAAGTGCTAGACCCTAGGATCACAAGTTCATCTGCGACTAGCAGAGGAACTTAGGTGTGGCCTCGATGGATTAGATCAAGGACCTAGGTATGGTTGTTGCTTTGATTTTCTTTTGGACACGAGTCCAATAAATTGGCCAGAGAAAACACTGATGTGCTTGATTAGTGAATTTCTAGGGAATCTTCGCCACTCTTCCCCGTTTCAATTCAGGTCTTAGATCAAACTTTGTCCTTACATCCATGGGACCTATTATAGCATGTCTAACACATATTCAACACACATGTTAGTTCTAGACTTGTGTTATTATCTCAATGAATAAAAGTAAAAAGATATATCATGTGTATATGATACTTATAATCTTTTGTGATTGATAACCCCACAAGCAAAACAAGCATAAAACTAAGTAAAATGTAAATGAGTGAAGTACATATGCACTGGCCAAGCCAAAACTTGGCCATAGCGAAATCAGGGCATGCCAAAATACGGCCGTATATTGGATATGTTTGGATGAGTGAAGTGCATTGTACAAGATTGCATAAGATCTTCCGTACATAACCAATATGTACAAATTACAATACGCAAGCCTAAATAGTAGATACACAGACTAATGCAGAATCAATCGAACCCCTACTCAAGGCAAAGCCGTCTGGCTCCATGAGCCAGGAGCGGCTCATGGAGCTGTACCAAAACGGCCGTCTGGTCATAGCTCCCGCTCTACCGATTCCATGGACTGTGGGTTAATGGACGGACGAGATCTCTCCTTACCTCGACACCGCTCCTGGCTGAGAACCAGGACACATCGCTCCCATCTCGCCCGCTCGCTGCTAGGCGCAGGCGCGCAGCGACACTTCGCACGGTCGCACCCTGCTCGAGCCACGTCTGCTCGCTCGAGGACACGTTGAGCCCCCACTCCCCCTGTCCCCACATGTCATTGTCACATAAACCGATATACTTAACCCCTTCTCACACTCTCCCTCGCCTCCGGTCTCGAAGGGCGTCGCCGAGCCAGCCATCACCGCCTCCCGGCTCGCGAGTCGCAGGCGCAGCCGAGCGTTCCGTGGGGACGAGGCTACCGCGCGATGTGGTGGAGGGCGGTGAGGGCCCGCCGGCGGGTCGCCGGGGCGCGGCCCGCGTCCACCGCGGCGGCGGGGGCGGAGAAGAGCTGCCGCGCCGTGGTGGTGCCGCGTTTCGGTGGTCCGGAGGTGCTGGAGGTCAGGCAGGGCGTGCCCGTGCCCGATCTGAAGCCGCGGGAGGTGCTCGTGCGCGCACGTGCTGTCTCTATCAACCCCCTGGACCTGCGAGTGAGCTCCCCATTTTGGACCCATGCCCCTTCCTCCATTGGATTTAAACGGAAGCGTCTTATGAAAATCTTCGGATTTGGGGGATTCAGATTGGTTTAGGCGCTGCAAAACTAGAGTGACGAATTATCTTGCAATGCTTCCCTATGCACTGTGATTTACTCTTTACAATATTGAACGCTGTCCTTTGAAAGACCACGCATTATAACAGAGGGCGATATTTCATAATTTTTTATCCCCAAATGAGTAATATTGTGTTATCAACTTATTGGGAAATATATCATGATAGATTGTGCTACCCAGGCACATGAATGAGGAAAAAAGATTGATGGTTTAGTAAATTTTGGTACATACAGAATTTGTATTTTTCTGTGTTATTAGAGTGATGAAAAATCCTTAGGATCATGTTAGTCTGTTTGTCATTGTGATCTGCATGCTTAAAGTTGCTTGTTTTTAGATGCGATCTGGCTATGGGCGCTCCATATTCGAGCCACTCCTACCACTGATCATTGGTCGGGACATTAGCGGCGAAGTTGCAGCCACAGGGACTTCGGCGGCGTCATTTTCTATTGGTCAAGAAGTGTTTGGTTCGTTGCATCCAACTGCTCTCAGAGGGACATATGCTGACTATGCTATCCTGTCACTGGACGAGCTTACTCTCAAACCATCTACAATCAGTCATGTGGTGGGTGTCATTAAATTGTTTTCTTCTTTCCGTGCTAGTAGTCTTTTTAAGAAATATAATGTTAGGATCAATTTCCATCTGTTGTTATGGATGATTCTGTAGGCCAAGTACGGTACTATTACCTAATCTGAACTTGGGAGACCCTGTTTTCTCTCGCACACAATACGTCTTGATTTATTCCAAGGATGTACTTCAGATTTTGTGCTGAAGGAGGGAACTAGAGCTATAAGTGAGACATGACTTATGATCTGAGAAATGGACGTTCCAAAATGTCATTCATGTTCATTGTTTATTAATGGGAAGTATCACACCTGTTTTCGTCATGACTGAAGACTCAGACGTTTTGAAATTTAGTCTTACTTGCATGTGATAGGCACCTTACAACTTATGGTGATTTTCTGAAATTGAATTGAGACTGTTATATCGCAGGAGGCTAGTGCAATCCCGTTTGCTGCTTTGACTGCATGGCGTGCTTTACATGGTACGGCTCGAATTTCTGAAGGGTATGTCTGATTACATACACCATTTGATAGGCAGATAGTCAGTTGCTTCTGCTGCTTTAGTTGATGTTGCATACAATCAGTTACTCTAATTTATTTTTATGTTGTATAGGTCCGTGACTTTTAGTTTCATGGTCTTCCCCTTTTTTTCCCGTAATGATGTGAGTCCTCATAGTGTGCTTATGCAGCGCACAGACAAGAAACATAGGATTTGGGCACTGGCAAAAGTTAATGTTCCATACTGTTGAAATTTGCATAATTGTGGGTTTATCATAGTAATGTACTGCACCACACTTCTCTTTCTTTGTCTTCTACTGTATGCCTAACTGACTTCTGTGGTTAATCTGAAAACCAATCTGTTAGTCAGGTGAACTGCGCATGCTTACATACATGCTTGCTTGTCATTAGCTGCAAATGCTACTGGTTGTGGTTAATCTGAATACCAATGTGTTAGTCAGGCTGCTGCATACGCTTACATGCATTCTTGCTTGTCATTAGCTGATTGGAAGCTTATTGAATTCTTTTTTGTTTATTGAGTTTAATGCCATTTATTGTAATTACAGACAAAGAGTTCTTGTGATTGGTGGAGGAGGAGCGGTTGGGTTAGCTGCTGTTCAACTTGCAGTGGCTGCTGGGTGTGGGGTTTCTGCTACCTGTGGGACCCAAAGTATTGAGCGAGTTACAGGAGCTGGTGCTGAACAAGCTATTGATTACACTGCTGAGGTAAGTAGCCTTTGGTGCTCTTGTCCTTATACAATCTTTTAATAAAGTAATAACATTGTATCTTGAGAGATTAGTTTGTCATGCAACAGCGCACACAAGCTGCCTAACCTTTGTTTGCAGTTGTTGTCTTGTGAAACCTTGCTGCAGATGTGAGCGGTATTCTTTGTATACCTTCACAGAAGTATAGAAAATGCTGTATTCTATATTAGTGATCATGTGATTGTTGTATGATACTCAATACACTACATGTGATCTTCATGGCCTTCTTTATTGCTGAAGCTATATTATTCTTCATGGAGTAGAAGGAAACTCTGGCTAGTTCTTTTGCCACTTTCCTCTATGAAGCTGGACAGCTGCTTCATGCTTTGAATTGTTGTTCTTTGTTGATCCTCCCATTTGCATGACAAACCTGTAATATTATACTCGCAGGTCTGTGAGATTCCGTGGACACTTAATCTGTTTTTCCCCCCTTAGGTCTAATGTATTTTTTCTCTCATGTATAGAGATGAAAATCCAGGACATATAGACTTATAGGGAATGCTCCCATCCATTAGTCTTATCCATGTATTAATATGAAAACCCAGTATATATGCACTTGTACGGGGATGCCACGGATGCTCTTAATTTTGTGTGCTGGCTTGAATTGCATAACTATATATATGGAGCAAGCTTGTAACTGAAGGTCCCCCCCCCCCACCCCCACCCACCACCACCACACCACCCCAAAAAAAAATAGAAGACACCTAAATCTTCGCTTATTCTTCCGGACTAGAATTTTGTGCCATCTTCTACTATTGGATAAATGGCTAGTAATTATCCTCATCTGTATTGCATTTTTTCCCCTCAAGAAATTCCCCTTGCCTTGAGCACCGTCTTTTTTTATCTTCTATTTACAACCTACCTTACAGGATACTGAAGCAGCAGTTAAAGGAAAGTTTGATGCTGTTTTAGACACCATAGGAGTACCTGAGACTGAAAGAATTGGCATCAGTGTTCTTAGGAGAGGTGGACACTATATGACCCTTCAGGTGATCAATCTGCATTTTGGCTCTTTTTGTGCTTCTTTTGTCTTTGACCTATCTTTTCTTATCATAGTGTCGTGCAATGTGATAGGGTGAAGCAGCTGCACTAGCAGATAGGTATGGATTGGCTGTAGGGCTTCCTGCTGCTACTGCTGCTTTACTGAAGAAACAGATGCAGTATCGCTATTCTCATGGAATAGGTAAAAGGCTTCTATTTCCAGTATATTTGTATACATGCATTAGTTTGTATGTGCGTATCAATTCTTCTGGTCCTATACCTTATAGGACCACAACTTTAGTGAATGGACACATTGCTGTTGGTCACCAAATGGCCCAAGACAAAGTTGTTTTTTGCTAGAAGCTTATGTCTAATCTCCCAAATTGTTCAGTGTATCTTAACAAAACCTATCTGGACTTTAGCAGAGTTCTTTCTCAAATACTAAGTACTTCCAAGAAAGAATACTACTCCACTGCTGGCTAGTGTAGTATTTGAAAGCAGCCTTCTGTAGCATATTGGTTGTAATCAATGCATCAAAACTTACTGGATAATGGGTTCCATTTGCATATACAATAGTGCATACAGAAAGTTCATAGCAGTGAACTGTCATTGTTTTTTAAAGTTTTGAACCCAGTAACTGGACATGGAGAATATCTGTGGTGGCCATTGGTGTAGTTTTCTGCATCGGAACCAGTTGGATCTAGATATTTCCAAAAAAAAAAGCCAGGAAATGGAATTATGTATGCATTTTATGTATCTCGTATAAAGTTCTGTTGGAGTATTGCTCAATAGGTGGCACAAAGTTTAGGAATGTAATATCTTATACAGAAGCAAATTTGGCTATGTAGCTTACTGGCTACTGCTACATATTGCATTTTATAAAAGATGTTCTGATATCTCTATGAAAAAAATTTCAGAGTATTGGTGGACATACATGAGAGCTGATGCCGAAGGGCTTCATGAGATCCAAAGGCTATCTGGAGCTGGGAAATTACAGATACCTGTGGAGAAGACCTTTCCCATCAGCCATGTAAGAGAAGCTCATGCGGCCAAGGAGAAAAAGTTGGTTCCTGGCAAGGTGGTTCTAGAATTCGATTAATGTTATTGAGATTTTGTCCATCGTTAACTGAAGGGCTGTGTGTTTGTAAATCAGGATAGTATTTTTTTTCTTTTTTTGAAAAAAAAAACTGAATGCCTCTGCTGATGTCAGGTTCCAGTTTATCATTCCATTTCAGTAGAAATGCGGTAAATAATCATATCAGATACGAGCAAGATTTTGCTGATGAAATTCTTCTGTCACAGTGCATCTATACTTGCATCGAGATACTTGATGCTTCTTGGTGCATTTTCAACACGCTCCTACTGTTCTGCATATCAAAGCGCCATGACGCCACAGATTTCATTCCATGAGCGTTGACCTACTCGTTCACCTTTAGAGCTTCATTTATTTTTATAAGCCTTGAGGATTTGAGTAGTCTCTCAAGCTATGCTCAGACCATCGATACCTTTTACAATTTAGTAGTACTATTATCGGTTAATGCAAGATCAATGTCTTACTGAAAGACCTGAAATACAGATTTATTGATGCATCTCTTGCGCGCTAGACACACACATTTTGACTAATTAATGATACAAATTTAGAATGTTTCACTTTTTTGAATCCTAATGGAGTAAAAGGGAAGTCAGTAAAGCAGAGCAAAGCATATGCTGGAGGCTGGACACGAGATGCAGATAGGGTACATCATCTTAGCTCCAAGATTTTTTTCCTGGGCATGTCAAAACTTTAAACTGAATGTCACGTCGACAACTTCGATTTGGTTCAAATTCCTCTCGAGTACTATTCATTATCCACAACGTAACCTTCAACCTTCTGCCAGTAACTTCAGTCAATCAATTATGTAACTGAGTAAATGCAAGGGAAACAGAGGCAGTGTGCAGTCGTCCGTTCAGACCGCGAGCTATCGACAGTTGCAGAAGTAGGGCCTTGTTTAGATACCATCCAAATTCCAAGTTTTTTCACTCTCTCTCCATCACATCAATTTTTAGTCGCTTGCATGGAATATTAAATATAGGTAAAAAAATAACTAATTACACAGTTTAGTTGGAAATTACGAGATGAATCTTTTGAGTCTAGTTGGTCTACGATTGGATAATATTTACCAAATAAGACGAAAGTGGTACTATTCATCGGGTTGAAAAAAGTTGCAATGTAAACAAGGCCTAGAGCAATTACGCAGCTGTTGGCTGCTGAGTACCAGCAGGCTGTGCCGCAGCCTGGGCACCGGCCTGGGCAGTGCCGAAGCCGCGAAACCCCGGAAGAGTCCACTTCGAGTACTGCCGCTCCATCTCGCTAATCTTCTGTTTCATGAGCTGTACTTCCTGGGCTAGTTGCTCCTCCCTTTTCTTTATCGCCTGTCATTTGGACATGAATAATTAATTATGATGGAAGAGGCTTGAGAAGATGTACCACATAATATAATTGCCATCAACAACAGAGGAACCAGAAGCAATTTTTAAGATCAAATTTGTATTCTGCCTTGCATTTGTGTTCAAGAGATATCCTGGCAATGTGCCAATGTCATGTTTTCATTAACAATTGAACTAATGATTCCTAGAGAAAAGTTGGAGGCAGTCATCTTACCTCAATTTCCTGACTACGGACTTCCTCTTTTCTGGCTTCTGACCTGGCACTTCTTTGCACCTCATAGATAATTGCAGCACCAGCAACCTAAGAAATTATGTGAGTCCACGTCAGCTCGAGTCATTTCTAGGGTCTGATGTGAAAGTAATAAAATATATTCTAGAATGATCGGATTTTGTTTCTCATCATACATGAAAAGGAAACGTCGTTAATCCTTTTTCTATTCATTTTACATTGAAAAAAAAGACCATTGCTATTCAGAACAATGCAAGTCAAGAGTACTTGCCGAGAAAACAAATAGTTCCCCAAGAAGATCTGCAGCAGCTTGAATAGCTTTCTCCTCATTCAGGGGCCGAATGTGAATGTCAGTCGCACGTCCGTAAACTCGCCTCTGCATATTTGTCGTGAAACGATGGTTTGCCTAGAATTGTATACCAAAAAATGTCAGTTACAGCTGTCCCATAATGTATGGTGCAGAGCAGTGTGATTCCATGTTTGCTATTCAGAACCAGAACCTATTCAGTTTACAGTAAGAGAGCAATACAGTAAGATGCGAAGAAAATAGCCATGACAGCAATAGGATAACAGAGCAATGCTATTAACCTGCTGCATTTTCAGTTGTACAATGCAAAACTCATTGTGAAAATTTTACTCAGAAGAGCTGAACAACATTTCTATATCCAAGACGCCATTTCCTCCATCAGACAATGTGCCCACATCATCAACATTGCAGAAGTATTTTACAAGGATTATTGTGGACTTCTTTTTGTGTGTGTTCTGGTGAGGATTGTATCATTGATGATGCTTCCAAAGTATGGGTGAATAAATTGGGCCTATCGTTACCTGACAGGCAAAACACAGATTCAAGCCTAAACTGATCCCTAAGGCATCATTCTGAAATGTCCTCACAACTAGGGTATTCCTATTGGTATGAACATTCAGAAAAAAAAAAAGTAGAACGGACTTCAGAAACTTGTCGACCCCAAATAATTGATCAATACTATAATAAATTCACTATATATCACTAACGATTTGGATCAATGCAGTATATCGTCCCACATAGGGACAAAATTCTGAATCCCTGACAGCATTTCACATTGTAGAAATCCATTCCGCACATTTCTCATCAGATCAAACGCAATAAGCCAAATCATTCCACGAACATTATGGCACGCTAAAAACATCAAGAATCTCGGAACGCCCGCTGCATCAACGAAGCCGTACTGACTAAAAACGATCAAGCGTTCAAGCAGCCTCAACTTGCAACTTACAGAAAAACGAACTGCAAGGAGGAATTTCTCCATGGCAAATCGAAACGAAACCAAGCATCGGCGCACAGATTGCAGTACGAAAAAATATGCCAGACGAGATGGAGCGTCGATCACCTGCGCGAGGCCGATGATGAGACCGCGGAACTTGGGGTGGATGCCGGCGTTGTACTTGAGGCGGGCCGCGATGGGCTTGCTCAGCGTCCGGAACGCGAGCGAGCCGAGCTTCACCAGCGGGAGCATCATCGCCCCCTCCTCACCGACACCGTCGATGTTGCTGCCGCTCTAGTCTCCTCCTACCGAGCTCGCCGAGGGGGAGGCCCGGGGTTCTCCACTCATATGACGGCGTGGTCCGTTCCGTGGGCGTAGGTCCGCGGCGGCGGAGGTTGTTGCTCGCCGAGCTTCCTTTTTCTTGGAGAGGAAGGAGCGGAGCGAAGGGGCGCAGAAAGAGCGGGAGTTGATGCCCCTCGGGTTCAGGCTTTAGTAGATCGTTTCGGCCCTTTATTTGTTCCGGTAATTCCTTTTCTGTCCCTTGATGATGACCTATTCTCCTCGGCAAAATGTTCTAGGATAACATGATGCGTACAGGAGTCATTTGTTAATACAAAATCATTAAAATATGAGCCACTCAAACTTGAACGGTGTTGCACACATCTAAGCGCATAATCAAGGCAACTCGTCCAGATTGAACCAATACCGTCCCTGGTGCCAAGATTTCTCGAGGTAACAGCCAGCAAGATAACACCAGTCACAAGATATCATAAACAAGTTTAACTGCCACAGAGGAATATCAAAGTCGCCAGTAAAAAACTTCAGCACGCTCAATCTGGTAGATTATGACTTCAATCAAAAAAGTGTCACCAAAAACTTCTGACTACGGTTCTCGTCATCATCAAAACTTACTCCACGATTCACAAGAAGCACGACAAAACTGGCTACAAATTCATTAAGTAGACTGGATATGGTGGACCGCGTCTCTTGCAAGCCAAATCCGTAGCCATTGTCATCAGAATATCTGATGATTGAAAACAGCCAGTGAACTCAATCATGGTCCATCCGGGCATCAGGCAAAATATGCCAGTAACTATGAAAAATAAGGCATCAACAACAAAATTCACATTGAAAACAGAAACTACAAAAAATTCTCAGAATTGTACATGGTGGTCACCCTGACAAAATTTCCATCCCAGGCCGCCAAGTGTGTACGCACTTCATTCCTCACCAAGTGTGCGTGCGTTTCATTCTTCGATGTGTGAAGCATGGTGCACACACATCAGCCATGTGCCATCAACCTTCTCAAAAATGTTGGTGGCGATTTGCTTTCCCCAAGTTCTTCCTTTGGTCTTCACCACTTCCAAGCACGTGACATAACCAAGGCTGCCACGGATGTGAACCTCTATATTCTTGAGATCAATATTCAGTGGAAACTCATAATCGGCATTGCAAACCATCTCCCAGCTTTGCATGACCACATCATAACCGGATATCCAACCTGCAGCAGGATGTATAACATATACATGGTCACCCTTAGCCCAGATAGAATACATTGCAGCGATATCTCCATTCTTGAAGGCATTGTAGAACCGTGCATTTGCTGCAAGGAGCAAAGCTTTAGCATCCTCGTGGAGGATACGCAGATCATCCCGGATCTTTGCTGCACGAGCATAATCTTCTTCCTTGATGGCTCTGTCTAAATTTGACAGCAGAGTTTCTTCGTCCACCAAATCCTCACTTTTCGGATATCCATCAGCCTCCCCACTTTTAACATGAGCAATCATACATCTTCTCAAGTTGGAACCTGCAGTTTGAATCCCTACACTGAAGATGACATGTTAGGCATTCTGAGAATGGCATATGGTTCTTCATTTCTAGTGCAATGCATTTCATGACTGCATTCATGAAAATATTAATCATGATATATCTTCTAGGATCAATGTTCACCAAATCCTTTGATATGTTAGGAGTTAGGGACTCTAGGTTGGGCAGGAGTATGGATATTTGAAACTAGAGCCGATTGAATAAGTGTTAGAAATTGATGATTTCAAACTGAATAGGTGTTAGAAATTGATGATAAGCATTATGGTCACATGTTTACCACCTTCGAGGCCCCAATCATGAAAGTACCCTACCTAGGTTTTCATATAACTAAGGTCACACTAAATAAGATCATCGGATGGCTGTCACCCACACAAGTAGTGTATTCAACAAACAAAATGCTGTCTGCAAAGGCCGATCCCACATATGGCAAGATCGCTGATCCGACCACTAAATTACTCCGCAAAACTATTCGAACTTGGAAGGGGCAAGAGAGAACGGGGCAGAGGCACAACCAAATCTACGAAGTAGAATCATTATCGGTCAACTCATGCGTGACCTCGAGCAACTGGGTCAAGAAATCGAAGATTTTAGGCGAGATAAGGGGGCTCACAAAGTTCTATCCGAGCAGCGTCGTCCGATGCAGAGCCGCGTAGGGGTGGAGCTGATGCTACAGGCCAAGAAGGCCGTTTCGCGGAGCCGCACAGTTGGAGACGGCCGTAACCATGGGCTAGCAGCCGGCGCCGCCGACATCGCCGGAAATTTGTCGTCGCGGTCTCGCAGGTGAGATTTCACCCCAAACTATGTTTGACTATCAAGTGTGGTCGTTTATCTTGGAAATAATTCTAAACACGTCCCTACAGAACCACGAAGTTCCATTTTGCCCCTTTTAGAGAAATTGAATACATTTGTTAGGAGTGTTAAATTTTAGTCGTTGTCCCATCGGATGCTTAATACATGCATGAAATATTAAATATGGACTAATTATGAAACTAAATACACAGATTAAGATTAATTTGCGAGACGAATTTATTAAGCCTAATTAGTTCATGATTTGACAACGTGGTGCTACAGTAACATGTGCTAGCGACGGATTAATTATGCTTAATAAATTCGTCTCGCGGATTACTAATGGATTCTGTAATTTGTTTTTTTATTAGTATCCGAACACCCCATGCGACACCTCACGTGACATCCGACGTGATACCTCTTACAGTCTGTTTGCTTGTTGGTTTCAACCAGCCCAAACCAGTCAGCCAACAGTGTTTTCCTCTCACAACAAACCAGCACTAACCAGCTCAGAAATCAACCAGCGAACCGGCGGACTTTAGCACCTAGGTCAAACACCCCCTTACACAGGTTTTCGTGCACGTTGCAAACATCAATGGATCTTTTGAAAACCAATATTAGTTTAGATGCACCTAAACCTAAGTCCAGTTTCTTCATCTGTACATGCATCTGCAAAAAGGTGGGAGGTGGTTTCGCCTAATTCCGTTTCTTCCTCCCTTCTATGCTAGCAATTAAATTTTAGTGTAATAAATTTAAATTGATTACATTTAAGTTGTTCAGTGCACACAAAAATTCAGAATTTTAAGCATATTTTTATTTATATAATTTTTAAGAAAAGATATACTTTCTAATGTATTGGTCAAACGATCGCATAAAATAATTTTGATCCATCGTCCAAAATGTTCTCATTTTTATAAGAATCCGATCCCTACCAAACAATTGAATAGAAGAATAGCCTTAGTTTGTCACCCATACCTTCAGCCTGTTCGCTTGCTCGTAAACGATCGTAAATTTCCAGCTAGGAACAGTATTTTTCTCTCACACTAAACCAGCCAGCAATAAATAATCCACGATACGATACGGCCTCCCGAACAGGCTGCTTGTTTCCATTTTGCAGTGCGGGCGCTTATACATTCATCGTGGGTGTCTCACATGTCCTCAAAGAATAGAGTTGGTCTACCCAACGACTATGTGTTTTATGTAGTTTTAACATATGAATTTTTTTACACTATAGAATTAAGATTCAACAATCTTCATCCTTCTTCTACCTCTAGCCTCCAGCCTTCTTCTATCTTTAGACAATCACAAATTACAAGATCATATATCCACAGATCACAAGAAATAATTTTTTTTATGAAAAGACAAATCACAGCAGAGGAGGAGGAGAGGCTACTGGAGCATCACCGCGCACAGGCACAGCATCACCATACATATCTATCGAGCTGTGTATACAACAATCACCGCAATGATTGGCACACGCACAGCAATCGTAGCAATCGCGCTGTGTATACAGCATCCAACTAGTAGTAGTACAGGTATAGCAATCGCCGCGGATACGAAGGGAAAAAGAGAGAGAAAATTCATTTCTTTTTTTCGCTAAAACACACATATGTTGTATAGCATTTCTGAAAGAATAACGACATGTTTGATCCCTCATCTAAACTTTAGAACTTAAAATCACTTTAGCTCAGTTTTAAGATATAGAACTCTCTCCTTTTTTGAACATTAAGATGTAAAACTCTAATATAAAATGAACTAAAGTTTAGAGCTAAGTTCATAGCAGGGGATCGAAATAGATCCAGTAACGGGTTCAACCGTAATGCTCGAGGAAATTAATCAAGCTCACTTCATCGGTGCGTCTGTATGGAACTTACGCATAGCCTGTCTGCCTGTGTGATACATACAAACTCCAATATAGAACTTACGCATAGCACGTACACCTACCACTACCAGTCGCTCTCTTAGTTTTGACCCGATTGTATATTGAAAAAGATCTACCACATTACAATCTGCATATAACTAGATGGTATTAGTAATAAGAGTAAAATGTACCGGAGGTCTATTAACTTTTTTACGGAGGTGTCATTAAAGTCCATCAACTTTAAAATTATATTTTTGGATCCATAAACTTTTAAAATGGTTCACAACAGATTCATACCTATTTATTTAACCTTAAATCCAAAATATATTTACAGAAAACCCATACCTTTCTTTATTTTCTACGTGCTCACCCTTCCTGCTCAACGCACCAGCTCATGTCTTCACAGTGTTGGACATGCGGCACCAGCTTTCCCGTATCAGCGCCGTGCTTCGCCCTGCAGTCGTAGAACTGCGGCACGTGCATCCACGACTCCATCGATTTGGCGCGCCGGCACACTCCCAGGCTCCCACAACCCCATCGGCCACCGCCGTGGCGTGCGGCGACCGCGTGCCTGCCGCTCCCGTGCGGTCGCGTCACTCGCTGCCGCATTTTTTGGTAAGAGAAGATGCGTACGTTCGCGCCAGCGGCCCCGCACCCCTTCGCGGGGGCGTGCTGACTCGCCGACCCATTGTGTTGCGCACGGCGCCGCTGTCGGCCACCGGCCGCTTCCTGTTCCGGATCGGAGCGGGAGCACAGCGGCAGTGTAGCGCTGGAGCGAGTGGCGCCCCTGTTCTCTGGTCCACTCCGCCCGCCATGCCGCTCTCGGAGGATATGAGATCAGCGTTCAGGTTTAGCAACGCTTGTTCACTGGCGAAGAGATGCAGTTTGGTTTCATGTTGGCTTTTTATGTCACGATCATGTATGTATATACGAGTAGAGTGGGCCGAGCACCATATCATATCATATCCCATGCTTTAACTAGTATTTCATTCAGAAGAAGGATGGGAGGAAAAACAGGAGCAGGAGAATTTCGTCTCCGGCACTCTGCCAGTCATTTGATCCTCATCACAACACGAAGCTTGTGCAAGGACGGACTATGCAGCAAACTAATAAACACACACTAGCAGCAGTCGGTCCAGTACAGAACAAACACCTATTAGGCCTTCCGCAGTGTGCGAGTGGTGCCCAAAAATGAGATAATTCCGTGTGTGCCACTGAATGATTCTATAATTCCAGGTGTGCCACTGAATGTTTGGTCTGGACATGAGTACCATCAGAAATATTTTTACGTTCCATACGTGCCACTGCCGTCTAACAGCCGTTAAGTCAATTCCGTATGTGCCACTGAATGATTTCATAGTTCCGGGTGTGCCACTGAATGTTTGGTCTGGACATGAGTGCCATTAGAAATGTTTTTACGTTCCATGTGTGCCACTGCCATCTAACAGCCGTTAGAGTACAGCGTAAAAAGACGCTTATGCCCCTCCTTCATCTCTCCTCCCGTGACATTGCTGCTGGGCCCCACCCACCAGCCTCTGCTTTCTCCCCCATCCTCTCTCTCCCATGCTGGCCTTTTCTCCTCATCGACGGCAGCGGCCCCGCCGGCCACCACGCGTCGCGCTCATGTCCTGCAGGCCACCACCGCCGTTCCCCTCGCCGCTTCCCACGCGGTGGCCGAGATCCACAGCTCCCCCGCACCTCCATCCCTCCTCCCTCGTCGCCGACAGCCCCCTCCGCGTCGCTCCCCCTGCCGCCACTGTCTCCCACGCGTCGTCGGCCCATCTCCAGCCGGCTTGGCACTCCCCTCGTCGTCCCACAGCTCCCCCACACCTCCATCCCTCCTCCCTCGCCGCCGGCAGCCCCCTCTGCGTCGCTCCCCTGCCGCCGCCGTCTCCCGCATGCCGCCGGCCCATCTCCAGCCGGCGGCGAGGGAGGAGGGATGGAGGTGCGGGGGAGCTGTGGATCTCGGCCACCGCGTGGGAAGCGGCGAGGGGAACGGCAGTGGTGGCCTGCAGGACATGAGCGCGACGCGTGGTGGCCGGCGGGGCCGCTGCCGTCGGTGAGGAGAAAAGGCCAGCATGGGAGAGAGAGGATGGGGGAGAAAGCAGAGGCTGGTGGGTGGGGCCCAGCAGCAATGTCACAGGAGGAGAGATGAAGGAGGGGCATAAGCGTCTTTTTACGCTGTACTCTAACGGCTGTTAGATGGCAGTGGCACACATGGAACGTAAAAACATTTCCAATGGCACTCATGTCCAGACCAAACATTCAGTGGCACACCCGGAACTATGAAATCATTCAGTGGCACATACGGAATTGACTTAACGGCTGTTAGACGGCAGTGGCACGTATGGAACGTAAAAATATTTCTGATGGTACTCATGTCCAGACCAAACATTCAGTGGCACACCTGGAATTATAGAATCATTCAGTGGCACACACGGAATTATCTCCCCAAAAATCACCGGCCTCCACGTGTGAACTCTAGCACCACTCCAGTTAGCTCACAGTGGTATCCAGTTAGCTCACAGTGGTATACAATACCAAGCATCACTTGTGGGACCTGTCAATCCAGTTAAAAGTAAATAAAAAAGCAGATGCCGTACTCAACTAGCCTTACACAGGTCTTGTCATCTTCATCTCAATGGGTACGAAGGAAACAATATTTTATCAATCTGGCATTAGTTGGCATCAGTGAAAGTACTTGCTCCGCTCTCCGTTTTGTTGGCATCGCTCAAAACTGACTACACTAGTTGCAATGAAGGGAGTGGTGCTAGGATCCTCTCTCTCTCTCTCTCCTCTTTTAGGCATTACTCAAGAGCAACATCGTGAGGGCCTTAGCAGCGTACTAGCAAAACTAAAACACTTAGCTACGACCTACGAACGCTGTACAATGGCATCAGATCAGCGGATCAGTCGTGGTCTAGTCCCAGCTCCCGCTCAGCAGCGGCTTCACGTCGGCCACCTCGCCGAACATCTTCACCAGGCCCGAGCAGCTCGCCGCGGCCTGCTGGTTCTCACCCACGCCGTCCTCCACCTCCACTTCCCCCTCCAGCTGGAGCCCGAGCTCGTCCTCCACGTCGTCCGACGCCGCGATCAGCAGCAGCTCGCAGCCCTCGTAGTTGAGCAGGTCTGGCGGGTCCGCCGGCTGCCGAACGCGCCCTGCAGGTGCGCGGGGAACGCCGCCCGGCGCTTGCTCTGCAGCCAGCGGAACCCGCCGCCTTCGCGGCCGCCGAAGGGCGGGTCGGGGTTCATGACCTGCACGAGGAACGACGCCTCCGGCTCCACGTTCATCGCCTCCTGCGGTCCCCTGGCGCCGCGGGTGGGGAGCTCCAGCTTGTACACGAGGTGGGTGAGCTGCAGCTGCCGCCGGCGGCTCCCGTGCAGGAGCTGCCGTCGCCCACAGCCACGCCGCCAGCGGCTGCTGCTGCGGTGGTCATTGACGTGGAGGAGACACGGGAGAGGAGACCGACGAGCTGATGCGCATCGTCAGCGTGAAAGGCAGAGAGTTTTCTGCAAATGTATTTAGAATTTAAGGTTAAATAAATAGGTATAGACATGCTGTAAATTATTTTAAAAATTTATAATTTAAAAATATAATTTTAAAATTAATAAATCTAAATAACATCTCACGAAAGTTAATGGAGCTTCTGTACATTTTACTCTAGTAATAAATTAGGGAGTTGCTATATTTCAGGTGCTTGAAATATAGCAACTTTTCAGGCGATGGCTAACAGCCTTTAGATGTACATCCATCGGTCAGAATCTGTTGTACTGTCACCCAGCCACTTATCGGGTCCGTGAATCAACCCGCCAAACCTTAACGGGCGCATAATCCGATACCCGCTAACTGAAGTTGGTGCTCATTTGGGCCAAAATGAAACTATCGGCCCAATAAACACACGTACATGCATACACAGAAAATTACAACTCTGCCACTGCACCCTCCAGCATGCCGATCAAATCTGGATCCAGAAAGAGTACGAGTGGAGAAAAGGATGAAAATTAGTAAATAAATGCACATAAAAAACACCAAAACATGAACAAGAAGAAAGGATACGAAGATCAGTCAAGGGAAAAGGTACTAACCTGCAGAATTTTGTATTTTTTGCCTTCATCTCCTTTGTTCTGTAATGCTGACACACAACACTTTGCATAAAATCAGGCATGGCCCCTCTCTCTTGTCACTAAAGTAGGATTAGTATTTCATGATGATTTGTTGAATACACACTCAAGTATAGATAGAAGACATTACGAACTGCATAACAATGAAAGCATAATCATTTCTACTAAGTAAAGAATGAACCATCTAAATGATGCTGAAAAACTCAGACCACACATAAGAAAATTGCACATTTGTATTAGTGCAACTATTACTATTTGATAATGCAATTGTACTGTATTTCTGTGCAAATAGAAAAGCCTGACAATATATGTGCAATTAGAGAAGCCCACTATTGTTTTAAAAAGCACTATCTATATGTTCTGTGGTGCCATTATAATACCCCAAGCCATTTAGGCCTATATCTCAAGGTGTATGTATCATAGCACCAAAGATCACTAAAACCAGATCAGGTTTTTCCTGGCGTGCCCTAAAAATCTAGGAATGCTTCCTAAATTTTCACAGTATGCAAAGAACAAAGTGAGTTAGCACAAATGATAAGGACAAAAACTTGGTTTAGGCAGGCACAGATCACAATAAACAATTGAAATGGTGAGTTAGCATAAATCACAAGGGACAAATTTTTTTCTATGAAAGGACAAGGACAAAAACTTGATTTTGGCAGACACAAATAAAAAAACAGAGAAAAAGGTGAGTTAGCACAATAAATCAGTATCTACTGACAAGCTCACAGCTTCAGATGACATCCTAGTACTTGAGCGTCATGCTTACAAGCTTATCTCATTTGGTAAGCTGACTTCCAAGAAGTACAAGCTGTCAATCACAAAAAACCATGAATTAGGATTGTAACAGAATAGTATGTACTGATGTTAAAAGGCGTGTAGAACAATACAAGCTCTACTGTATTAATATCAAGTTCAGCGCCTTCGCAACCCTATAGGGCCCATACTGTAACTGCTCCATTATATGCACTTTAGAAATGCGAATATTGATGACAGGTGTAACTGTTGGCAATTCCTTGTTGTAATTTAAATAGGTCAACAAAGCTAAATTAGTATCTGCTTATAGAAAGGCACTTCAAGTAAAGCTCAAGAAGACTTACAGAAAGGTTCTCTAATACATCTGAACTGTTCAGGATAGACATCTGCATGGGTAATTGAACAGATACCAGATATCAAAGTGAAAGCATGAGGTCCTGATGCCAAGTACTTCTTTCTTAATAAGGGCGTACCCAGTGCAGAGAGCTCCCGCTCTGTGCGGGGTCCGAGGAATGGTGTTAGTGGCAAGCCTTACTCTCGCCTGTGCAATGCGAGGAGACCGCGACTCAAACCTAGGTCCTTCTGGTCACAGGCGGTAAGACTCTACCGCTTGCACCAGGCCAAGTACTTTCTGAATATCACAGAAAATTAGAATGGAAGGAAGGTGCCATGTCCTTCATTCTGACCTCTGTTGCTCCAGAAATGTAAATTCCTTGGGTTTTACTTTTCTTGATCTGCAGGTTGTCTTTGGACAAGTCAAGAAGGTCCTTGAGATATGAACAGATAAAAATTGATCCTCTCCATAGCAGCACTTTAAACAACATTTCTAGAGAGGAAGTATGAGAAATTCTCTACCAAATACTCACCTCACTTTTTCCAAATATATCTCCACCTGAGACATGGTAAATAACTTATTTTACTATTCAGCTTCAGCAAACCTAACAACTAAGGGGGAAAACTAGCAATGTGGATTCTAAATCAGCATGAGGCTGGTATGTTACCATTGACAACTTCACAGTCCACGTGCTTCCTGATGATCCTAAACATACAAAAAGCTCATCCACAACTCACTGTACTAGTCCAGTTTTCTGTTCACAGCAATGCAAGATGCTTGGTCCCTATGTTACATTCAAAATTACATAAATGTGTAAGGTCAGGATAGAAGAGACACGATCAGTAATTATCCCATAAATTAAAGCTCAAGGACATTTAATTTACAAAAATTACAAAACAAGAATATGGACAATTGCACGTTTCAGATAGTGCAAATACTACATGTTGTTAATGCAATTATACTTGTATATGTTACATAGGACACTAGATGCTTGCCGCCACTTCATCCACCCTACTTTGATTCTATGGCTAACATAGCAGGTCTCAAGCCCTGGTAAAGGAGGAGGATTGTGTTAGGCGTGGCGAGCCAACGTTAAATCTAGCCATTCTAATGGAGATGAAACCCGATAGCACGTATTATAAACTCCCCAAATTTGAAGGCATAATCAATTTTTCTACCATTTATACCATGTCGATAATTTCAGACAATAGAAAAGAAAATTGCACATTTCAATCAGTGTAACTATTACTTTTTGAAAATGCAATTTCTACTATATATGTATGCAATTAGGGACAAAATGTACTTTAAGATAAAACTTAGTACCACTACACCATCAAAACCACCAAGGAATAATGAGACACAAATACTGTTAAACAAATACATACCTTTTCGCTGCCAGTTTTGGAGCCCATGTACCAGTGACCCTCCTCTTTCAAGTTGTCTTGTTCCAGACACCATGCAGCCCCATGCAAATTTGAACATGACTGACTCATTAATACTAAGAGATGTAACACAAATGATTTGAAATCAGAAGAAACATAGAGCAAACATTCAAGTGAAATAGCCTTTGAACTGCGCTGGCACAAATACCTTTCTATAGTCAATAGATTGCTGGAACAGACATTCAGATAGCAAAAAACTAAGTTCGTTCCCAAAAAGACAGCAAGCAACTACCATACATTAACATTGTGTGACCAGATCACTTGTTCACTACACATGAACATTAAGATAAGGGTATAGTTACTAAGAAAGATTAAAGAATGAACGTTCTGTCCTATCTAGCATGTTGCACCTATTTCACATGACAAGAGCACCGAAACGATATACAAGGATTATTTCCTAAAGTGCTCATGATGGACATAATAGATGAATATTTTAAGGTCATGGTTTATCGGAAGAAACTGTTATGTTAATGTTGATTATACAACAAATTTTAAGCAACAAATTTCAGCAAATTTCCTTGTCCTTAAACATGTATCCAACCACAAAGAAATCAGGTTGGCACGAAAGAAAAGATGGAGCTGCTAAACATAATGTAGGTTCCTTTTGACCGTATCATGACGTAGGCTGCAGAAGTATGAAACTTCATAGAAATCAATATTTATTGACATGTCAACTAGGATCTTGAGTGCTTGAACATGCTTACCAGCGAGATGACCACAAGGCCAGGCTACAGCGTGTTGCTCCTGCGTGTGCTGGGACATCTCATAGCTCTCAAACTGCAGCGTTCTCTGGTTCAGGAAGCTCTCGCTCGCTTAAGGTCTGCCTCAAGTGTCGCCTCCGAGGTCACTGTCCCTCATCTCAAGATTGGCTGCATTAAAACGAGCAGTTCAGTTTCTTGTCAGATGTTCTACTGCATCAACAAAGGAGTTAGTGGTGAATGAATAGAGTCCTACTTCCCAGGTTCTCAGGAAACTTTACAGAAATGACAAAAAAATGACAACACCCTCAAACAAGCACATAACCACTATAGTGCCATGTTTTTGCCAGATGAAACCACATTTATTCATTTTTTTATGACACACTGCTTTTTATATGAGGATAGTCAGAAATGCGTTGAATTTATTGAAGCTTATACACACTCTTATTACTCCTATATGCAAGTTCATTGGTATACCTTCCGTTTTTGGTTCTGAAAGAAAATTGCACGAGATTAACTTAAGCCACATTTGTGTCCAGATTCATTGACATATCCCACCTGCAGTCCTAAACAACAACTACATATTACGTCCAGATCACCACGCCAATTTCTTGCAGACCAAACAGACACGTGAGAAATTCTTTCCACACTGAAAACGACTTGCGAGTAATCTGTTAGCTAGGAGTACTACTGAAATTTCATTTCCAAAACCAACAGATACAAAACTTCAGATACAATTCATTTGTGTAAGTGATTACAATTTTCACAATTAACAATTACAATTTTTTTTCTATAGTATGACAGACAAATAACTGAAATGCGTTGGCACAAATCACAAATAACATTTTTTTTCTATGGAGAGGCAAGGACAAAAATATTGTCTGTGCTGGCACGAATCACAATTAACAATTACAATTTTTTCTATAGTATGACAAAGACAAATAACTGAAATGTGTTGGCACAAATCACAAATAACAATTTTTTTCTATGGAAAGAAGGACAAAAATGTTGTCCGTGTTGGCACAAATCACAATAAAAAAATACAATTTTTTCTATGAAAGGACAAGGACAAAAATGTGGTGTGTGCTGACACAAATCACAATTAACAGACTACTGATGGATGGAAGCATCAATGAACCGAACAAGTGCTATGTTACTAATGGATGAGGAGGGAAATGGTTCAACACCAGCATATTGCATATGCTCAGAACTATAATTGTGGTGTCCCGTTACTTGCAATTTACATTATTGCAGATTGCAATTATGTAACTGAATCTTTTATTTGTTTGGTTTGCATATGCTTAGAACTTTCTTTGGTATCACTAAAGTACAAGTGATGTAGTTTCTCCTGACAGCAGTATCATTGACAGAAAACCACATAATATAACAAGCTCTAGGTGGAAAATGGTGCCATATCAACCAAAGTATGTGGTGTCAAACTATAAACAAAAATCTTGCACTGAAAGAGAATTGATCAATCATACAATTTGACTTATAAAAGGATGTAAATGTAACAATCTTAAAGCAGTTCCCTTATTATGCAATATACAAACCTTTAGTTCATCAATCTACTCTTGACGTGGTTCTAGAGCAGTCAAAGTGCATTCTCGCATATGCTTCTTATTGTCACTAACACACTTCAGCACATCTGGCAAAATACCCTTCATAACAAACAAATAGTTGTTCAGTTATTGTAGCGATCAAAATAAGCATGCAGAAGTAGAGAACTCATGCGTAGTTCCAAAACCTTGCTTGACTTTAGTCTCTAACTTTTAAGTGGCAACAGAGAACTACAACTGTTATGGAGAAGAACAACAGACAGATTTTTCATTTTAATTCCAGACTGTAATAACAATGACACTAGAGTTAGTTGTGCACCTTGCTCGACAACACTGACCAGCAAGAGCCCTGGATAATTGAGCTTTTTGCGTATGTATATGTTTTTCTAGGGAAACAAGAGGGGTACTGAAATATATTAAATAAACAAAAATTAGGATCACATAGTTCAGTGGTATAGAAAGGAGCAGTACTGTAGTATATTTTTTTCAAAGACAAATAAGTGGCGCTGAATGTTGACCAATGGACTTTTCTCTCTATTATGAACATAGCAGATCAGTTCAAAGATGTCAGCATCTAGATACTAGTTGACTACATAGGTCAGATACACTACCATGTTGGCTTCGAATTTATCAAAGGCACTAGGGAAAAACTGCACTTGTTTCATCTAGTTGCGCGGCGTGGGGCTAAATCCCTCACTTTCTCTGTTTTTATTAGTTACAGTGATAGGAGAAAAGGAAAGCACAACTACTATTGTGTTACCCTCCGGATAGGCAAAAGTGTTATTGTAAAATTCTTTTCTTATTGAAAACTAGTGAGATCTGAGCAGAATGTTCCAGATTTCGGCAAGGCGATACGCAGCCAAGGCATCAGCGGGCAGGCGAAAGCAACACAACTCGATCATCCATGGCCTCGAACCAAAAAAATAAATCCCAGAAACCATCAAATCCTAGAACAATAAATCAAAACAAACCCTAATTAACACGGACACCTACAAGAAAACCACCTCATTTGCAAAAAATGTCACCAAAATCGCTCAACCAAAATCGCGCACTCCTATGCCAGGAGACCTCAAACAGACAACTCTCCATCCAAGTGCCATCCTCACGCTACTGATTAAACCAATACACACGAAATGGCACTAGGAAACGAGATTGAATACAGACATGACCAAAAGAGCAAGGAGATGGAGATGCGGGAGACCTCTGGAAGACCTCCAACAACGCGACGTGATGGGGATGCGGGAGATCGCTAGAATAATCAACGTGAAGTGACAGGGAAATGACGCCGCCGCCACGCCCCGTCAGGCAACACCCGGCCGGCAGCTACGCACGCACTCTGCCACCCCCAGCCTCCATCGGCCTTACTTTATTCTGCCCATGAGGCCCTGCATCCCTCCAGCCGGCCACGGCCACCTCCCAGCCAGTCGTAACCGCCATCAGACAGGCTGTAGGTGGCTAGATCAAGTTATCTAAATCCTTGGCCATACTTAATTGACAGATATGAGTTCTCACAAATCATTTCTCCAAAGAGAATTGGAAGATTCGTCGTTGGATGATGATGACTATTTCATCTTTTCAGTGTCATCCATTTTGAAAAAGAACATTAAAACATCAGTGGCACAATATAGCAAATGATGCCAATCGGTCTGAAAATCTCAACGTCCAGCTCCAAAAGTTGTTCTTCGATCTATAATCTACAACATTGGTTTAAGGACCAAGGTTTGATTCCTCACGGTTTAAGGGGTAGAGGGGCTCCAAAGTTCAGTTAGTTTAACTGAAACTCGAGTTCAGTTAAAGTTCAGTCAGTTTAACTGAATTTCAGAGCTACTGACAGAGCTACTTTGATCAAGTATTTAGTGTCCAATTATTGTACCATTTCTACAAATAATAATATTTTTCATCATCCCATACACTACACTTGGGAACAACACCAAATTTGTGTATTGGCCTATAGGTGAAATCCATTTTAATTGAGCTTCAAAGTTTGACAAAAACGCTATCCTTTAGACATTCAGTTTCAAATTGCAATAACAGCTGCTGATAACTATTTTAACTAAGTGATTATGATTAATTTCTTTTCTATTGTCAGCAACAAATGTGTTTATCTAAAGTTCAAACTTGGTACTTTTGAAGATAATAAATGCCAAGTCAAGTTCTGGCTACAACATTTCCAGATTTGAAGATAGAGTTATTATACTTCACATAATGGGCACTTGGGCAGAGCAAATCCGAATCATCTGATTGAATGTGGACCTAATTAACTTGGCACGGAACACCACTTGTTCCAATTCTCACAAACAATTGCAGAAACAAACATATTGGCTCAAGGGATTATACCTATCAAGCTTCATGCCCAGGAGACAACGTCCAACACAGCCATCCTGTAGAACACTTTCCTTGTGTCCCCCACACGCCCGCACGCCACATACTGCTCCGACCAGCGCGGTTCTCGCGAACTCATCGTCCAGTGCCTCCAACCCTGAACTCCAGCGCGTGCACGCCCCCAACGTACGCGCCAGCACCCTCGCAGCGAGCAGCGAAGCAGAGCAGGGTCGGAAGCGCTCGGTGGCCCGGCTGGGGGCAGCAGGCGCACCGCGTAGGCAGCGAGCACGAGGCGTGGGGTAGAGGCGGCAAGCACAGAACACCCCTACACCACCAATCCCTAACCCTATGACCTCGAGCTACCAGTCGAACTAATCGAGCACACATCCAGAAACTGGGATCCGATACTTGCAGCAACAGAAGAGCAAGGCAGGTACAAATACGAACAACAGAGAGCGACCACGCACCAGAAGAGCAATGCTGGAGACCTCCGACAGCATCCGCAGCGAGGATCCGCGACTCCGCCGGAGCAATCGCCGCGCCGCGACGAGCTCGAGGAAGTCGCCTCCGTTTCCTTCCCTTCCCTAACGCGCAGTCCGAGGAACAGTGTGGAACAGCAAACGTATCCGGAAACGCTGGGTGCTATCGGGTAATGGATCACATCCGATTCGAATAGATGCAAATAGACAGCTCCATGGCGCACAAACCTTGATGACAAATCGATGGACCACACATCGCCTGAACGGAACAAAAAAAAAAACCAGGCGACTGGTATATAGGAAAAATGAATAAATTAAAGTGCGAGCTGGTTCCGCTGGCTACTGATTACTTCTACTAGCATTTGCAATAGGAAAACGACAACCACCATTCTTCATATTCCGTGGAACTTCTGAGTGGAGCAGAGGGAGAATCTAGGAACGTTTCAACGAGTACAAACGTGACACTACGATAAAATACTTGGACAACGTTTCTGTTGACATCAAACCCAAATACTCCTACAAAGGTAGTTCTTTGCAAGTTGCAAACTGCACCATATCTCCAAATTAGAGAGCAAAAGCCATGGACACCAGCCGCGACAGGGGCCTCACCACCGGCGACGAGCTCATGCAGGCGCAGGCCGAGCTCTGGAACCACGTCTTTGCGTACACCAGATCCATGGCCCTCCGATGCGCCGTCGAGCTGGGCATCCCCGACGCCGTCAGCCGCCTCGGTGGCGCCGCATCGGTCCCGGAGCTTGTCGCGGCGCTCTCCCTGCCGCTGCCCAGGGCGCCGTATCTGCGCCGCCTCATGCGGCTGCTTGCGCACGCCGGGTTCTTTGTCTTCGACGCCGACGCCGCCAGCTATGGGCTGACCCCGCTCTCGCGCCTCCTCGTCTCCACGGCCACGCCAGGCGGCGGTGGCGGTGGGCAGGGCCTCTCGCCGTTCGCGCTGGCCATGCTGCACCCCGTCATCGTGTCGCCGTCCATGTCCCTGGCGTCCTGGTTCCGCGCCGCGGACGCCGTCAACGCCGCGGCGCGCGTCCCGTTCGAGTCCGCGCACGGGCGCGACCTCTGGGCGGTGGCGAAGGACGACCGGGAGTTCGGAGCGGCGTTCCACGACGCCATGGCGTGCGACGGCCGGTTCGTGATGGACGTGCTCGTGCGCGACCACAGCGACGTGTTCCGGGGCCTCGCTTCGCTGGTCGACGTGGGCGGCGGGTCAGGCGGCGCCGCCAGGGCCATCGCCAGCGCGTTCCCGCACATCAGGTGCAGCGTCCTGGAGCTGCCGCACGTGGTTGCCGCCGTCCCGACAGGCGAACTCGGCGGCGTGGAGTTCGTCGCCGGGGACATGTTCGAGCATGTCCCCAAGGCCGACGCCGTCCTCCTCAAAGTCTGGCGCAGTGGCGCGCACATCCAACCATCTCCTTTGCCTTGTGAAACTGACGAATGACGCTGCGCGCGGTTGCTGTGTACTTGTGCAGTGGATCCTGCATGGATGGGACGACGAGAACTGCGTGCGTTTACTGCGGCGGTGCAGGGAGGCGATCCCTTCGAGGGAGGACGGCGGCAGGGTGATCGTGATGGACCTGGTTGTTGGATCGAGCCCAGCTGACGAGAAGGCCACCGAGACGCAGCTGCTGTGGGACGTGATGATGATGGGGGTGGTCGGGAGCCCCGAGCGGGACGAACGTGAGTGGCGCAAGATCTTGCAGGACGCAGGCTTCAGCGGCCACAAAATCGTTGCCCTCCTCGGGATCCGGTCTGTGATCGAGGTCTACCCTTGATTTTCTTAGGACAGAAAAAACGGACTATTCAGAATCCACACTGTTCTTCAGTGTAATCTAGTAAACGCAATGGTAATAGAATTTCGTCTGTGTTATATTCTACCTTTATATTTTCTTATTATACCAATGATCCGTGATCACCAAACCATCTGATAAGATCAACTGTGATACCAAACCCATTTTTCTTAAGTTTTCAGGTTCGTTTCGTTATCTTTCCCCCAATGGTTCCTAACTAAAATTTAGGACTGCCATTAAATTGCTGCCACACTTTTCCCCCAATGCCTTTTCTTTCGCAAGCTCGTATTGTTGGTTCCATTTCATGTTAAGGAGTACTATAAAAGCACGTCTAATGCAAGCATATATCGATGATGGTCTTAGATAAAAAGTTTAGTTTCATGTAGATTAAAGGCTCATGGCTACCAGACTCACATTGGAAACCACAACTAACTTTTTACCTCCCTGCGTTCTGTTTTTCTTCTCCTACTCTCTACCTGTCCCTTTAAAATCACCATCTTTAAGCCGTGTTAGATGCCAAAAAATTTGACAAAATGCTACTGTAGCGGTTTTCGTTGTTATTTGATAATTAGTGTCCAATCATAGTTTAATTAGGCTTAAAAGATTCGTCTCGTGGATTTCGTCTAAACTGTGTAATTAGTTTTATTTTTATTTATATTTAATGCTTCATGCATGCGTCCAAAGATTCGATGTGACGAAAAATCTTGAAAAGTTTTGTCAAAATTTTTTGCAACTAAACTGGACCTTAGCATGAAGCACTAGTAGCCTGGGAAGCTTCTCTGACAACCTGCAAGCCACTACTTTACCTCCAACCTACCTAGCTGGTTGAGGCTGCAAGCTACTTCACCGCGTTTGGGGACTGACCTAAAGAGGGAGAGCCTTTTAGGTTGTTTTTCACCTGACCAAAACCACCTATGCCCTCATGATGGACTCACTTGTCAGGTTATGAGTGTTAAAGTTCATTACACCACACATTTGCTACCCATACGGAACAATTTCATTGATGAAGGCTATGTTTAGATTGCAAAAAATTTCAACCCAATGAATAGTAGCACTTTCGTCTTATTTGGTAAATATTGTCCAATCGTGAACCAACTAAGCTCAAAAGATTCATCTCGTGATTTCCAACTAAACTGTGCAATTAGTTATTTTTTTTACCTACATTTAATGCTTCATGCAAGCGGCTAAAAATTGATGTGACGGAGAGAGAATGAAAAAACTTTGAAATTTGGAGGTGATCTAAACAAGGCCGAAAGATGGATGGCTACCTATCTCAGTCGACTGAGATTTGTTGGTCGTTCAGGTGACGGCGCCCGCGCCCCGCACGCGCACGCTCCCCACGCGCCCCGATGCGACGCATGCTCCCCACGCGGCTCCTCCTTCTCTCCCCACGCACTCGACCGGTACCCGTGTCCGCAGGTAGGGTTCAGGCGAGACCTCACAGGCGTCGGGTAAGTCCAGTGTCCTCTCTCTCCGGCCTCTCCCCCACTTTCTTCTTTGAATCCGGTGGGTATAGAAGGGTTTTGGGAGGAGGTAGGCAGGCCAGGTGGTGGGGAAGGCGGCGGGGCGACTTTGGGGCCCTGGCGGCGGCGGAGGCAGCCGGGCCACGTCAGGGCTTGGGGGGGGGGGGAGCGGCCGTTCTCGCCGGAGTTGGAGAAGAAAGCGGCGGCGAGAGGATGGGAGGGGGAGAGGAAGGCCATCGCTGCCGCCCCTACCGCGCCGCGACAGGGCGGTGGATGTCGGCGACAGTAGGGTCGCACGCTTTGGGAGGACAGAGAAGAAGAAAGCTTGTCAGGAGGAAGAAGAACATGTCTTGCCATTGGATGGAGATTAGACGGATGAGCTTCGTCGCCTGAAAGATGCAAAATTTTGAAGCGCCTAGAATATAGCATCACCCTTATTACACTATCATAGCCACATTTCCAAAAAAATGTTTCTACTACACCTAATTTTAGACGCCCAAACATGCATTTCCACATATACCCACCCTTGTGTGTAATCCCTATGCATGTGTCAATCACAACACAATCAAGCATGATTTCCTTTGTCGACCTTTTGGCTTTTATGTTAACTATCCCTTCCTCAACCTTACATGGTCCTCCCCCACAATTATGCTATGTTTACTCCTCATCATGTTCTGGCTTTCATTTCCTTCATCTTTACGCATTTGACTGGAAAAAAATTCCCCTGCAGCGCATGTATATGTGTTCACAATCCTTTCATTACCAAGATCATGCATGGTTATGCTGCAATTATTAATGATTCCTCTTTTATCTTGAATTTTATTTCCTTTCTTTTTATGAATTAGATCACCTATACCCTCCCTCCAACGTTGGCAAGAATAAACTAATGTTTGTTTTGAGATACTCCCTACCAATTATTTAGTTGGTCCTATTTATCCCTTAACAAGATATGATAGTTTTTGTTTCTCAATGTATAAGTTGTGTTTTGTGAAAAAGAATTGTGGCTTTTGCAGCTTTGCTTGAACCAAACATTAGCATTTTATCGCATGGCGTGCCACACCTTAGACGTTGGCAATCTACGGCGGGAAACCAAACATCCTCTAAGTCCACAATATTACACAACCTATCCTAATCTTCGATATCAACACTTAGGTGGTTGAAGTTCTCAAATATGTATGATGATACTCCCTTAAGCTTTAACGACAGAAATTCATCGAGTATAAGGGTATTTATAGATAAATCCCCAAAAGTAGACAAGCCTTGGGGGAAATTCTCTTTGACGAATGACGACACTATTAGCGGTCAAGTGGTTCTACTAGAGATATGGGGATACTAGTACCTACCACTCCTGTAGCCTGTAGGCCTTGGTGTGGACTTGTTTTGCCAATGCACTTTGTAAGCATCTAGGTCCTTAGATAAGTGGTAAGTATTTTAGCGATTAATCAAAATTGTATCATTACGACTAGCAAAGTTGCTTGAAAGGACATTGAACGTTAAGTCACAATAACTTAGGGCATTCTTGGTCCCTAATTTTAACAACGAGAGATCAAAATGACACAAGAAGATGAAGGACACTTAGAGTAGTATAGGTTCTAGCTTTCGGTCCTTTTTTGAATTACTCTCTCTATCCCAAATTATAAGTCAGTTTTAACTTTTCAAAATACATGCTATGTATCCAGACATAATGTATATCTAGGTACACATCAAAAGTTTTTAAAAAAATCAAAACAACTTACAATTTGAAATGAAGGGAGTAGCTTTTAATCTTTTGAACATACTATAAAGAGGAGGTAAAAGTTTGTAGTCGAGCATAGACTTGATAAGATACTCATTTGTGAAATTCTTGCACTAGATAGCTCAAAGAAGGCCAGAAGTTCAACAGAGGTAAGGAAATTCTTGCACTAGATAGCTCAAAGAAGCCCAAAGGTTCTACATAACGACTTAAGAAAGATTGAATTCAACAATTCCTGGATTTATTCTTAACACCGTATGATCTAGCGGTTAGAAAAAAAATGTGAACATCAGACAATTGCACAGTAACCCTGCTTAGTAGTACCAATAATTATGCCATCGCAAACTAGCCGTTGAAACTCCAATCAATGCTCCGGTGACACCGCAGGATCATTCGTTGAGTGTATTTCCAAAATCTCAAAACTTCATAATCCACTCTGTCAAATTCCTTGTATATTGATGATCAAAGTTGAATTGACCAATAAAAATCTAAATGACTTATGTTTGCAAAATCAGAGTATCTCCTACCAAGCCAACAGAAGACGTGACTTGCATGAGATGAAGAACAGAGTATTCACACACAATCCACCAGAAAAAAGATCCATAAGCAACAGAGCTTAAAACATAGCATTTGCCTTACATACTGATACAATCACACGGTCTGGCGACTGGGCGACTGCAACCAAGGCTTGTGAGAGCTAAAAAAAAAGTCATACAGGAGCTGATTTAAAGATACATAGCCGGTACATTAAAGCTGGCAAACCTTCCCGTGAATCTAAAATCTGCGAGCCAAGTACTTTTAGAGCAAATTATTAGCTTCATCGCACAACAGTTCTGAAGGATCAGCCACAGAAGTTACAATGTAGTATCTCTGGGTATCCTGAGACTAACCACAAGAGCTTGCGTGACAGGGTGAGGCCTGGCGAGGAGTGGTTAACCAACGATCCTTCGTTTACTTGTGCAAATGATTGCTTAGCTTGAGGCAGACCAATAGAGGGAATGATGTCCAAAAGCCAGCTTATTACGTACACTGGGGTACTGGGAAAGTAAAACTTCTAAGAGTACATGGAAATACTCGGCAACAGTTATTGAAGTAGCATCACATTCCAATGGGGGCAGCACACAGAGCTGGCAGAGCAGCACTCGGAGTTGAGCAGTTGTACCCAAACAGGTCCAGCATCCGTGGGTTCTGGCACTCAGGCTCATAGCCCACTTCCTTGACGCCATCATCATCTGCTGGCAAGATCTTCTCAGTCAAGGAGAAACCAAAAAGTCTGCAGCTAGTTTTGCGAACCTCCCCTCCACCAGACCCAAGCTTAGCAGCATCTCCAGGTGCTGAAGCTCTTCTAGTCTGAAACTGATCCAAGTTCATTTGATCAGGTGTTTCATGCTGTGGCCTGGTCCAAATTTCCCTCGTCCTATCAAATGGGCCAGACTGCTGGCCATTTGTACCTCCACCAAACTTGCTTGCCAGTCCAAGCTGTGGAACCACAGTTCGGTTAAAAATATTATCAGGGTTGAGAGAGGGCACTTGTGCTCCTGGCGGAGTAGATAGTGTGAGACAACATTCTTGAGCTGTGGCTGATAATCCATTAACAGCAACTGGGGTATGCATATAACTAAGCAGCCCATATCCGCCTTTCAGTGAACAAGCCTCAGACATCATTCCTTGGAACATAGGAACTGCCCGAGAAATTTCTTGACCTTGCAAGACCTCTGAGAATCCAATAGATTCATTGAAGCCTACAGATTGGTAGGTAAAACCAGAGTTATGCACTGCGAGTCTGCTTGTTGGACCACTCAATGCGCAGCCACGTGCATTACCAAGGAGCCTACTAGCATCAGAAGATTGAAGTTTTGCAGCCTCAGCAGTTTGAGGAGCAAACGGAACATGACGAGTCCTAAAACCCATCAATTCTTGACCTTGCAAGACCCTGGGTAACTTTCCAGTTTCCACGGAGTCAGTACAACCATTCCCTGTAACATCTAATGCGACAGTCAATTAGCATATAGGTTAAAGGATAGCATACATATGTACAGGCATTAGTCTTGTGCTATGAGAGCTTACACATTGCTGGAACGTCCAAATTTCCCTGAGCACACAACTTGGTTCTTTTAGAACTAGATGCGGACAGAGAATGAGCAACAGAGATAGAACCACCAGCTATCTCGATCTCCCATGGAGATACTCTATCTTGGCCGTTACATTCAGCACCATCCTCCCATCTTACCTATATAAAAAGGCAACACTTTAGCAACCAGATATTAATAGTGCAGTTCATTATGAACGGATAGTTATAATTTGATTATCATAAGTGATATGGCACATAATATTTCTCATCCAAAGGAAAACAAGTCCATCAGTTCTTGCAAAATAGTAGACAATAATTTGATTGTCAAGAAATACTTGAACTGAAGGTCAAAACATAAAACAATTCTAAGTTACTAAGGAATATCACGTGGTAGCAAAATTTTCAGTATGAGAAGCCCTCATAAAGCTTGCCCAGGGTCTTGCAAGATCAAGAAATTTGGACGCTCAGGGCTGGTGGTATGATTCAAATCTCCTTATAAGATTGCTACAGTTAGGGTTACAGTGTATTTGTGACTTTACCTTGGTACAAAGAATTGAAGAGTTAGCACAGCATGCATCATGCAAGATTATTTCCAACAGGTCAAATATAACCATCATAAAGCAAATAATAACAAGTTAACAACAGTATTGTCTCTGATGTTGCGTTTCTCTTGTGGTAGGGGTAAGGGGTTATATGCCAAGTCCCTGCTTTATTGGTCAGGGCCCTAAGGTGTTGGGCAGGCAACAGGCTATAGGAATGTTTATTGGTTAGCATTCTCCTTCCTTAACTCCCTTAACACAAGACTGCACTAAAACAACATTTTTTACCAGAATCCAAACAATCTCCAAAAGAATATACATCTACAAAAGCTTCCCAGGAGACCAGGAAGCTGGCAATGATAACATTCAGACTAGAGCTTAACAAAATAAGCTGAAATGCATACCAGCAGGCTTCTCCACTTCGAGCCAGGCCATTTCATGGGATCTATTTCACTAATGCGAACAACCATTCCAGATCGCCTAAAAAACATAAAACATAAGAAACAGGAAACAAATGCATACAACAAAAATAAAGTTGAATTGAGAAGAAACAGACCTTTCACTAACATCTTCATTATGGCACTGAAAGTTGATCCTTGCTCCAATACAGACTGGATGATTGAGGCTCTTCAGGAACTTATGGTATGGAATAATATATTCTGAAGCAGTAGCTCTGCAGAGAAAGAATTCAAATTGAAACGAGTCAGATGATCTTTTATTATTTTATTCTAAACCCACACAGCTTTACTCGGCAGGTATTGAAACATGTCTTATTTTTACAAGGATTTCGACTGATATTTCGTCATATACTAGCAGAAATAAATAAAAAAACTATATCGTGGAGTAACTTTGACAACAAATTATATTTATATTATATATGTATGTCCAAAGAAGGATTCAGGCTCGGAACTTTTTGACCCAAAAACTGTGGGGGAAATCCTCCCAGGAGAGTAAGAAAGTTGCCCAGCAAATCAAGTTTTAAGCACAATCGCTGCTTAACTTTTAACTGTTGAACTTCTTGCAGTATGTCATCTTATCAACATGCCGAATTGTAGCAATTCAGGACTACATGTTTGATTTAAAGTCAAATTGACAGTATAAATATGAATAATGTATTTTCACCTTGGATTGTAAGAAATGTGAAAAACACTTCTGTGCTTCAAGGAATCAGCTACAGCCGACAATGTATGCCGCTTTGTACTGTCACTACTGAAATCTTCAAAAAGGGCCTCATTTTTAAGCTGAATGGCCCTCCGTACACCCAACCTTAGTTCACCATCATCACCTCTACAAAGATTAAAAAGAAGACACTTTGCTTAATAAAGATACACAATGCACCTATGGCTACCACATGGTTCATCTGCTTACCGGAGAAATAACACAGCATCCCCTGAAACCAGTTTCTTTTTATTGACAAATGAACTCCATCCAGTAGTCAAGAGATGCCTACGAGGCTGACCTGGAATGCAAAGCAATTTCACCACTTGCTTGAACTTGAAGAAAATAACAGCACTTCCATCATAATAATAATTCAGATTTCATAATAGATGACCAAAGCAACTCAATCAACACCAATATCAGCTGGACCATTATTTCAAAGATACTAATTCTTGTACTCCCTCCTCCGCCCCAAAAAGAATGGAAGTCTCGCTTCCCGAGGAGTCAAATGATCTAAATTTAGACCAAATATATATAAAAATGTATTGATATTTATGATGTATAATAAGTATCACTAGATTAATCATTGAATATATTTTCATAATAAATCTAATTGAAGATCCAAATGTAGATAATATCTTTTCTAAATCTAGTCAAACTTAAGATTGTTTGACGGAGTAATAAACAACACATTGCAAGTAATCTTCGGCTATTCGCAGTGCACACAATATTCGAGGAACATATCAATATTTCATGTCACACATATGCACACACGCACAGCACAAATGTGCACACACACACACACACACACACACAACAGAAGTTATAAAACACAAAAGAGAATAATGTGAAACAGAATTCACATCAAGAAGATTTGGCCAATGCCAAAACAAGAAAATAGGAAATTGAAAGCTTGGAAGCTACAACTACTACATGTTTCATATTGATGATCAAAATATTCATCCAACATTTACGTTACATGTAACATATGTTTTAGCACGAATCTTTATTTGGCTTTGTATACAAAATCATATGGAAGTAACATTGATGTCATACCATACATTCATTTGAAACTTAGTAAATACATTTTAAAAAGGGCATCGTTCACTCCTTGTCTAGTAAAATTGATCTCACCCCTATATATATGACGAAACTTCCACTTGGCTCCATGCAAATCCTTGGCAACCAGCTCTTGAGAAGGCCTGAGCTGATTATAATCCTATGAAACACAGCAACTAAATGTGGTTAGCACTGAAGCACAAGACACGGCGCAGTTTCAAGAGAAATGGCACAAAAGAGCAGCAATATCACCAGAGGCGGGAAACAGTCCTCAGCAGCACGGCGAGGAACAGAGAACCCTCCATGCGTGCTTGTGTCAGAGGCTGTAAGGGTTTTGCAGAACATGTGCAGCATCCGGGACTTCCTTTCAGAATCCAAATCCTCCATGTCATCGTCCCCTTCAACTCCACCACCATGCAGATTTCTCCCAAATGCCTGAGCCATATTAAGATGTGTGGTTCATGCATTAAACAAGACAAGAGAAATGGCATTGTTTCATATGGAAAATGTTCCTTTTCATTGCTCAGGAAGTAAATCCCACGTTTCGTCCATATTTCTTGCTACAATGATTCACTAGGTACTGAAATATGCCAATAGTAGTATGCTCGGCATGCTAAATGTAACCACACCACACAACCTAGTAGCTCAATTACAACTAGTAGAACTAAAAATGTCTATTTCAATTTATCTGCGCCTCCCCATTCCCAAATCTAAAAGCGTACACGCACGCACACCGTACGAACGCTTACACCACACTGGACACTGCTAACAGAAAAGGAAACAGGGCTGACACACATATCAACCCAAAAATCTTCTCCAAACAAGGGGAACATGAATCTCAGCGATCCCCTTGAACATGCGAATCCAATCGGGTGATTTTTTTAAGGACATTTTTACCTCGCCCTCCGCAACCAGCGCCAGCCGCGCGTACACCTCGTCCGTCGCCGCATCCGCCTGCACACAGCCATGCGAACCTCGTCATCAAAACAATGGAGCCTCAATACAGCCGCGCCCCCAAAACAGACCAGATGTGGCAAGTACTGCTGCACTCACGCATAGCTCGACATCCGCGACGCGGCACACCACGTGCGGCGGCAGGTCCGCAGCGACGTCGCCGCCGCCCGCCGCGGCTAGGTGGCCCTGCGGCAGGTACACGACCAGGCTGCCCCGCCGCGGCAGCGCGACCACGGGCCCCGCGCACGCGTGCCACAGCTCCCGGCTCACCGCCGGCGGCGGGCGGCGCTCCTGGCCCTCGCCGTCCACCATGTTGAGATCGATTCCCATGGGGCGCGCCACCACCACTAGGGTTCCGGTTCGTGTTCCGGCGCCCGTGCGGTTCCCCGCTCGCCCGCTCCAGGACAAGCCGGTTAAAAGGCGGAGCCGACCGCGACCCGGCGGGGAGGAGGCGAGGAGGGGGAGGGGGAGGGGGAGGGGGTGGACGAGGAGGATGAGCACCCCATTAATGCCTCCGGGGCCGTCGCGCTCCAGCCATCTCCTTCTCAGTCAGTCACTCAGTCATCAGTCAGTCGCTCAGGACCCCATGCCGCTCTGCTCCTGCGGCGACCGCTCCCTCTCCCCCCACCTCGGCTGCCGCGATCGATGCCGGTCGCTGTTGCTTCCTGGGCCGCTGCCGCTGCCGCTGCCGCTGCGTCACTGGTCTGAGGCTACCCTGCGACGCCCATGTCTTTTATGACGCTCCTGTTTCGTGAGCTGCTGCTGATGTGAACTTGTGAAGTGAGGCCGAGGAGAGGAGAGGTGTGGTGATGAGGTGGGGATGAGGTGCGGGTGAGAGAGGCAATGAGGGGATGGATTGGATGGGCTGTTTCCTTTTGCCCTCGGGCGCCGAGGGTTTTTTAGGGGGGCCGAGCCGCTGCTGCGTTGAGTGGCACAGCGCTGCGCTCTGAGGTGCTGCTGCGCGCTTACTGGACACCGTGCGCGGCCGCGGCAGCAGCAGCCCAGGCTGCTGCTTTAGGTGCCACTGTTCCCCCAGCAGGAGGCCACCCGCCAGCGCCTCGGGGAAAGAGTGCACGACTGGACCTGCACGGTGCCGTCCTCCCCGTCTCACATTACTCCTGTTCGCTAGCCTGAAAGGTGACGGCTGAAAGTATTATTATTCGTGGGAGAGAAAAACACGGTTGGGCCCAGTTTAGTTTCCCAAATCCCGTCACATCGAATCTTTAGATGCATGCATGAAGCATTAAATATAAATAAAAAATAAAATTAATTACACAGTTTAGACGAAATCCACGAGACGAATCTTTTAAGCCTAATTAGACTATGATTGGACACTAATTGCCAAATAACAATGAAAACGCTACAGTGCTCATTTTGCAAAATTTTTTGCATCTAAGCAAGGCCTTGGTTTGGCTGGTAGACAGGCTAACAGGTCCCGAGTCCCCAACCGCATCGGTCATCAGGGTCTTGTAATCTAGCGGTGTGATTTCGAGCATCCGGACGTGGTTTTGACCTGAAATTCGTCTCGGTTCGTTTGATCGGATTAGGACAGTCAGGTTCACGCCAAGTAGATCCTGCCTTTTCACGGGAGTAGCTGCTGCATTTTGCAGGTCGAGGTGGGTGAATAGCGCTTGTATAGTTGTAGGAGCTCAGGAGATGTCTGTAGCTGTAGGTCATACTGTATGTACTCCTGCTCATATGCAAATAGTACTACCACTATGCAACGCAATCGAAGGGCGTTATGACTGGGCCTGGGCGGTAGGAGCAGTGCTCTGCTGCCGCCTCCATGCCATTGCTGGACACGTATTAATTCTCACCATGTCTTCGCCGGTGCCCTTCAATGCCAAAGCTAGCAGTCGACGGACGGACGGATCTGACCCACCCAGTCGCAATCAATAGCCGATAAGTACATACGCAGTGATTGAGTAATGAGTGTGCCGCCCGCCTTCTCTCCGCGCTCTGGCGCGCGCGCGAGCGCACTCTGTCACGAGTCAGGCCGTCTCGCGCGCACGGCGCGCACACTGCACACCCCCACGGCCACACGGCCACGCCACACCACACCACATCACACCACCGGCTCTGCCTGCCTGCCTGCCTGCCTGCCTGCCTGTTTCGTCTCCGTGCCAGACAGGGAACCAACGCCGGTCCGGTAGCAACTTTGGTCTGGTGCGCCGTCCACCTCAACGCAATAAAGCGGTGTGGCGTGGTCATACGGGAACCGGGGAACGTGGTAGGCCGTTTCATGCCGCCACTACCCAGCGCCCAGCGGTGGTGCTCCTGAGCGCTGCACATCGACGCCGACGTGCACATGCGTCTCGCTCGCAACGGCCCAGCCAACGAGGGTCGAGCCTCTTTGCGGCTTATTCAGTACTACTTTAACGTCGTAAGACAAGGGCCCCGTTCGCTCGGCTGAAATTAGCTGAAAAATACTGTTTCGATTGAATTGTTGTGAGAGAAAAATAATGTTTCGGTTGAAAAAAGAAGCCGAATAAATCGGAATATAAGATAAGCCGAACGGGGCCAATATTTTTCTTTCACAATATTTCAGCATATGCATCAGCGTAAGCCAAATTTCAGTGTAAGCGGCTTTTGTACGTCAAGGAATCCACGAGACCACCGTTGTTCACGTATCCTGGTGGACGTGTACGTGCTGGGCCTCACCGACACGCGGCACTGACGCATCAGCGTCACTGCCCCGTCTGCCGGGGCATGGCACAACTATACAACGAGATCTGTCCTAACCAAGCCGAGCCGAGCCTGCGTGGCGACTGCCGACAGCGTAAAACCTTAAAAGGAGGAGATGGTCATCATGCTGTGCCCCCTTGGGGCACCAAAAGGTGGAAAGGGAGGAGGAGGGTCAGCCCCCCCAGCCGTCGTGTCTGTAAAAAATGAAGGAATAAGATGCCCTTCCTGGGCTCTTGGTTACGTGTTATATAGGCAGGGAAAAGCCCCCTGCGTGGTCTTGTACATCACGGTAAAATTACAACAAACTATACCTGAGATCTCTATCTATGCATGCTCACATGCACAACCACCAACGCCTACTCAACAACCTGAGGATTGCACCGTGTTACAATGAATCTAGACACATACATTTTAACACCCCCACTCAATCTCAACTGGCCACTAGGTTGAGATTGTTACTGAACTCTTCTACTTTAGCTGCAACAAGAGGCTTTGTAAAGCCATCAGCTAGCTGATCAGCAGAATTAATAAAACGGATCTCTAAAAGTTTCTGAGCAACCCTTTCTCGGACGAAATGAAAATCAATCTCAATATGTTTAGTGCGAGCATGAAAAACTAGATTAGCAGATAAATACTTAGCTCCAATATTATCACACCATAACCGAGCTGCACGAGGATGTTGAACCCCAAGTTCATCAAGTAACTTCTGAATCCACATCACCTCTGCAGTGGCATTGGCTAACGCTTTGTATTCGGCTTCAGTACTGGACCTAGAAATGGTGGGCTGCTTCTTGGCACACCATGAGATGAGATTGCACCCGAGAAAAACTGCAAACCCGCCTGTTGAACGTCGGTCATCAGGGCATCCTGCCCAGTCGGCATCACTGAAGGCACTCACCATCATGGACTGAGAAGGCCGAACCTTAAGACCCAGGTTCAAAGTCCCTTGGACATACCGCAGAATGCGCTTAACAGCGCTCCAGTGCATCGTAGTCGGTTGATGCAAAATTTGGCACACTTTGTTCACCGAGAAAGAAATGTCATGTCTGGTTAGCGTCAGGTATTGCAAAGCCCCCACTACACTCCTGAATCTTGTCGCATCATCAGGGCCTAGCTTCACACCATTTGTAGCGCTTAACTTTTCAGAGCTAGCAAGAGGAGTGTTGATCGGTTTGCACTTGCCCATACCAGCTCTCTTGACAACATCAGTAGCATAGCGCTGTTGAGACAATAGGAGACCGTCCCTTGATCTCTTGACTTCGATGCCCAAGAAGTAATGAAGATCACCTAGATCCTTGAGTGCAAAGTCCCGTTCCAAATCTCGGAGCAAAGCATCAGTAGCATCTTTGGACGAGCTAGCCACAATTATGTCATCAACATAAACCAAAACAAAGATAGTATGTCGACCTTTTTGATAATAAAACAAAGACGTATCTGCCTTGGATGGAACAAACCCCAGAGTTTCAAGCTTGCCACACAACCAAGCATACCAGGCGCGAGGTGCTTGTTTGAGACCGTAGAGTGCTTTATCAAGTTTACACACCCAATTCGGTCGATCCTTGTCAACATATCTAGGGGGTTGACGCATGTATACTTCCTCTTCAAGAACTCCATGCAAAAATGCATTTTGAACATCAAGTTGCCTGAGAGTCCACCCCTTTGAAACAGCTATGGACAAAATAAGACGTATGGTTGCCGCCTTGACAATGGGACTAAAAGTATCTTCATAATCAATTCCATACCTCTGCTTGTAACCTTTAGCAACAAGTCTTGCCTTGTAACGATCAATGGATCCATCTGCTCGTCGCTTCACTTTATAGACCCATTTGCAGTCAATTATATTTTTTGCCGTGTGGTGGATGAACCAAATGCCAAGTCTTGTTGCGACGAAGTGCTTGGTACTCATTGTCCATGGCTGCAATCCAATTTTCATCTTGGAGAGCTTCACTAACAGTGGAGGGTTCCTCAGACGTAGCTGCCATCATGCACCATCTCATCGTGCCATCGGTGTACTGCTTGGGCTGACTGATCCCTTGAGAGAGGTGTGTGATCGGGTGAGGTGGCGCAGTAGGAGCAACATGATCCACATCCATAGAAGATCCAGAGGGGAGGATCTCCGTCGGCAGCAGATTGCCAATAGCCGCAGCTGACGACAGCTGCAGTCCTGCACCTGTCGACGGACTTGTAGCGGAGATGGGAGGCAGCGCGTCGGTTGTTGCCGTAGACGATCCCGCTGAAGACCCGACCAGCGGTGCCAACGCGCCTGCGCGTGAATCAGCCAGCGATCCCGAGGTAGATTTGGCGATAGGATCAACTTCGGATCCCACACTCGCATCAGCCTGGTCTCTACCGCGGAGACACATGTGAGAACGAGCGGGCGACGTCATTTTTTCACCGTTCGACGCTAGATTTGTTCCGTTTCTCGCCGAGTTTGTTCCTACATCCAACTGACAACCAGGAGAACTTGACACAGTATTAGGCACGGAGTTAGTAACATGTCGATCATGCAATTTTGCATCCCCAAAAAAAGTGGGACTGAGGAGGGATTCAGGAAGAAGAGAAATTTCCGCTCGCAATCGTGCACCCACGTTGGGATGGAGTTCAGAGAAGGAAAACACATTCTCATCAAACATAATGTCACGAGAAATACACACACGACCTATAGAGGGATCTAAACACTTAAACCCCTTGTGTGAATTGCTGTAGCCAAGGAAGACACACCGTTTAGAGCGGAATTGCAATTTTGTGGTGTTGTATGGACGAAGGTTGGGCCAACAGGCACAACCAAAGATTCTGAGGAAGGAGTAGTCGGGTTTGTGACCATGGAGGCGCTCGTAAGGTGTGTCACTGTGGATGACTTTGGAAGGGAGGCGATTTATAAGAAATACAGCTGTAAGAAACGCTTCATCCCAAAATTTTAATGGCATGGCAGCATGAGCAAGTAGAGAGAGTCCTATCTCAACAATGTGCCTGTGCTTGCGCTCAGTGGAGCCGTTTTGTTGATGTGCATGGGGACACGAAATAAGATGTTCTATGCCTATGTGCCTAAAAAAGGAATTCAAGGTTTGATATTCACCTCCCCAGTCTGTTTGTACCTTTAAGATCTTGCGACCAAATTGTTGCTCGACAAGGTTTTGAAAATCACGAAAACAAGAGAATACTTCTAATTTATGGCGCAATAGATAGATCCAAGTAAACTTTGAATAATCATCAATAAAGCTTACATAATAGCTGTTTTTGCCGACCGACGTAGGTGACGGCCCCCACACATCAGAGAAGACTAAATCCATGGGACTAGTAGAAACACTAGTTGACTTAGGATAAGGTAGCTGGTGGCTCTTGCCCCGCTGACATGCATCACAAATTTCAGCTTTATTCGAGTTTCTAACAAAAGGAAGATTATGGCGGCTCAGAACTTGCTGCACCACGACAGGAGACGCATGTCCTAGCCTAGCATGCCATAATGACGATGACAACTTGGATGCACCAAGCGCTTGCTTATTATAGGATGACTTGAGGGGATAGAGGCCCCCTTCACATCTGCCTCATAGGAGAGTCCTCTTGGTCCCCTGTTCCTTGATGGAAAAGTGATTTGGATGAAATTCTAGAAAAGCATTATTGTCACAAGCTAAACGATTTACAGAGATAAGACTTTTACTTGCTTGTGGAACATGGAGCACATTATTAAGATGAATATGGGTACGTGGGGAATGCAAAACGCTATGACCAACATAACCAATCTCCATACCTGTTCCATTTGTCGCATGCATTTGCTCGTTGCCGGAGTACTTTGTCATGGATGGTTAGCTTTCTCGAGCTCCCCTATGATGTGATCAGTGGCACTGGTATCCATATACCAGTTGGTGTCCATGCCATAGTTGGAGGTTGCTAAAGCCGCTGTCTTCTGCTGGGGGCTAGTGTAGGAGGTGTCAAACCTCTTGAAACAACGCACCACCGTGTGTCCCTCTTTGCCACACAACTGGCAAAATACGCCAGATTGGAAGCCGCCGCGACCACCTCCGGTGCCGCCACGGCCTCCCTTGTGGCCATGACCAAAACTGCCTCGGCCGCCTCCACCACAGCATTACGAGGGCTGTTGTTGACGTTGCCGCCCCCGCAACCATTCTTCATCACCATGTTGGCTGAGGATGGAGCTCCCCCGCCTTGCATCTCCACACGCTGCTCGAAGCTGACTAGCTATGCGTATAGCTCCGGCACGGTGATCGGCTCGACTCTTGCTGCGACCGCCGAGACGACAGAGTTGAAGTCGTTGTCGAGTCCGGTGAGGATGTAGGAGACGAGCTCCTCATCCTCCAGCTTGCGTCCTGCTGATGCCATCTTGTCGGCGAGACCCTTCATCTTTGTGAAGTACTTCGCCACGGTTGATGCTCCTTTAGATGCCGTGGCGAGTGCCATGCACATGGCGATCACACATGCACGGGACTGTGAGGCATGCAGTGCCTGGATCGCAGCCTAGAGCTCTGCGGCGGTAGATGCAGATGACACTTGGGAAAAGATTTCCTTGGATAGAGATGAAAACAAGTAGCTAAGCACCTGACTATCCTTGGCTACTGTCGATACGGGACCCATGGGGTTTCCCACGGAGAAGAGAGAAGAAGACCTAGTCCAACTAGGATTCCCTACATGTAATCCTACTAGAACTAGTTACACATTATCCTACTAGGATCTCTACTTTGTAACCGACTAGGACTCCCGCCTCTCCTAGACTATATAAAGGAGGGCAGGGGTCCCTAGATCGGCAGCGACAGACATAACCGACAGAACTCACAACCACAACAAATAGCACAGGGCGCAATATACTATCCACCCCACACTGGACGTAAGGCGCCGTGATTTTCCGGCGTACCGAACCAGTATAAATCGTTGTCTCCCTACGTTTACCACCGAGTTCCTGCATACGCCGATACCCCTCCGAACAAATCACCGCCTCGGGTACTCCCATGGCGGGTTGCCGGTGGTAAAACATCGACAGCTGGCGCGCCAGGTAGGGGTTCTCGGCGCTTTGCGTTCGAGAGCTCGGTGGACCTCAAGATCAAGATTTGCCTCGGCTCTCATCGGTCCTCGTCGACAACTCTCATCATTGTCGACGTGGTTCGTGTGTCTTGCAGTCGCACGTTCCATGCATGCAAGATCCAATCTACATGCAAGACTAACTGGCGTCGGGCATGCACGTACCATCAAGACACACAAGAAAGCAACACGTGCCTGTTAACATCCACACGACGTGCACGTATAAAGCTCATGTCCGCAACAACTCAAGCTCTCCAGACAACTCGAGTGCCACATCCAGAGTTCCAAGTGTCGGCTCCAACTCCTTCACGTCGAATCAGATTACGCCCCTACAACAAGTAAATCAACTCACCGAGTCCAACACTACCGGTGCCGACTTGATCGACTTCAACTCACCAAGTCTGACTAATCTCCAATCTGTTTTTGTCGAGTCCGATTCTATTTCTACCCGGCAATTAGTCGGGTCAATCAAGGATATATACCAGAGGACAGTTCAAGACATTCAAGCTACGTATTTGTACTGTGCACATATACTCGTGGGACTTGGTGCGTGTACTGGAGCTAGTGTGCATGTGTACTCGTGCGCCTACAGCCAACAAGCTTATAGCAAGCAAGCTAACAAGAAAGCAAGCTCATGTGGTGCCCAAACTGAAGAAGCAAGCAAGACCAAGATATATTGGGCTTCAATTTACAATCAGCCAACTGCTAGAGTCCAGGTGCCAACTCCGACTGACTCCGCGCACAATCAAACAAGGACATGTCAACAGCAGACAGCAAATCAATTTCCAAACAGAGGACAAATCTCCCCGTATGCAGTAGCTACACATGACTTGCTAGCGGCTTCGAGGCAACTCATCCCTCTACCGTTTCGAGTCCAACCCGGACACAAGGATCGTTGTACATGCGAAGAAGACTCGTACAAGATCAACTGTCACAACGACTACGACAACTCGTCGGCTACTCCGCCAAGATCCTCAATAAACTACTTCCAACTACTCGGCTGCGGTGATCCACAACACGGCCATGAACCAAGCTAAGTCACGTCTCATTTTTTATATATTCCGGATATTATTTGTATGCCACTGTGGCCATATCATCTTCCCTTAACGGCTGTTAATTTTCTCGGATAGTAAGCCTTAATTCGTGAAGCTTGTTTTCTCGAATGGATGGTCACGTCAATGAACCTCTGAATCATACGGATGGTCACGTCAAAGAACCTCTGAACCATACGGGTGGTCACGTCAATGAACCTCTGAACCATACGCGAGATTCAAGTGCTTAAACGTAACAGGCTACTACCTAGGAAATTAACCGACCTAGCAAGGGAAGACATAAAAAATCATCATGCGAGCAAACATAGTGCTCTAAGTAAAATCATCATGCGAGCAAACATAGTGCTCTAGGTCTTCTCTTAACGGTCACCGAATTCCTCAGGTAGAACACACCTTAATCCGTGAAGCTTGTCTACTCACATGGACGGTCACGAACCGAGTGCCAGGCTCACATGGTCACGTCATGAACCTCTGAACCATACGCCAGAGATTCAAGTGCTTAAACGTAATAGGACACTAACTGAGGAATTTGCATGGCCTAGCAAGAGCAAGACGCAAAAAGTTTATATGCATTTCATAATGCAGGGGCCCGCCCCTGATTGATTATTCAAATATGGGACATGCTCCCCACTTCATATCCGGAATGTCATTTACAACATATTTTTATGTTTAACATGCAGGGGAGCTACATCGGTACCATGAGATCAGGAAAGCACGCTCCTAAGAGCTAGTCCAGAAACAACCCGGATTGATAAAAAAAAAGAACCCCGACAAGGTGCGGCAAGGACCAAGACAAGATCAGAAAGAACCCGGATTGAAGAAAAACAACCCAGATAAGTTGGGAACAGAAATCAAGATAAGAAAGAACCCGGATTGATCAGAAAACAACCCGGATGAGGTACATACAAATTCAGAAAGAACCTGGACGAAGCGCAAACAACCCCGAAGAGGTGCTGCAAGTACTAAGACAAATTCAGAAAGAACCCGGATTGATCAGAAAACAACCCGGATGAGGTACATACAAGTTCAGAAAGAACCTGGATGAAGCGCAAACAACCCCGAAGAGGTGCTGCAAGTACCAAGACAAATTCAGAAAGAACCCGGATTGATCAGAAAACAACCCAGATGAGGTACATACAAGTTCAGAAAGGACCTAGACGAAGTGCAAACAACCTGGAAGAGGTGCGGAAAGAACCAAGACAAGATCAGAAAGAACCCGGATGAATCAAAAACAACCTGGAAGAACATTTCAGAAAGAACCCGGATTGATAAAAAAACAACCCGGATGAGGTACATACAAATTCAGAAAGAACCTGGACGAAGTGCAAACAACCTGGAAGAGGAACATCAAGAACCAGAGAAGTCTAGAAACGACCTCGTTGAATAAAAAACAACTCGGAAGAGCATCATGGCTTAGTCAAAAAACTAAGCTCGGGGGCTCGGCATTCGCTTCAACTACGCTTGGGGGCTCGAATTCAAGGATGAAAGATCAAGAATACAAGTACTCAAGACTACAACAAAGACAACACATCAAGACCCTTCATCCGATTTCTATTCTAAAGAAAAGTACTCGGAGAAGGCTCGGGGGCTGCGAGATACATAACCCCAAAAATTTTTTGAAGACAAGAATCTGGACCCTCCAACTTTTGCAAGCAAAAGCAAGAGGCTCGGGGGCTACACTCAGTGAGTGCAATTTTTACGAAAAATTGCACCCACCGAAAAAGAACTCGGAGCAACCAAGAAGACTAAAGGGACCCTCTGGCTTCTTGTCCCAACAAGCAAGAGGCTCGGGGGCTACACTCACTGAGTGCACTTTTATCCAAAAGTGCACATCAGCCGAAGAAAAGACAAAGAAGACCATCTCAAGGTTTCACTTCAAGAAGAACCTCGAACGGATTTACAACAACTCAACGAAGACCAAGAAGAGCAAGAAGGCTTCCGAAGCTCATCCATGAGATGCTCGGGGGCTTGTCGATACGGGACCCATGGGGTTTCCCACGGAGAAGAGAGAAGAAGACCTAGTCCAACTAGGATTCCCTACATGTAATCCTACTAGAACTAGTTACACATTATCCTACTAGGATCTCTACTTTGTAACCGACTAGGACTCCCGCCTCTCCTAGACTATATAAAGGAGGGCAGGGGTCCCTAGATCGGCAGCGATAGACATAACCGACAGAACTCACAACCACAACAAATAGCGCAGGGCACAATATACTATCCACCCCACACTGGACGTAGGGCACCGTGATTTTCCGGCGTACCGAACCAGTATAAATCGTTGTCTCCCTGCGTTTACCGCCGAGTTCCTGCATACGCCGATACCCCTCCGAACAAATCACCGCCCCAGGTACTCCCGTGGCGGGTTGCCGGTGGTAAAACATCGACAGCTACCCACTTCTTGTACTCTGGATTGGGCAGCGGGTCGACCTGCTTGTCGTCCACCATGTCGTCGTTCTTGCCGATGGTGTCCAGGAACTCCGGCGGCGGTTTCGCGGTGGGCTTGATGAACCCCGCGAGTTGGGCCCCTTTGAGAGCCGACGACACCTGAGCATGCCACATGCCGTAGTTGCCTCTGGTGAGCTTCTCCATCACCATGGGAAGGAAACCGAAGGAGAGTGCGGCGGTGGCTGGTGTTTGCGTCATGGGTCCCTAGATTAGATGGCTCTGATACCATGTAAAAAATGAAGGAATAGGATGCCCTTCCTAAGCTCTTGGTTACGTGTTATATAGGTAGGGAAAAGCCTCTTGCGTGGCCTTGTACATCACGGTAGAATCATAACAAACTATAGCTGAGATCTCTATCTATGCATGCTCACATGCACAACCACCGGCGCCTACTCAATAACCTAAGGATTGCACCATGTTACAATGAACCCAGACACATACGTTTTAACAGTGTCGTCACGACTCCCGCGCCTTGTTCCTTTGCCCACACCCACCGTGACTTTCACTGTGAATTTACCGGTCCTGTGGGCCACCGGCAGCTCTGCCGTGGCAGCAGCTATCTCGAGGGGCGCTCCAACCCCATACACGATGCTCACATTTTCTTCTTTGGGAGGATGGGTGCTCTGTTCCTATTCTCCCCACGCCTGTGCTCACCTTTGCTCGTCTTTTCAAACGTGAGGGGTGACAATGCATCGGCACCTGTAGAAGTGGACACGGGGCGATGCCTTTTGCAGCAAGCAATGAGTTCCTAGAGCGCGTTGCTGCGCGCCTACCTGCCCACTGATGGCTTTTCCTATTAGGGCACCGCACGGCATGGGGGCACAGGTGGCACATCCGTCGACAAGACATAGAGCCGTTCTACTTGCGCGTGGGCCCTGTGGGGCGTGTCCACTTTTTCCCACTAGCAGTCTACTTGGTCCGCCTATAGGGCTAGTATAGGCGTCTAGTCAGGGGGCGGGGGCAGCGCTCAACAACGCGTGATTCATCTCGTCATATCCTCGGTCGGGCAGGGGCTGGCCCGTGTCCCCATCCCCGCCTGCGTTCTTTGGATCTGTCTCGCTAGTTGCTCTCATCTCATGTAACGGTTGCGGATGCCCTGGACTGTTGTCTTCGTCCTAGTTTACAACTCTTCACGTGCCATGAAAAGGGCCTTGTCAAGGGCGGTGAAGTGCCCTTCTAGCTCACAGGTGATGCAGGTTGCGAACTTGCGATATTTTCATGGCTCCTTTTCTCCACGGCCTTGGTGGTCTATACTGCTGTTGACGGTTGTTATCATTCATTATAAACTTTAATATAACTTGAAATGATGTATGAAAATGATCACCAACATAGACTTAGCAGTTTAAACTGACAATTCCTATGAGTTTGGTGAATCTGTGTTTTCAGCAGGGTTATTTTAGAAAACCGTTAAGGGGATCAAAACGTCAAATTAAATCACACTTATCTATGGCGAAAACTACTCCAGAAGCCACATCAACGAAGCAGAGGGCAAGAGTATGACAGGTGGGGCTGGCCGACCCCACCTACAGGCCGCCCGGCCCTCTAGGCCCACCTGTGAGCCTCCGCTTCGACGTCGGTTCCTCCAACGCCTCCTAGGATGCATCTACGCTATTTATTCAAGTCGGTTTAATCCGAGGGCTCACGTTGGACGCTTCGGCCTATATAATCAGCCCCTGCCCCTCCTCTAGAGCACGCTGCCATAAGTCAAGTTTAGATGAGAAATTAGGGTTTACAGAGAGAATAGCGTAGAGCTCTAATTCTTCAAGTTTTTAGTATAGGCTAGCTAGCAAGGTTCAAGAAGAGTGTGGGCTATTGAAAACTTTAGTTTGGTTTTGGTTAATTGATGAAACCCTAAGTGCTAACCTAGTTTATCAAAGTGGTTATGAGATAGGTAGCACTACTCCAAGTGATGAAGCAATGGCGAAGATCATAACAATGGTGATGGCATGGTGATGATCAAATGCTTGAACTTGAAAAGAAGAAAGAGAAAAACAAAAGGCTCAAGGCAAAGGTATAAATAGTAGGAGCCATTTTGTTTCGGTGATCAAGACACTTAGTGAGTGTGATCACATTTAGGTTAGATAGCCATACTATTAAGAGGGGTGAAACTCGTATTGAAATGCGGTTATCAAAGTGCCACTAGATGCTCTAACTCATTGCATATGCATTTAGGATCTAGTGGAGTGCTAACACCCTTGAAAGTATTTGTGAAAATATGCTAACACATGTGCACAAGGTGATACACTTGGTGGTTGGCACATTTGAGCAAGTGTTAGAAACTTCACCGATGGAGTGTCCACCCGTAGAGTGTGGATAGTCCGACGGTGCCACCGGCGCCCTATATAAAAAAGATAGGGGTTCACAAAGTGACCGAACGCTGGTGGCGCAGTGACCGGACGCTGGGGTCCTGAGTCCAGTCAGTAGCAGCAGTGAGCACGCATCTCAGTCTTGTGTCATCCATTGAACCTAAGAAGACATATGAAGCTTTGAAGGATGTTGATTGGGTCAATGCTATGCATGAAGAGCTAAACAACTTTACAAGAAACCAAGTATGAGAGTTAGTTGAGAGGCCTAAAGATCATAATGTGATTGGAACCAAGTGGATCTTTCAAAACAAGCAAGATCAAGATGAGATAGTAATAAGGAACAAAGCAAGATTAGTGGCTCAAGGTTACACTCAAGTTGAAGGTCTTGACTTTAGAGAAACATATGCCCCGGTTGCAAGATTGGAAGCAATTAGGATCTTGTTAGCCTATGCTTGTGCCCACAACATCAAGTTATACCAAATAGAAGAGTGCATTTCTCAATGGGTATATCAATGAGCTTGTGTATGTTGAGCAACCTCCCGATTTTGAAGATGAGAAGAAACTCAACCATGTTTACAAGTTGAGAAAGGCTTTGTATGGATTAAAACAAGCACCTAGAGCATGGTAAGAGAGATTGAGAGATTTCCAACTCTCTAAGGGATTCAAGATGGGAAAGGTTGACACCACTCTCTTTGCCAAGAAGCTTGGAAATAACTTGTTTGTAATATAAATCTATGTTGATGATATCATATTTGGGTCAACAAATCAAGATTTTTGTGAGGAGTTTGGCAAGATGATGGCAAGTGAGTTTGAGATGTCTATGATTGGAGAGCTTAGTTACTTCCTTGGTCTTCAAATCAAGCAAATGAAGAATGGCACATTTGTGAGTCAAGGCAAGTATATCAAGGACATGCTCAAGAAGTTTGGAATGGATGATAGTAAAGCTATTAGTACACCAATGGGGACAAGTGGAAGCTTGGATAGTGATGCTAGTGGCAACATGGTGGATCAAAAGATGTATCGGTCTATGATTAGAAGCCTACTCTATGTGACCACATCAAGGCTGGATATGATGTTTAGCGTATGCATGTGTGCTAGATTTCAAGCCTCACCAAGGGAAAGTCATTTGAAGGCAACAAAGAGAATATTGAGGTACTTGAAGCATACACAAAATGTTGGATTGTGGTATCTCAAAGGAGCAAAATTTGAGTTGATTAGATATTCGGACTCCGATTATGCGGGATGCAAAGTTGAGAGAAAGAGCACATCGGTCACATGCCAACTATTGGGAAGATCACTTGTGTCTTGGTCATCAAAGAAGCAAAATAGTGTAGCACTTTCAACTGCCGAAGTGGAGTATATTTCGGCCGGTAGTTGTTGTGCTCAATTACTTTGGATGAAGGCTACTTTGAGTGACTTTGGAATTAAATTCGAGCAAGTGCCATTGCTATGTGACAATGAGAGTGCTATAAAGCTCACCAACAACCTAGTTCAATATTCAAGAACAAAGCATATTGATGTCCGCCATCATTTCATAAGAGATCACCAACAAAAAGGGGATATTTGCATTGAGAGTGTGGGCACCGAAGATCAACTTACCAATATCTTCACCAAGCCACTTGATGAAAAGAGGTTTTGCAAGCTAAAGAATGAATTGAACATACTTGACTTCTCCAATATGTGTTGATGCACCCCCCATTATATGGCATGCCTCTCTTTCGAGCAAAACAAGGTAAAGTTGATTGACATGTCATCCATCCATTACTAAGGACTTGTTTAGTGCATCTAGTCATTCCTATCATGTCCTAGGCTCATTCATTAAAATCAAATGAATTTGATGCTTGTATGGTACCACTATTGCTTGTATGTTTGAAATGATCTAGTGGTATCATATGACATGTTTGTGGGCTTGTAAACCTAGTGTTTGATCTAGAAAATAAGCTACAAGTGTTTAACTCAACATGGTATAAGATAACCCTTATTTGGAGGTATGAAGAAGCTTGTCCTTGGATCAAACCGAGTTAAATATCTTTTGCAAGTTATCTAGATTGAACCAAATTGGGAAAATGATCCTCATTTCACATGGTTTCACCCCAACCTATTTATAATTTGAGCTCACCTTTTGTGCTAATTGTTGACAAGGGGGGATTCACAAAGATAGTAAGATAGAAGGAGCAAATAAATGAAACATTGACATTGTAATGGGATCATACAAAAATGCACACAAGTAGGGGGAGCAAGCTCATAAACTTGTATGTTGCATTTAAATGCGCATTTCATATATTTGCTTGCATGGCACAAGTTCTAAATTTCAATATCCATGCTTGTGTGGTGTATGCTAGTTATATGCTTGAATGGTGAAATGAAAAACTAGCATGCATAGGCTAAAGTAACTAGACTTATGTTCATTTTATGGAAACTAGACCCTTGCTTGTAATGTTGATCTTATGGGGTATTCTAGTTTTTGTGTATATATAGTTACTAATAGTGCTAAGGATGGTATATTGGTGCACTCCGATTGGTATCACGCTTCAAAGGTCCATCTCTTATACCTTAGCATCATACCGTAGAAATTGTCTCCTATATTTTCTATCTAAGCATATGTGCAAGCTACAATCCAAACTCTTAGCACATATGTAGGGAGAGCAATTGCTATCATTTGAAGTTCATGAAACTTGTCCATATTCTTTTACACATGGTAAATATGCTTGGGCAAGGAACATGGATTCAATTAAATATCAATTCATATCTTTGTGTGAGGGTTGTCATCAATTACCAAAAAGGGGGAGATTGAAAGCTCTAGTTTGGTTTTGGTTAATTGATGAAACCCTAAGTGCTAACCTAGTTTATCAAAGTGTTCAACCATGTGGGGGGCAAACCACCATTCTTTGATGGCACATGCTATGATTATTAGAAGAGAAAGTTGAGGATGTATCTTAGTTCAATCAATGATCAAGTATGGGAGGTGACCGAGAATAACTATGCTATCATTGATCCCGATGACCCCACCAACCAAGACAAGACCAACAAGCAATGTAATACAATGGCTCTCAACACCATATACAATGCCATTGATTCCAAGGTGTTTGAGCAAATCAAGGATTCTAAAAGAGCAAACGAGATGTTGAGGAGATTGGAGGAAACATATGAGGGCACATCGGTGGTGAAGAGTGCTAAGTTGTACATTCTCAAGGATAAGTTAACAAGCTTCAAGATGAAGGAAGATGAGAGCATTCTAGAAATGTTCCATCGGTTGTAAGTGATTGTAAATGACTTGAAGGCCTTGAGAGAGAAGATCAAGGATGATGATGTCTCTCATCGGTTCTTGATGTGCTTACCTCTAAGATTTGAGATGTTGAGATTGCTTATCATAAGAGAAGGATTGAAGGAGATTACCCCTAACCAAGTACTAGATGATGTCATGACCCAAGAGACATACCGTGTGGAAAGGGAGGGGATGACAAGGATGACAAGAAGGAAGAAGAAGAAAAGAAGAAGAAGAGTATAGCATTCAAGGCTAGCTCATCATCATCCAAGAACAAGGGTAAGTCCAAGAAAGAATCAAGTGATGATAATGATCTTAGTGATATTTGTAACACCCCAAGTGTTTGTCACCAGTTAAGCAATGGGTTTAAACTCAACCATGGCATGTTAAGTGGTGTTGGAGATGTTAGGTCAAACATATGAAAGTGAGCCACCACTTAAACTTGGACCATGCACCATTGCTTACATGCTGCCCTTTCTAAAAAGTATGCTTGGGTAATGCTGGATGTACTTGTTTCATGTGTCTCGCATCAATATCCATCTATATTGATCCATGGAAAAGTTTCGTGAAGTTTGGAATCAAGAAGTCACATGAAATGACAAGTTATGTCCTTGCCTGGATTGTTTTATAAAGTGAATGGAATTCTAGATCGTCAACCAAACCTTGCTACCTTGCCCAAATGACTCTAATTGAACTCTACAATAAAAGTCATGAAAGGTTCATGTTGAGCAAATGCCAAGAAAATGTCTCAATTGGACTAAAACCCTAGTTTAAAGCTTTATCATGATGCCACTCTAATCATAGTGGAACCTGGTCTTATTTACCAAATATGATGTTGCGCCTTAAATAAAAGTTGTAGACCATATCACGGGGAACAAACTTTGTTTAATGTCCCAGAGCTAATTCTGAACCTAGCTTGGTCAAATCAAGCTCACGAAATTGAATCCAGTGCTGTTTTGAAGCTTCAAAAATCGGCTAAGTCTGGAATGACTGAAATTCGTGATTTCCGTTTCCATGTATCTGTCTTTGGTGATTTTTAGTTTGCAAACCGTGTCGAACTTGGCCAAACTTATTTAAGAAAAGTTGTCGTCCTCATATAGCTCTACAACACTGTGCAATTGGTCTGGTTTTTAATCACTACGTTTATGAGTTATGAAGGGAGGAAGATCGGTGTTTCAGTGTATTTTTGGGGTGGTATTGTCAGCTCCTGAGTTGATTTCGAACTGGTACTCGTCATGGCCGACCGAGCATAGCAAGCCGCTGCCACGTGGCCTCGCGCTCGCCCGCATGCGCGCCACGGCACCGTGCTCGCTCGCCTTGAAAGCCCGAGCCCTGCCCCCTGCTCTCTCCATTCTCCTCCTCCCTCTCGTTGTCTCCTTGCTCCGCTCTGCTCCGCGCCGAGGCGCACGTCCGCCATGGACGCGAGCAGAGCAGAGCCGCTCCCTGCTCCTTCCTCCTCCACCCACTGGCCGCACCACCGCCGCCGCCGCTATGGCCTTCAACCGCAGTCGGCACACCCCTCCTCTTCCGTCATTCGCCGTCAGGGCGACCTCGCTGTCGAGGCCGCGCCAAGCACCACCATGGCCGGCGAGCCGAGCTCCGATCCGCTGTCGCCGTTCCCTGCCTCCGGTCCCTCTCCTCCCTAGCTGAAGGTACCACCGCCTCCGCCTCCTTCTCCTCTCCGACCGGCGATCCTCGGCCGAGCGGGAGACCGCAGCAGCAGCCTAGCCATCGGAGCCGCCGCTGTGTGGGCCGCCGCGCACGTGGCTATGGCTCCACGCTCCACCACGGGCCGAGCCAAGGCCACCGGCGAGTGCGCGCGGGCCTCCCGGTGCTCCGCCGCCGCTCCACCATCGCCGAAGAGCCCCCTACGACCATCACCGACGAGCCACAGTGCCTCCTCTGCTTCCTAATCCCGTCAGGGACTGTTTACTAGAATTCGACGTAAGTCAGGGGCCTAGCTGCAATGTCATTGACTCAAGTGAATAGTGCTTCCGAGGACTTATTTGTTGTAAATCGGGTAAAACTTTGAAACTTCATAGTAAATCATAGGAAATTCGTAAATTAGCAAATGAGGACTTTTTGGAATCCTTGTGAAGTTTTCTATGCAGTAGATCTATAATCTTTCATGTTTTAGTTTAAAAATTTAGCTGTAAAAATGGATTTATGCATCTAGGTTTTCAATTCTAGTTGTATTTGTCTTTTTCATAACTGCAGTTGTAGGGCTCCAAATGAAGTGAAATTTTTGTGGCATGCTACTCATGTGATGTTTGATGTGTGGTAAAAATTTCAGGATTTTAGGCTTGATCAATTTAGAGATATGAAAAATAACAAATGACATATGCTGCTTTGCTTCTATTCTGGACAGTTCTGCATGTATGCATTGTTTGGCTCAGTTAAGTTATGAATCATGCCTTGTTGATAATAAATGAGTTGTAGTAATTTTCATAAGCTTTTCAAAAAGCTAAAGAGCACAATTTTTGGTTAAGTATGTGTTTAGCTATAGTTGTTTAAAGTACTGTGGCAGTTTCTGCCCAAACCCAGACAGGGTTGCTTTGTGTGCCATGTGTGACCTTGTTAGTAGCAGAATTAGTTCTAGATGTTTATAGCAAAGTTGTTCACAATTTGTTAAGCTTTCCAAAAATTCCAGAACCATATTTATTGGACATGTGGAACTCAACTTATAGCTGTTTAAAGTAGCATATCAGTTTCTGTTCATGTTTTGGATAGAGACGTCTTTCCTTGGTTTAATTGACCTTGTTAACTATGAAATCATCTTAAGATGATAATAAGAAAGTTGTAGGTAACTTTATAAGCTTTCCATAAAGTTAAGAATCATGTTTGTCAAAGGTCTAGAACTCCATTTATGCTTCTCTAAAGTTCCTATAAGTTTTCTGTCCATAGCTGTGCCTCTGCTGTTTAGGCTGCTGGTACAAGTGTTACTTGTGCAACTAGTTTCATGGTGTAAATGATGTTTACTGTAGTTTTGGTAAATACAAAAGTCGTAGATGATTATCTTATCTTGCTTGTGTTAAATTTTCATGATCCTAGGTCTGATAGTTTAGGAGTTGCATGCTTAATAAGTCTACTGTCAGATTTTGATTTCATTCTGCGCAGACTTAAAAGATTAGCATGTTTGGTCATGATAACGTGGGAATCATGCTGAGATGATTGAAGATGAAATGTAGATAAATTCCTAAGCTTTCCAGAATGTCTTGTTTCATATCATTGGATTTATAAAACTCCAGATATGATTGATTTATGAAGCTGCTGTTTGCAAGTCCAGAAATTGGCATATTCCGGTTATAGTTGTTGCTTCACCTTGACTTGCTTTGCATGTTGCTAGGTGTCGTTCACGTCCTTGGTAATTAAGTTAGATACACCTGAGATCTTGTGAGACTTATGTGCCATGTATAATATTCTTTGTAGCTTAGCATGATAGATTGTGTGATGTTAAGTTAAGCATCGCAAAGTACTTAAGTGTGTTTAGTGTAAACGATGCTTGTCTTGCTTGCTATTTGTGATGCGTCTCATAGTACTATTCTTCATATTCATGCACTTGCATCTTGCATATCATCTAGGTACGCTAGATGCACCACGTGAAGGATGAGATGTTGGAGCCAAACCCGAAGATGGGTTGGTGGATCCATCCCGAGGATGGAAGGACCCTGGAGTGCATGCCTAGAGTGGAGACAGTCGTCAAGACGGAGCAAGCTAACTTGATTGATTCGTGTCGGATCCCAGGCAAGCCCCAGAGCATTTTAAGTCTCCCAGTATTTTACAAATGATTACTTAAGTACTTATGATTGATGCATTAGGTTATAAGAGTTGAATGGAACCATTTGATGCATATAAACTTCCTTGTCCAGAAGTACCACCTCTAACCCTGTATAGGTCCAGGATCGAATATATGCTTAGCCATGCTTAGACCGGTAGAAGTCGGGTGATATCCTGTCACCTGCGAGATATAGGTGGATACCAGAGCACGGTTGGCTATATTTGCTATCGTGGAACAGAACCATGGGGTAAAAGAAAATCGAGGCCGAGCGGAGTCTATGCGTAGGATGACTCATGTGATTCCATCTGTGCCAATCAAGGACCGTACCGTTGTTGGAACTTCTGACAAGATTGAACGCATGCCTATCACTTAGCTGGCCGGATAACTCATTCCGACCATGAAGCCAAGTAGCTCAACTCAGGCCAGGACCCGTTCTGTTGTGCGCTCCTTGCGGGGGGCGATCAGACTGAGCCCAAGGGCAGGCTAGGCCTGAACGTCCTGGCATCTGGTGTCCCAGACTGTGCGGCGCGGTACGGACCCGCGAAATGTGTACCTGAGTTGTACCAAAGGTGACCTAAGGTGACCGTTGATCTGGTCTGCCTGGGTTTGTGTTAGGAATAAATTCCCAGCTGGTTGAAATCGATTCGAATCGCCGTCTCTCCCGGATAGTGAGAAACTTGGCTAGCTCCAACATCGTAGTAACTGTGTTATGGAATATGATGGTTCGAATGAATTTGGAATTTCAATACCTGCTATGGTTACTATTGTATGCTCTAAAAAGATATACCACATGTTTGGCATAGGATAGTTGCTAATCTAGAGATGGATAGTTATAATTAACTTGATGACAGAATTATAATTGTATAATTGAGTTAATCGCTTTTTATGCAAATTGTTGTCAAGCTACCTCCACTTATAAAGCCTTGCATACTCCTTGGAGTCAATTTTATTTCTGGTTATGACGGGTAAGTCTAGCTGAGTACATTCGCGTACTCAGGGTTTATCCCACCATGTTGCAGGTAAGGTTTGACCTGCTGAGGATGGTGGCTAACCACCGGTGGGCTCGGTGACTCTATATTCATTTCTCATCTACACGCTTTTGTCTGAGGACGTCACCTATGCTAGCAATGTATTTGGAACTCATATTAATGAAATCCTTTGAAAGCAATGTTGTTTTCACTAATCGGTTTTGAAATCCAAACTTGTATTATTATTTATGAATCTATTTGTAATATTATTTCCGCTGCAACTCTGCGTATGTGATGTGTATTTGCTTAATCACGCGATCTTGGTTGTGATGTTGATTTACCGAGGTCCTGTGTGACACTCGGCGGACTATCGGGTTTATATAAGTGAGAGTAAGCGCGTGTCAACGTGTTAAGCGGGGACAGCCGTACTTGATCTTGTATAAATTGGGCGGTTCTGTCACAGCTGGTATCAGAGCGAGATTAAGTGTAATACTGTCATGTACTTAGTTTTCAAAACAAAGTTTTGGTTTTAAAAAGTCTATTTTAACTAGAACTTTAGCTACAGGCAAATTTGTCAAAAATTAATTTGCAAAACTATGCTAGCGACATCCTCCTTTATGAAAAGTTAAGGACTATTAGGTGGCTATCTAAGTACTAACATGGGGGTTTTTACTTTCGTCGTCCATACGGCGTGCTATTGTATGGATGCCATTCGCTTGAATGGTGATGTATGGATCAATTGCCTCTACGCCCAGGTAAGTGTGAGTTGTGAGAGCATGACCGTCCAACTATCGGTCTAGGGGAGAGTTAGCTATGGTTACTGGAAAATTTACATGTTACACACATGTATATATGAAGGTACTTAATTGCGGGTATATTTATCGGGTAGCTATGGATATCAAAGTATATACATCTAGGGATGTGTATATGGAGAGTATCTTAGTTTACCGCTTTCATTGTGTGCTTATTTATCTCTTGTGGGGATGGACTGCAATGAGTTTGCCTATAGGTATGCTAACCACGAATGCGTAGATTGAATGTAGCTGACGACTAGCTATATATAGAGAGAGTACGTGTTATGCCACCGACATAGAACGTGATTGCCGCCTTAGGCTGGCAATTTTGTGAGGACGAATAGGACGAGCATGCATCATGATTGTGCTTGTGCATAAATATGCTTCCCTCACCTTGTTCTAATACTAAGTAACTTGTGATCAATGTGATGCTACTATTTTTCTTTGTGTGAAGATAGACAAAGTGCCTTGTTCCATGCTGCTTGAATAGATGTGCTTAAAGATAGTGTGTGATTAGCTTTGCCTTGTATGTTTGCTTCCAAAGGAAATAGATGACAAAGTTAATAGTTAGCAAAAGGTTCACCCCTTTCAAAACTAAATTGCTAAATGTAAGTAAAACTTGTTTTGTAGAGATATCCACCTACTCAGTAAAAAGGAAATAAAAGATAACAATACTTTACCACCATGTTTTGCATGATATGTATAGCAGTATTGTTGTAGGTGACTAGTTGTTAGGTGTGAGCTTTGTGCTTAGTAATAGTCGCTTAAGCTAATTAGATTGAGTATTTTGAAATGCTTGCTGAAGACCAGGATGTAGGTGCGGATGCTCATTATTTAGGTCGTGCCATAGTTGTCATCCTTTTGTCCTCAGAAAGCATATGAGTGTTGAAGAGTGCTATCCTGGAACAACGTCCAAGTTTGGTAATCACATGGTTGTCATCTTCAATTAAGTTCTCTCTTAGGAGCCTGAGCATGTACATGTGGTTGCTAGCCATTGAACGTTGTGCTATGAAGACCTTTATCCATGTCTTTGCTTGACCTTAGGCCCAAGCTTAGCTCCCTTCTTTGCTTGCATGTGTCGTGGTTGTCCCGCTCTTGTGTGGGAGGACCCTACTCAAAATCATTGTCGGATCTCATTGCTCCTTCTTCTATAGATTAGCTGGTGCAACGCTAATCGCTATCTACCTTGCTTTGGAAATTTTTCCTCATAGATCCTGTTATTGCTTTATCAACTGAATCCTTAGTCAGTGCCTTGGCTCTGTCCCTTGAATCTTGTTTGTTTTGTCTCCAACCCTTTCAAGTCTCTGGATGTTTATCAGTCTTGATCTCATGTTACTACTCAACAAGACCAAATCTCATGTTAATCTTTATCTGGTAATCACTTGGGTGGACACAAGACGTATGTGGAAATTCGGCAAGAAGTCCCCTGCTCAGTTGTCTTTGGCAATTAAGCTATGTTCTCTTGCGTTGTGTTTTGATCTTCGGATCCCCTCTTGTTGACTCCTAACCTTGTAACTACCTTTGTTGCTATTCTTCCTTCGCATAGTGCTTGCTCCTATGTAACCCAATTTGTGCCATGTGAGATTTCTTGTGGGTTGTATGTTCAGTAATGGTGCCACGATTAGCGATCTACGGTGCCACGACGAAACCGAGAGCCTCCTGTGGGTGCACACACAAGGCTGTGCTGCTCGGCACGCGCTGGTATCGAAGTTCCTAGTCATGATCCATTGCAGGACTGCATCGATGTGTTATTTTCACGTGAGCTCCTCCTTGGATATCTCTCCTTATCGTATCAAAAGATCTGTACGTCAAACTAGATACCATAGGACTTCCTTCTGGAGTCATCCAAAGGATAACCTTTGAAGAACAGGTCACTGATAGGAACATTAATAGACTACAAGAGATGGTAGACAAGTGGCTCTACTGGACTATCCCTGTAATGACGTTGATCATCTAGTGAGCAACTTATGTCATTCTCGTTGGATTAGAAAGGAAGCTTCAATGTCCAATGTAGTTCAACAAAGCTAGTTTTGTTATAGTGTTAGTCAAATCAACTTACTGCGCCACTGCACCATGAAGTACGCAGGACCGTGCTATCTTGGATTCCTCCCAAAGTAACAATACTTCATGAAGGCCAACGAAGGAATTCTTCAGACAAAACTTACTACAAAGGACAAGTATCAGAAAGTGTCTTGACCAAATTAGCCTCTCTTATGCTTGAAGCTATGTAGCCTAAAGCTATCGCTGATATTGGAAACTGGTAGCATGTCTCTCTTCCATAAAAGTCTTTCGTCCTGAATCTCGGGACGCGATTCTTTTAAGGGGGGAGGGCTGTAACACCCCAGGTGTTTGTCACTAGTTAAGCAATGGGTTTAAACTCAACCATGGCATGTTAAGTGGTGTTGGAGATGTTAGGTCAAACATATGAAAGTGAGCCACCACTTAAACTTGGACCATGCACCATTGCTTACATGCTGCCCTTTCTAAAAAGTATGCTTGGGTAATGCTGGATGTACTTGTTTCATGTGTCTCACATCAATATCCATCTATATTGATCCATGGAAAAGTTTCGTGAAGTTTGGAATCAAGAAGTCACATGAAATGACAAGTTATGTCCTTGCCTGGATTGTTTTATAAAGTGAATGGAATTCTAGATCGTCAACCAAACCTTGCTACCTTGCCCAAATGACTCTAATTGAACTCTACAATAAAAGTCATGAAAGGTTCATGTTGAGCAAATGCCAAGAAAATGTCTCAATTGGACTAAAACCCTAGTTTAAAGCTTTATCATGATGCCACTCTAATCATAGTGGAACCTGGTCTTATTTACGAAATATGATGTTACGCCTTAAATAAAAGTTGTAGACCATATCACGGGGAACAAACTTTGTTTAATGTCCCAGAGCTAATTCTGAACCTAGCTTGGTCAAATCAAGCTCACGAAATTGAATCCAGTGCTGTTTTGAAGCTTCAAAAATCGGCTAAGTCTGGAATGACTGAAATTCGTGATTTCCGTTTCCATGTATCTGTCTTTGGTGATTTTTAGTTTGCAAACCGTGTCGAACTTGGCCAAACTTATTTAAGAAAAGTTGTCGTCCTCATATAGCTCTACAACACTGTGCAATTGGTCTGGTTTTTAATCACTACGTTTATGAGTTATGAAGGGAGGAAGAACGGTGTTTCAGTGTATTTTTGTGGTGGTATTGTCAGCTCCTGAGTTGATTTCGAACTGGTACTCATCATGGCCGACCGAGCACAGCAAGCCGCTGCCGCGTGGCCTCGCGCTCGCCCGCATGCGCGCCACGGCACCGTGCTCGCTCGCCTTGAAAGCCCGAGCCCTGCCCCCTGCTCTCTCCATTCTCCTCCTCCCTCTCGTTGTCTCCTTGCTCCGCTCTGCTCCGCGCCGAGGCGCACGTCCGCCATGGACGCGAGCAGAGCAGAGCCGCTCCCTGCTCCTTCCTCCTCCACCCACTGGCCGCACCACCGCCGCCGCCGCTATGGCCTTCAATCGCAGTCGGCACACCCCTCCTCTTCCGTCATTCGCCGTCAGGGCGACCTCGCTGTCGAGGCCGCGCCAAGCACCACCATGGCCGGCGAGCCGAGCTCCGATCCGCTGTCGCCGTTCCCTGCCTCCGGTCCCTCTCCTCCCTAGCTGAAGGTACCACCGCCTCCGCCTCCTTCTCCTCTCCGACCGGCGATCCTCGGCCGAGCGGGAGACCGCAGCAGCAGCCCAGCCATCGGAGCCGCCGCTGTGTGGGCCGCCGCGCACGTGGCTATGGCTCCACGCTCCACCACGGGCCGAGCCAAGGCCACCGGCGAGTGCGCGCGGGCCTCCCGGTGCTCCGCCGCCGCTCCACCATAGCCGAAGAGCCCCCTACGACCGTCACCGACGAGCCACAGTGCCTCCTCTGCTTCCTAATCCCGTCAGGGACTGTTTACTAGAATTCGACGTAAGTCAGGGGCCTAGCTGCAATGTCATTGACTCAAGTGAATAGTGCTTCCGAGGACTTATTTGTTGTAAATCGGGTAAAACTTTGAAACTTCATAGTAAATCATAGGAAATTCGTAAATTAGCAAATGAGGACTTTTTGGAATCCTTGTGAAGTTTTCTATGCAGTAGATCTATAATCTTTCATGTTTTAGTTTAAAAATTTAGCTGTAAAAATGGATTTATGCATCTAGGTTTTCAATTCTAGTTGTATTTGTCTTTTTCATAACTGCAGTTGTAGGGCTCCAAATGAAGTGAAATTTTTGTGGCATGCTACTCATGTGATGTTTGATGTGTGGTAAAAATTTCAGGATTTTAGGCTTGATCAATTTAGAGATATGAAAAATAACAAATGACATATGCTGCTTTGCTTCTATTCTGGACAGTTCTGCATGTATGCATTGTTTGGCTCAGTTAAGTTATGAATCATGCCTTGTTGATAATAAATGAGTTGTAGTAATTTTCATAAGCTTTTCAAAAAGCTAAAGAGCACAATTTTTGGTTAAGTATGTGTTTAGCTATAGTTGTTTAAAGTACTGTGGCAGTTTCTGCCCAAACCCAGACAGGGTTGCTTTGTGTGCCATGTGTGACCTTGTTAGTAGCAGAATTAGTTCTAGATGTTTATAGCAAAGTTGTTCACAATTTGTTAAGCTTTCCAAAAATTCCAGAACCATATTTATTGGACATGTGGAACTCAACTTATAGCTGTTTAAAGTAGCATATCAGTTTCTGTTCATGTTTTGGATAGAGACGTCTTCCTTGGTTTAATTGACCTTGTTAACTATGAAATCATCTTAAGATGATAATAAGAAAGTTGTAGGTAAATTTATAAGCTTTCCATAAAGTTAAGAATTAGAACTCCATTTATGCTTCTCTAAAGTTCCTATAAGTTTTCTGTCCATAGCTGTGCCTCTGCTGTTTAGGCTGCTGGTACAAGTGTTACTTGTGCAACTAGTTTCATGGTGTAAATGATGTTTACTGTAGTTTTGGTAAATACAAAAGTCGTAGATGATTATCTTATCTTGCTTGTGTTAAATTTTCATGATCCTAGGTCTGATAGTTTAGGAGTTGCATGCTTAATAAGTCTACTGTCAGATTTTGATTTCATTCTGCGCAGACTTAAAAGATTAGCATGTTTGGTCATGATAACGTGGGAATCATGCTGAGATGATTGAAGATGAAATGTAGATAAATTCCTAAGCTTTCCAGAATGTCTTGTTTCATATCATTGGATTTATAAAACTCCAGATATGATTGATTTATGAAGCTGCTGTTTGCAAGTCCAGAAATTGGCATATTCCGGTTATAGTTGTTGCTTCACCTTGACTTGCTTTGCATGTTGCTAGGTGTCGTTCACGTCCTTGGTAATTAAGTTAGATACACCTGAGATCTTGTGAGACTTATGTGCCATGTATAATATTCTTTGTAGCTTAGCATGATAGATTGTGTGATGTTAAGTTAAGCATCGCAAAGTACTTAAGTGTGTTTAGTGTAAACGATGCTTGTCTTGCTTGCTATTTGTGATGCGTCTCATGGTACTATTCTTCATATTCATGCACTTGCATCTTGCATATCATCTAGGTACGCTAGATGCACCACGTGAAGGATGAGATGTTGGAGCCAAACCCGAAGATGGGTTGGTGGATCCATCCCTGAGGATGGAAGGACCCTGGAGTGCATGCCTAGAGTGGAGACATCGTCAAGATGGAGCAAGCTAACTTGACTGATTCATGTCGGATCCCAGGCAAGCCCCGGAGCATTTTAAGTCTCCCAGTATTTTACAAATGATTACTTAAGTACTTATGATTGATGCATTAGGTTATAAGAGTTGAATGGAACCATTTGATGCATATAAACTTCCTTGTCCAGAAGTACCACCTCTAACCCTGTATAGGTCCAGGATCGAATATATGCTTAGCCATGCTTAGACCGGTAGAAGTCGGGTGATATCCTGTCACCTGCGAGATATAGGTGGATACCAGAGCACGGTTGGCTATATTTGCTATCGTGGAACAGAACCATGGGGTAAAAGAAAATCGAGGCCGGGCGGAGTCTATGCGTAGGATGACTCATGTGATTCCATCTGTGCCGATCAAGGACCGTACCGTTGTTGGAACTTCTGACAAGATTGAACGCATGCCTATCACTTAGCTGGCCAGATAACTCATTCCGACCGCGAAGCCAAGTAGCTCAACTCAGGCCAGGACCCGTTCTGTTGTGCGCTCCTTGCGGGGGGCGATCAGACTAAGCCCAAGGGCAGGCTAGGCCTGAACGTCCTGGCATCTGGTGTCCCAGACTGTGCAGCGCAGTACGGACCCACGAAATGTGTACCTGAGTTGTACCAAAGGTGACCTAAGGTGACCGTTGATCTGGTCTGCCTGGGTTTGTGTTAGGAATAAATTCCCAGCTGGTTGAAATCGATTCGAATCGCCGTCTCTCCCGGATAGTGAGAAACTTGGCTAGCTCCAACATCGTAGTAACTGTGTTATGGAATATGATGGTTCGAATGAATTTGGAATTTCAATACCTGCTATGGTTACTATTGTATGCTCTAAAAAGATATACCACATGTTTGGCATAGGATAGTTGCTAATCTAGAGATGGATAGTTATAATTAACTTGATGACAGAATTATAATTGTATAATTGAGTTAATCGCTTTTTATGCAAATTGTTGTCAAGCTACCTCCACTTATAAAGCCTTGCATACTCCTTGGAGTCAATTTTATTTCTGGTTATGACGGGTAAGTCTAGCTGAGTACATTCGCGTACTCAGGGTTTATCCCACCATGTTGCAGGTAAGGTTTGACCTGCTGAGGATGGTGGCTAACCACCGGTGGGCTCAGGTGACTCTATATTCACTTCTCATCTACACGCTTTTGTCTGAGGACGTCACCTATGCTAGCAATGTATTTGGAACTCATATTAATGAAATCCTTTGAAAGCAATGTTGTTTTCACTAATCGGTTTTGAAATCCAAACTTGTATTATTATTTATGAATCTATTTGTAATATTATTTCCGCTGCAACTCTGCGTATGTGATGTGTATTTGCTTAATCACGCGATCTTGGTTGTGATGTTGATTTACCGAGGTCCTGCGTGACACTCGGCGGACTATCGGGTTTATATAAGTGAGAGTAAGCGCGTGTCAACGTGTTAAGCGGGGACAGCCGTACTTGATCTTGTATAAATTGGGCGGTTCTGTCACAGCTGGTATCAGAGCGAGATTAAGTGTAATACTGTCATGTACTTAGTTTTCAAAACAAAGTTTTGGTTTTAAAAAGTCTATTTTAACTAGAACTTTAGCTACAGGCAAATTTGTCAAAAATTAATTTGCAAAACTATGCTAGCGACATCCTCCTTTATGAAAAGTTAAGGACTATTAGGTGGCTATCTAAGTACTAACATGGGGGTTTTTACTTTCGTCGTCCATACGGCGTGCTATTGTATGGATGCCATTCGCTTGAATGGTGATGTATGGATCAATTGCCTCTACGCCCAGGTAAGTGTGAGTTGTGAGAGCATGACCGTCCAACTATCGGTCTAGGGGAGAGTTAGCTATGGTTACTGGAAAATTTACATGTTACACACATGTATATATGAAGGTACTTAATTGCGGGTATATTTATCGGGTAGCTATGGATATCAAAGTATATACATCTAGGGATGTGTATATGGAGAGTATCTTAGTTTACCGCTTTCATTGTGTGCTTATTTATCTCTTGTGGGGATGGACTGCAATGAGTTTGCCTATAGGTATGCTAACCACGAATGCGTAGATTGAATGTAGCTGACGACTAGCTATATATAGAGAGAGTACGTGTTATGCCACCGACATAGAACGTGATTGCCGCCTTAGGCTGGCAATTTTGTGAGGACGAATAGGACGAGCATGCATCATGATTGTGCTTGTGCATAAATATGCTTCCCTCACCTTGTTCTAATACTAAGTAACTTGTGATCAATGTGATGCTACTATTTTTCTTTGTGTGAAGATAGACAAAGTGCCTTGTTCCATGCTGCTTGAATAGATGTGCTTAAAGATAGTGTGTGATTAGCTTTGCCTTGTATGTTTGCTTCCAAAGGAAATAGATGACAAAGTTAATAGTTAGCAAAAGGTTCACCCCTTTCAAAACTAAATTGCTAAATGTAAGTAAAACTTGTTTTGTAGAGATATCCACCTACTCAGTAAAAAGGAAATAAAAGATAACAATACTTTACCACCATGTTTTGCATGATATGTATAGCAGTATTGTTGTAGGTGACTAGTTGTTAGGTGTGAGCTTTGTGCTTAGTAATAGTCGCTTAAGCTAATTAGATTGAGTATTTTGAAATGCTTGCTGAAGACCAGGATGTAGGTGCGGATGCTCATTATTTAGGTCGTGCCATAGTTGTCATCCTTTTGTCCTCAGAAAGCATATGAGTGTTGAAGAGTGCTATCCTGGAACAACGTCCAAGTTTGGTAATCACATGGTTGTCATCTTCAATTAAGTTCTCTCTTAGGAGCCTGAGCATGTACATGTGGTTGCTAGCCATTGAACGTTGTGCTATGAAGACCTTTATCCATGTCTTTGCTTGACCTTAGGCCCAAGCTTAGCTCCCTTCTTTGCTTGCATGTGTCGTGGTTGTCCCGCTCTTGTGTGGGAGGACCCTACTCAAAATCATTGTCGGATCTCATTGCTCCTTCTTCTATAGATTAGCTGGTGCAACGCTAATCGCTATCTACCTTGCTTTGGAAATTTTTCCTCATAGATCCTGTTATTGCTTTATCAACTGAATCCTTAGTCAGTGCCTTGGCTCTGTCCCTTGAATCTTGTTTGTTTTGTCTCCAACCCTTTCAAGTCTCTGGATGTTTATCAGTCTTGATCTCATGTTACTACTCAACAAGACCAAATCTCATGTTAATCTTTATCTGGTAATCACTTGGGTGGACACAAGACGTATGTGGAAATTCGGCAAGAAGTCCCCTGCTCAGTTGTCTTTGGCAATTAAGCTATGTTCTCTTGCGTTGTGTTTTGATCTTCGGATCCCCTCTTGTTGACTCCTAACCTTGTAACTACCTTTGTTGCTATTCTTCCTTCGCATAGTGCTTGCTCCTATGTAACCCAATTTGTGCCATGTGAGATTTCTTGTGGGTTGTATGTTCAGTAATGGTGCCACGATTAGCGATCTACGGTGCCACGACGAAACCGAGAGCCTCCTGTGGGTGCACACACAAGGCTGTGCTGCTCGGCACGCGCTGGTATCGAAGTTCCTAGTCATGATCCATTGCAGGACTGCATCGATGTGTTATTTTCACGTGAGCTCCTCCTTGGATATCTCTCCTTATCGTATCAAAAGATCTGTACGTCAAACTAGATACCATAGGACTTCCTTCTGGAGTCATCCAAAGGATAACCTTTGAAGAACAGGTCACTGATAGGAACATTAATAGACTACAAGAGATGGTAGACAAGTGGCTCTACTGGACTATCCCTGTAATGACGTTGATCATCTAGTGAGCAACTTATGTCATTCTCGTTGGATTAGAAAGGAAGCTTCAATGTCCAATGTAGTTCAACAAAGCTAGTTTTGTTATAGTGTTAGTCAAATCAACTTACTGCGCCACTGCACCATGAAGTACGCAGGACCGTGCTATCTTGGATTCCTCCCAAAGTAACAATACTTCATGAAGGCCAACGAAGGAATTCTTCAGACAAAACTTACTACAAAGGACAAGTATCAGAAAGTGTCTTGACCAAATTAGCCTCTCTTATGCTTGAAGCTATGTAGCCTAAAGCTATCGCTGATATTGGAAACTGGTAGCATGTCTCTCTTCCATAAAAGTCTTTCGTCCTGAATCTCGGGACGCGATTCTTTTAAGGGGGGAGGGCTGTAACACCCCAGGTGTTTGTCACTAGTTAAGCAATGGGTTTAAACTCAACCATGGCATGTTAAGTGGTGTTGGAGATGTTAGGTCAAACATATGAAAGTGAGCCACCACTTAAACTTGGACCATGCACCATTGCTTACATGCTGCCCTTTCTAAAAAGTATGCTTGGGTAATGCTGGATGTACTTGTTTCATGTGTCTCACATCAATATCCATCTATATTGATCCATGGAAAAGTTTCGTGAAGTTTGGAATCAAGAAGTCACATGAAATGACAAGTTATGTCCTTGCCTGGATTGTTTTATAAAGTGAATGGAATTCTAGATCGTCAACCAAACCTTGCTACCTTGCCCAAATGACTCTAATTGAACTCTACAATAAAAGTCATGAAAGGTTCATGTTGAGCAAATGCCAAGAAAATGTCTCAATTGGACTAAAACCCTAGTTTAAAGCTTTATCATGATGCCACTCTAATCATAGTGGAACCTGGTCTTATTTACGAAATATGATGTTACGCCTTAAATAAAAGTTGTAGACCATATCACGGGGAACAAACTTTGTTTAATGTCCCAGAGCTAATTCTGAACCTGCTTGGTCAAATCAAGCTCACGAAATTGAATCCAGTGCTGTTTTGAAGCTTCAAAAATCGGCTAAGTCTGGAATGACTGAAATTCGTGATTTCCGTTTCCATGTATCTGTCTTGGTGATTTTTAGTTGCAAACCGTGTCGAACTTGGCCAAACTTATTTAAGAAAGTTGTCGTCCTCATATAGCTCTACAACACTGTGCAATTGGTCTGGTTTTTAATCACTACGTTTATGAGTTATGAAGGAGGAAGAACGGTGTTTCAGTGTATTTTTGTGGTGGTATTGTCAGCTCCTGAGTTGATTTCGAACTGGTACTCATCATGGCCGACCGAGCACAGCAAGCCGCTGCCGCGTGGCCTCGCGCTCGCCCGCATGCGCGCCACGGCACCGTGCTCGCTCGCCTTGAAAGCCCGAGCCCTGCCCCCTGCTCTCTCCATTCTCCTCCTCCCTCTCGTTGTCTCCTTGCTCCGCTCTGCTCCGCGCCGAGGCGCACGTCCGCCATGGACGCGAGCAGAGCAGAGCCGCTCCCTGCTCCTTCCTCCTCCACCCACTGGCCGCACCACCGCCGCCGCCGCTATGGCCTTCAATCGCAGTCGGCACACCCCTCCTCTTCCGTCATTCGCCGTCAGGGCGACCTCGCTGTCGAGGCCGCGCCAAGCACCACCATGGCCGGTGAGCCGAGCTCCGATCCGCTGTCGCCGTTCCCTGCCTCCGGTCCCTCTCCTCCCTAGCTGAAGGTACCACCGCCTCCGCCTCCTTCTCCTCTCCGACCGGCGATCCTCGGCCGAGCGGGAGACCGCAGCAGCAGCCCAGCCATCGGAGCCGCCGCTGTGTGGGCCGCCGCGCACGTGGCTATGGCTCCACGCTCCACCACGGGCCGAGCCAAGGCCACCGGCGAGTGCGCGCGGGCCTCCCGGTGCTCCGCCGCCGCTCCACCATAGCCGAAGAGCCCCCTACGACCGTCACCGACGAGCCACAGTGCCTCCTCTGCTTCCTAATCCCGTCAGGGACTGTTTACTAGAATTCGACGTAAGTCAGGGGCCTAGCTGCAATGTCATTGACTCAAGTGAATAGTGCTTCCGAGGACTTATTTGTTGTAAATCGGGTAAAACTTTGAAACTTCATAGTAAATCATAGGAAATTCGTAAATTAGCAAATGAGGACTTTTTGGAATCCTTGTGAAGTTTTCTATGCAGTAGATCTATAATCTTTCATGTTTTAGTTTAAAAATTTAGCTGTAAAAATGGATTTATGCATCTAGGTTTTCAATTCTAGTTGTATTTGTCTTTTTCATAACTGCAGTTGTAGGGCTCCAAATGAAGTGAAATTTTTGTGGCATGCTACTCATGTGATGTTTGATGTGTGGTAAAAATTTCAGGATTTTAGGCTTGATCAATTTAGAGATATGAAAAATAACAAATGACATATGCTGCTTTGCTTCTATTCTGGACAGTTCTGCATGTATGCATTGTTTGGCTCAGTTAAGTTATGAATCATGCCTTGTTGATAATAAATGAGTTGTAGTAATTTTCATAAGCTTTTCAAAAAGCTAAAGAGCACAATTTTTGGTTAAGTATGTGTTTAGCTATAGTTGTTTAAAGTACTGTGGCAGTTTCTGCCCAAACCCAGACAGGGTTGCTTTGTGTGCCATGTGTGACCTTGTTAGTAGCAGAATTAGTTCTAGATGTTTATAGCAAAGTTGTTCACAATTTGTTAAGCTTTCCAAAAATTCCAGAACCATATTTATTGGACATGTGGAACTCAACTTATAGCTGTTTAAAGTAGCATATCAGTTTCTGTTCATGTTTTGGATAGAGACGTCTTCCTTGGTTTAATTGACCTTGTTAACTATGAAATCATCTTAAGATGATAATAAGAAAGTTGTAGGTAAATTTATAAGCTTTCCATAAAGTTAAGAATTAGAACTCCATTTATGCTTCTCTAAAGTTCCTATAAGTTTTCTGTCCATAGCTGTGCCTCTGCTGTTTAGGCTGCTGGTACAAGTGTTACTTGTGCAACTAGTTTCATGGTGTAAATGATGTTTACTGTAGTTTTGGTAAATACAAAAGTCGTAGATGATTATCTTATCTTGCTTGTGTTAAATTTTCATGATCCTAGGTCTGATAGTTTAGGAGTTGCATGCTTAATAAGTCTACTGTCAGATTTTGATTTCATTCTGCGCAGACTTAAAAGATTAGCATGTTTGGTCATGATAACGTGGGAATCATGCTGAGATGATTGAAGATGAAATGTAGATAAATTCCTAAGCTTTCCAGAATGTCTTGTTTCATATCATTGGATTTATAAAACTCCAGATATGATTGATTTATGAAGCTGCTGTTTGCAAGTCCAGAAATTGGCATATTCCGGTTATAGTTGTTGCTTCACCTTGACTTGCTTTGCATGTTGCTAGGTGTCGTTCACGTCCTTGGTAATTAAGTTAGATACACCTGAGATCTTGTGAGACTTATGTGCCATGTATAATATTCTTTGTAGCTTAGCATGATAGATTGTGTGATGTTAAGTTAAGCATCGCAAAGTACTTAAGTGTGTTTAGTGTAAACGATGCTTGTCTTGCTTGCTATTTGTGATGCGTCTCATGGTACTATTCTTCATATTCATGCACTTGCATCTTGCATATCATCTAGGTACGCTAGATGCACCACGTGAAGGATGAGATGTTAGAGCCAAACCCGAAGATGGGTTGGTGGATCCATCCTGAGGATGGAAGGACCCTGGAGTGCATGCCTAGAGTGGAGACATCGTCAAGATGGAGCAAGCTAACTTGACTGATTCATGTCGGATCCCAGGCAAGCCCCGGAGCATTTTAAGTCTCCCAGTATTTTACAAATGATTACTTAAGTACTTATGATTGATGCATTAGGTTATAAGAGTTGAATGGAACCATTTGATGCATATAAACTTCCTTGTCCAGAAGTACCACCTCTAACCCTGTATAGGTCCAGGATCGAATATATGCTTAGCCATGCTTAGACCGGTAGAAGTCGGGTGATATCCTGTCACCTGCGAGATATAGGTGGATACCAGAGCACGGTTGGCTATATTTGCTATCGTGGAACAGAACCATGGGGTAAAAGAAAATCGAGGCCGGGCGGAGTCTATGCGTAGGATGACTCATGTGATTCCATCTGTGCCGATCAAGGACCGTACCGTTGTTGGAACTTCTGACAAGATTGAACGCATGCCTATCACTTAGCTGGCCAGATAACTCATTCCGACCGCGAAGCCAAGTAGCTCAACTCAGGCCAGGACCCGTTCTGTTGTGCGCTCCTTGCGGGGGGCGATCAGACTAAGCCCAAGGGCAGGCTAGGCCTGAACGTCCTGGCATCTGGTGTCCCAGACTGTGCAGCGCAGTACGGACCCACGAAATGTGTACCTGAGTTGTACCAAAGGTGACCTAAGGTGACCGTTGATCTGGTCTGCCTGGGTTTGTGTTAGGAATAAATTCCCAGCTGGTTGAAATCGATTCGAATCGCCGTCTCTCCCGGATAGTGAGAAACTTGGCTAGCTCCAACATCGTAGTAACTGTGTTATGGAATATGATGGTTCGAATGAATTTGGAATTTCAATACCTGCTATGGTTACTATTGTATGCTCTAAAAAGATATACCACATGTTTGGCATAGGATAGTTGCTAATCTAGAGATGGATAGTTATAATTAACTTGATGACAGAATTATAATTGTATAATTGAGTTAATCGCTTTTTATGCAAATTGTTGTCAAGCTACCTCCACTTATAAAGCCTTGCATACTCCTTGGAGTCAATTTTATTTCTGGTTATGACGGGTAAGTCTAGCTGAGTACATTCGCGTACTCAGGGTTTATCCCACCATGTTGCAGGTAAGGTTTGACCTGCTGAGGATGGTGGCTAACCACCGGTGGGCTCGGTGACTCTATATTCATTTCTCATCTACACGCTTTTGTCTGAGGACGTCACCTATGCTAGCAATGTATTTGGAACTCATATTAATGAAATCCTTTGAAAGCAATGTTGTTTTCACTAATCGGTTTTGAAATCCAAACTTGTATTATTATTTATGAATCTATTTGTAATATTATTTCCGCTGCAACTCTGCGTATGTGATGTGTATTTGCTTAATCACGCGATCTTGGTTGTGATGTTGATTTACCGAGGTCCTGTGTGACACTCGGCGGACTATCGGGTTTATATAAGTGAGAGTAAGCGCGTGTCAACGTGTTAAGCGGGGACAGCCGTACTTGATCTTGTATAAATTGGGCGGTTCTGTCACAGCTGGTATCAGAGCGAGATTAAGTGTAATACTGTCATGTACTTAGTTTTCAAAACAAAGTTTTGGTTTTAAAAAGTCTATTTTAACTAGAACTTTAGCTACAGGCAAATTTGTCAAAAATTAATTTGCAAAACTATGCTAGCGACATCCTCCTTTATGAAAAGTTAAGGACTATTAGGTGGCTATCTAAGTACTAACATGGGGGTTTTTACTTTCGTCGTCCATACGGCGTGCTATTGTATGGATGCCATTCGCTTGAATGGTGATGTATGGATCAATTGCCTCTACGCCCAGGTAAGTGTGAGTTGTGAGAGCATGACCGTCCAACTATCGGTCTAGGGGAGAGTTAGCTATGGTTACTGGAAAATTTACATGTTACACACATGTATATATGAAGGTACTTAATTGCGGGTATATTTATCGGGTAGCTATGGATATCAAAGTATATACATCTAGGGATGTGTATATGGAGAGTATCTTAGTTTACCGCTTTCATTGTGTGCTTATTTATCTCTTGTGGGGATGGACTGCAATGAGTTTGCCTATAGGTATGCTAACCACGAATGCGTAGATTGAATGTAGCTGACGACTAGCTATATATAGAGAGAGTACGTGTTATGCCACCGACATAGAACGTGATTGCCGCCTTAGGCTGGCAATTTTGTGAGGACGAATAGGACGAGCATGCATCATGATTGTGCTTGTGCATAAATATGCTTCCCTCACCTTGTTCTAATACTAAGTAACTTGTGATCAATGTGATGCTACTATTTTTCTTTGTGTGAAGATAGACAAAGTGCCTTGTTCCATGCTGCTTGAATAGATGTGCTTAAAGATAGTGTGTGATTAGCTTTGCCTTGTATGTTTGCTTCCAAAGGAAATAGATGACAAAGTTAATAGTTAGCAAAAGGTTCACCCCTTTCAAAACTAAATTGCTAAATGTAAGTAAAACTTGTTTTGTAGAGATATCCACCTACTCAGTAAAAAGGAAATAAAAGATAACAATACTTTACCACCATGTTTTGCATGATATGTATAGCAGTATTGTTGTAGGTGACTAGTTGTTAGGTGTGAGCTTTGTGCTTAGTAATAGTCGCTTAAGCTAATTAGATTGAGTATTTTGAAATGCTTGCTGAAGACCAGGATGTAGGTGCGGATGCTCATTATTTAGGTCGTGCCATAGTTGTCATCCTTTTGTCCTCAGAAAGCATATGAGTGTTGAAGAGTGCTATCCTGGAACAACGTCCAAGTTTGGTAATCACATGGTTGTCATCTTCAATTAAGTTCTCTCTTAGGAGCCTGAGCATGTACATGTGGTTGCTAGCCATTGAACGTTGTGCTATGAAGACCTTTATCCATGTCTTTGCTTGACCTTAGGCCCAAGCTTAGCTCCCTTCTTTGCTTGCATGTGTCGTGGTTGTCCCGCTCTTGTGTGGGAGGACCCTACTCAAAATCATTGTCGGATCTCATTGCTCCTTCTTCTATAGATTAGCTGGTGCAACGCTAATCGCTATCTACCTTGCTTTGGAAATTTTTCCTCATAGATCCTGTTATTGCTTTATCAACTGAATCCTTAGTCAGTGCCTTGGCTCTGTCCCTTGAATCTTGTTTGTTTTGTCTCCAACCCTTTCAAGTCTCTGGATGTTTATCAGTCTTGATCTCATGTTACTACTCAACAAGACCAAATCTCATGTTAATCTTTATCTGGTAATCACTTGGGTGGACACAAGACGTATGTGGAAATTCAGCAAGAAGTCCCCTGCTCAGTTGTCTTTGGCAATTAAGCTATGTTCTCTTGCGTTGTGTTTTGATCTTCGGATCCCCTCTTGTTGACTCCTAACCTTGTAACTACCTTTGTTGCTATTCTTCCTTCGCATAGTGCTTGCTCCTATGTAACCCAATTTGTGCCATGTGAGATTTCTTGTGGGTTGTATGTTCAGTAATGGTGCCACGATTAGCGATCTACGGTGCCACGACGAAACCGAGAGCCTCCTGTGGGTGCACACACAAGGCTGTGCTGCTCGGCACGCGCTGGTATCGAAGTTCCTAGTCATGATCCATTGCAGGACTGCATCGATGTGTTATTTTCACGTGAGCTCCTCCTTGGATATCTCTCCTTATCGTATCAAAAGATCTGTACGTCAAACTAGATACCATAGGACTTCCTTCTGGAGTCATCCAAAGGATAACCTTTGAAGAACAGGTCACTGATAGGAACATTAATAGACTACAAGAGATGGTAGACAAGTGGCTCTACTGGACTATCCCTGTAATGACGTTGATCATCTAGTGAGCAACTTATGTCATTCTCGTTGGATTAGAAAGGAAGCTTCAATGTCCAATGTAGTTCAACAAAGCTAGTTTTGTTATAGTGTTAGTCAAATCAACTTACTGCGCCACTGCACCATGAAGTACGCAGGACCGTGCTATCTTGGATTCCTCCCAAAGTAACAATACTTCATGAAGGCCAACGAAGGAATTCTTCAGACAAAACTTACTACAAAGGACAAGTATCAGAAAGTGTCTTGACCAAATTAGCCTCTCTTATGCTTGAAGCTATGTAGCCTAAAGCTATCGCTGATATTGGAAACTGGTAGCATGTCTCTCTTCCATAAAAGTCTTTCGTCCTGAATCTCGGGACGCGATTCTTTTAAGGGGGGAGGGCTGTAACACCCCAGGTGTTTGTCACTAGTTAAGCAATGGGTTTAAACTCAACCATGGCATGTTAAGTGGTGTTGGAGATGTTAGGTCAAACATATGAAAGTGAGCCACCACTTAAACTTGGACCATGCACCATTGCTTACATGCTGCCCTTTCTAAAAAGTATGCTTGGGTAATGCTGGATGTACTTGTTTCATGTGTCTCACATCAATATCCATCTATATTGATCCATGGAAAAGTTTCGTGAAGTTTGGAATCAAGAAGTCACATGAAATGACAAGTTATGTCCTTGCCTGGATTGTTTTATAAAGTGAATGGAATTCTAGATCGTCAACCAAACCTTGCTACCTTGCCCAAATGACTCTAATTGAACTCTACAATAAAAGTCATGAAAGGTTCATGTTGAGCAAATGCCAAGAAAATGTCTCAATTGGACTAAAACCCTAGTTTAAAGCTTTATCATGATGCCACTCTAATCATAGTGGAACCTGGTCTTATTTACGAAATATGATGTTACGCCTTAAATAAAAGTTGTAGACCATATCACGGGGAACAAACTTTGTTTAATGTCCCAGAGCTAATTCTGAACCTAGCTTGGTCAAATCAAGCTCACGAAATTGAATCCAGTGCTGTTTTGAAGCTTCAAAAATCGGCTAAGTCTGGAATGACTGAAATTCGTGATTTCCGTTTCCATGTATCTGTCTTTGGTGATTTTTAGTTTGCAAACCGTGTCGAACTTGGCCAAACTTATTTAAGAAAAGTTGTCGTCCTCATATAGCTCTACAACACTGTGCAATTGGTCTGGTTTTTAATCACTACGTTTATGAGTTATGAAGGGAGGAAGAACGGTGTTTCAGTGTATTTTTGTGGTGGTATTGTCAGCTCCTGAGTTGATTTCGAACTGGTACTCATCATGGCCGACCGAGCACAGCAAGCCGCTGCCGCGTGGCCTCGCGCTCGCCCGCATGCGCGCCACGGCACCGTGCTCGCTCGCCTTGAAAGCCCGAGCCCTGCCCCCTGCTCTCTCCATTCTCCTCCTCCCTCTCGTTGTCTCCTTGCTCCGCTCTGCTCCACGCCGAGGCGCACGTCCGCCATGGACGTGAGCAGAGCAGAGCCGCTCCCTGCTCCTTCCTCCTCCACCCACTGGCCGCACCACCGCCGCCGCCGCTATGGCCTTCAATCGCAGTCGGCACACCCCTCCTCTTCCGTCATTCGCCGTCAGGGCGACCTCACTGTCGAGGCCGCGCCAAGCACCACCATGGCCGGCGAGCCGAGCTCCGATCCGCTGTCGCCGTTCCCTGCCTCCGGTCCCTCTCCTCCCTAGCTGAAGGTACCACCGCCTCCGCCTCCTTCTCCTCTCCGACCGGCGATCCTCGGCCGAGCGGGAGACCGCAGCAGCAGCCCAGCCATCGGAGCCGCCGCTGTGTGGGCCGCCGCGCACGTGGCTATGGCTCCACGCTCCACCACGGGCCGAGCCAAGGCCACCGGCGAGTGCGCGCGGGCCTCCCGGTGCTCCGCCACCGCTCCACCATAGCCGAAGAGCCCCCTACGACCGTCACCGACGAGCCACAGTGCCTCCTCTGCTTCCTAATCCCGTCAGGGACTGTTTACTAGAATTCGACGTAAGTCAGGGGCCTAGCTGCAATGTCATTGACTCAAGTGAATAGTGCTTCCGAGGACTTATTTGTTGTAAATCGGGTAAAACTTTGAAACTTCATAGTAAATCATAGGAAATTCGTAAATTAGCAAATGAGGACTTTTTGGAATCCTTGTGAAGTTTTCTATGCAGTAGATCTATAATCTTTCATGTTTTAGTTTAAAAATTTAGCTGTAAAAATGGATTTATGCATCTAGGTTTTCAATTCTAGTTGTATTTGTCTTTTTCATAACTGCAGTTGTAGGGCTCCAAATGAAGTGAAATTTTTGTGGCATGCTACTCATGTGATGTTTGATGTGTGGTAAAAATTTCAGGATTTTAGGCTTGATCAATTTAGAGATATGAAAAATAACAAATGACATATGCTGCTTTGCTTCTATTCTGGACAGTTCTGCATGTATGCATTGTTTGGCTCAGTTAAGTTATGAATCATGCCTTGTTGATAATAAATGAGTTGTAGTAATTTTCATAAGCTTTTCAAAAAGCTAAAGAGCACAATTTTTGGTTAAGTATGTGTTTAGCTATAGTTGTTTAAAGTACTGTGGCAGTTTCTGCCCAAACCCAGACAGGGTTGCTTTGTGTGCCATGTGTGACCTTGTTAGTAGCAGAATTAGTTCTAGATGTTTATAGCAAAGTTGTTCACAATTTGTTAAGCTTTCCAAAAATTCCAGAACCATATTTATTGGACATGTGGAACTCAACTTATAGCTGTTTAAAGTAGCATATCAGTTTCTGTTCATGTTTTGGATAGAGACGTCTTCCTTGGTTTAATTGACCTTGTTAACTATGAAATCATCTTAAGATGATAATAAGAAAGTTGTAGGTAAATTTATAAGCTTTCCATAAAGTTAAGAATTAGAACTCCATTTATGCTTCTCTAAAGTTCCTATAAGTTTTCTGTCCATAGCTGTGCCTCTGCTGTTTAGGCTGCTGGTACAAGTGTTACTTGTGCAACTAGTTTCATGGTGTAAATGATGTTTACTGTAGTTTTGGTAAATACAAAAGTCGTAGATGATTATCTTATCTTGCTTGTGTTAAATTTTCATGATCCTAGGTCTGATAGTTTAGGAGTTGCATGCTTAATAAGTCTACTGTCAGATTTTGATTTCATTCTGCGCAGACTTAAAAGATTAGCATGTTTGGTCATGATAACGTGGGAATCATGCTGAGATGATTGAAGATGAAATGTAGATAAATTCCTAAGCTTTCCAGAATGTCTTGTTTCATATCATTGGATTTATAAAACTCCAGATATGATTGATTTATGAAGCTGCTGTTTGCAAGTCCAGAAATTGGCATATTCCGGTTATAGTTGTTGCTTCACCTTGACTTGCTTTGCATGTTGCTAGGTGTCGTTCACGTCCTTGGTAATTAAGTTAGATACACCTGAGATCTTGTGAGACTTATGTGCCATGTATAATATTCTTTGTAGCTTAGCATGATAGATTGTGTGATGTTAAGTTAAGCATCGCAAAGTACTTAAGTGTGTTTAGTGTAAACGATGCTTGTCTTGCTTGCTATTTGTGATGCGTCTCATGGTACTATTCTTCATATTCATGCACTTGCATCTTGCATATCATCTAGGTACGCTAGATGCACCACGTGAAGGATGAGATGTTGGAGCCAAACCCGAAGATGGGTTGGTGGATCCATCCCGAGGATGGAAGGACCCTGGAGTGCATGCCTAGAGTGGAGACATCGTCAAGATGGAGCAAGCTAACTTGACTGATTCATGTCGGATCCCAGGCAAGCCCCGGAGCATTTTAAGTCTCACAATATTTTACAAATGATTACTTAAGTACTTATGATTGATGCATTAGGTTATAAGAGTTGAATGGAACCATTTGATGCATATAAACTTCCTTGTCCAGAAGTACCACCTCTAACCCTGTATAGGTCCAGGATCGAATATATGCTTAGCCATGCTTAGACCGGTAGAAGTCGGGTGATATCCTGTCACCTGCGAGATATAGGTGGATACCAGAGCACGGTTGGCTATATTTGCTATCGTGGAACAGAACCATGGGGTAAAAGAAAATCGAGGCCGGGCGGAGTCTATGCGTAGGATGACTCATGTGATTCCATCTGTGCCGATCAAGGACCGTACCGTTGTTGGAACTTCTGACAAGATTGAACGCATGCCTATCACTTAGCTGGCCAGATAACTCATTCCGACCGCGAAGCCAAGTAGCTCAACTCAGGCCAGGACCCGTTCTGTTGTGCGCTCCTTGCGGGGGGCGATCAGACTAAGCCCAAGGGCAGGCTAGGCCTGAACGTCCTGGCATCTGGTGTCCCAGACTGTGCAGCGCAGTACGGACCCACGAAATGTGTACCTGAGTTGTACCAAAGGTGACCTAAGGTGACCGTTGATCTGGTCTGCCTGGGTTTGTGTTAGGAATAAATTCCCAGCTGGTTGAAATCGATTCGAATCGCCGTCTCTCCCGGATAGTGAGAAACTTGGCTAGCTCCAACATCATAGTAACTGTGTTATGGAATATGATGGTTCGAATGAATTTGGAATTTCAATACCTGCTATGGTTACTATTGTATGCTCTAAAAAGATATACCACATGTTTGGCATAGGATAGTTGCTAATCTAGAGATGGATAGTTATAATTAACTTGATGACAGAATTATAATTGTATAATTGAGTTAATCGCTTTTTATGCAAATTGTTGTCAAGCTACCTCCACTTATAAAGCCTTGCATACTCCTTGGAGTCAATTTTATTTCTGGTTATGACGGGTAAGTCTAGCTGAGTACATTCGCGTACTCAGGGTTTATCCCACCATGTTGCAGGTAAGGTTTGACCTGCTGAGGATGGTGGCTAACCACCGGTGGGCTCAGTGACTCTATATTCACTTCTCATCTACACGCTTTTGTCTGAGGACGTCACCTATGCTAGCAATGTATTTGGAACTCATATTAATGAAATCCTTTGAAAGCAATGTTGTTTTCACTAATCGGTTTTGAAATCCAAACTTGTATTATTATTTATGAATCTATTTGTAATATTATTTCCGCTGCAACTCTGCGTATGTGATGTGTATTTGCTTAATCACGCGATCTTGGTTGTGATGTTGATTTACCGAGGTCCTGCGTGACACTCGGCGGACTATCGGGTTTATATAAGTGAGAGTAAGCGCGTGTCAACGTGTTAAGCGGGGACAGCCGTACTTGATCTTGTATAAATTGGGCGGTTCTGTCACAATATTGATGATGAAGCTATGGCCCTCTTTGTATGTAAGATGGAAAAATTCATGAAGAAGAAGGGCTATGGTGCAAGAAAGAGAAGCGATCACACCAAAAGCAAAGAATATGTGAGAAGATGCTACAATTGCAAGAGTCCCGATCACGTTGTAGCAAATTATCCCTACAATAGTGACAATGATGAGGATGATAAGAAGAAGCACAAGAAGGATAAGAAAGAAAAGAAGGAGAAGAAGGAGAAGAGAATGACCTTCCAAAAGAAGAAGAAGGGTGGAGGCTATGTGGTCACTTGAGATAGTGATGGCTCTTCGGATAGTGATGACTCTAGTGATGATGGCAAGAAATCTATCAAGAAAGCACTAGCAAGCATCGCCATCAACAACAAGCCCTCCATCTTCGACACTCCTTCGACATGCCTCATGGCAAAACCTACTAAGGTAAAATATGATGTGAGTGATGATGATGAATGTGAAAGTGATGCTTGTAGGAGTGATGATGATCATGAGGAGTACTCTAAGGAGGAGCTCATGGACATGTATGAGCAAGTGCATACTTGCTTTGAGATGAAGAGAAAGGAGTGCAAGGAATTGAACAAGAAAGTCAAATTTCTTGAGCAATCCCTTGATGAGCTCAATGCCACTCATGAGAGGCTAATGGTAGCCCATGAGAAGCTTGGCAAAGCTCACTCCTCTCTCATCAAGCAAGTAAAAAAGGAAGCCAAGAAGGAGCAAGTGATTGTATCATGTGATGTGGGACTAACATATGATCTTATTGATGAATCTTTTTATAAGCCCATTATAGTTGCTCTCACTAACACTTCTTGTAGCACTACTACGTCTACTTCACCTTTGAGTGATGGTCTCACTTGTGATGCCTCATTAATGGTGGAAAATAAGACCCTCAAGAAGGAGGTGAATAAGCTCACTCGTACCTTAGGCAATGCCTATGGTGGAGATGCCTGCTTGCTAAAGTGCTTGGGTAGCCAAAGGTTTTCTCTCAACAAAGAGGGATTAGGCTATACCCCCAAGAAAAGTAAGGCAGTGTTTGTCACTCCCAAAGTTAACTTTGTGAAGGGCAATGGTCAGTTTTGCAATAGATGCAAGCAAGTTGGGCATGTAGAGCAATATTGCAAGATTAACAAGAACAAGCTACCTATTGTATCCTCAATTAAATTTGATTCTTGTTACATGCTTGTTAAGGGTGCCAATGGTGTGAAGGCTAAGTTCATTGGTACACCAATTGTGGGCCCAAAGAAGAAGGCCATTTTGGTACCAAAGACCTTGGTAACTAACCTTCAAGGACCCAAGCAAGTTTGGGTACCTAAAAAGAATTGATCTTCTTTTGTAGGTCAATTATAAAGCCGGAGGAAGGCATTGGGTGCTTGATAGTGGGTGCACACAACACATGACCGGTGATCCAAGAATGTTTAATTCAATCAATGAAAATAAGAGCAATGGGATTGATAGTATCATATTTGGTGACAATGGCAAAGGCAAGGTCAAAGGGCTTGGTAAGATTGCAATATCCAATGACTTGAGCATTTCCAATGTGCTACTAGTAGAGAGCTTGAACTTCAACCTTTTGTCGGTAGCTCAATTGTGTGATCTTGGTTTCAAGTGCATATTTGGTGTGGATGATGTAGAGATTATAAGTGTAGATGGCTCTAACTTGATATTCAAAGGATTTAGATATGAAAATCTATACTTGGTTGATTTCAATGCTAGAGAAGCTCAATTGACAACATGTTTGATCACTAAGTCTAGCATGGGTTGGTTATGGCATAGAAGGCTTGGTCATGTTGGAATGAAACAATTGAACAAGTTGATTAAGCATGACTTAGTTAAAGGCTTAAAAGATGTCACATTTGAGAAGGATAAGCTATGTAGTGCATGTCAAGCTGGAAAACAAGTTGGTAACACACATGCTAAGAAGAGCATGATGAGCACATCTAAGGCATTTGAGTTGATGCACATAGACTTGTTTGGACCAACCGCATATACAAGCATTGGTGGAAACAAATATGGATTTATGATTGTGGATGATTTTACTAGATACACATGGGTATTCTTTCTTGTTGACAAGAGTGATATGTTTGCAACATTCAAATCATTTGTCAAGGGCATTCATAATAAGTTTGAAACAATCATCAAGAAAGTTAGAAGTGATAATGGTAGTGAATTTAAGAGCACTAGAATTGATGAGTTGTGTGATGAATTTGGAATTA